>NC_052169.1:9661822-9977134 GCF_902713615.1 Scyliorhinus canicula | reverse complement strand
AGAATCAACATACAGCAGAATTTAATTTGAAGAACGGCACAGTGCTTCAGAGAGAAAAAAAAAGCCATCAGCTACCAAGACTTGGGATTGGAGCAGAGAAAGCCAAATTCTAAATGCGAGGGGACAAAAAGGTTGAGGTAATCTTATCGTTAACACGATCAGGCAGGCCATCAGCACAGTTCGATTCCCGTAACAGCCTCCCCTAACAGGCGCCGGAATGTGGCGGCTAGGGGCTTTTCACAGTGACTTCATTTGAAGCCTACTTGTGACAATAAGCAATTTTCATCTAATTTTCATTTCAGCAACTCAAGATTGGATTAGGCGAACCCACTATTTGCTCATTCAGACCCGATTTTGCATGACTGATGTCACATGTGCAACACCTAAACTTCGAACAGTATTTTTGGCCATGAATGAATTCAATCTATGATCTTTGAACGCTAGCAGCAAAGGGTGTAATTCTCTTTGCAGTCTCCAGACAGGTTTCCAATCTTTTTGATTTGTTTTCCTTAGCTAGCTTGTTTTCCTTTATTGAACAGTTTAATAGCCTTGCTCCCACCACACTCCGATTAATCACCCGGTGCTGATTTCTTGGGGGGAAAAAACCAAATTCATCTGAATGGCCTTCAGTAAAGCTACAGTGATTTATAACTGCGAAACATCCCATAAATGATCCCAGAACTCTGGCTGAAGTAGCGCAAGTTTTTTCAAATTGGTCTTTTCTCCTGGGAATGCTCCCTCAAAATATATAATTGGCCCTTTTCTAACCCGATCTTGGATAAGATGACTCATACCCTGGCTTGAATATGTCCATTTTTGGACCACATTCCATGCATTGCAGAATGGGACTTGGGAGGCCCAGAACTTCACACTGCACCGCTCAGCTTCACAATAATTGAAGCCTCTGCACTGAATCTGCAAGTTTTAAAAAGGGGAACATTCTGACTAATTCACACAAGTTCTGTACAGCTATCTCAAAGCTGATGAGACAGGCCTGTGACTCGCTGACACCACAAGGACATTGCCAGTGACTCCCTTCATCAATCACATATTTCCGCCCCCAAAAAAAACCCAAAACCCGATTGATTATGGAGCCAAGGATGGTAGGTGGAGCCAAGACACACATCCAGCCATGATCTGACCGAATAGCAGAGCAGGCTCAAGGGGCTGAATGGCAATAAAAGTAGTAGGATCATAGAAACTAGTGGAGGCCATCCAGCCATAGCACCATTTTAAATAAAAATTTATCTGCTTTTAAGGCTTGCACTTCACAAATTCAGGATGTCCCAAACTGCTTTATAGCTAATTATGAAATTCTCAACTGTGGGTCACTGATTTGGGGAAATGCTGGAGCCAACTCCACCGTAGCTGTCCCTCGATTCGAGGGTGACATCTATTCTGTGCCACTAATTTCGGCCATAGGTCTTCACAGAATCATAGAATTTACAGTGCAGAAGGAAGCCATTCGGCCCATCGAGTCTGCACCAGCTCTCAGAAAGAGCACCCCACTTAACCCCACACCTCCACCCTATCCCCGTAACCCTACCTATCCTTTTTGGACACGAAGGGCAATTCAGCACGGCCAATCCACCTAACCTGCACATCTTTGGACTGTGGGAGGAAACCGGAGCACCCGGAGGAAACCCACACAGACACAGAGAACGTGCAGACTCCGCACAGACAGTGACCCAAGCCGGGTATCGAACCTGGGACCCTGGAGCTGTCAAACAACTGTGCTAACCACTGTGCTACCATCCTGCCCTTAACGGCCATGTGACTAAATGGTCGATTTCCAACCTTCAGGTATTTGGGAATATGGGGCAGGGCATCCAACAAGGTAGTAGGGTCCTGAGGGCAGGATTTGCTTCCTTTTCTTTCCTCGTCGTCGCAGTTCAGCCTCATCATTAAAATGTTCGGACTCAAAAGCGTGAGGCCGCTTGATGGACTAGTTGTCACCATTTTGAACGATTGGTAGAAAGCTCCTCCCAAGGTCAATGCTACCACACTTCAAGGAGAGCTTCAGAATGTCTTTGAAGGATTTTGTTTTGCTTCCCCTGGAACACGTCAGTGGAGGGTTGATAGAACCGGATTTAACAAGGGAGATGCATTTTGGTTTTCCACAACACAGTGTTCAGGTCCACTGAAGTTGATTTTGCAGTTTTCTTTAATTACTTGTGGAGCTGGCTTCAAGAAGCACACTAGCGTTCGTTCGACGGTCCTCACATTGAATCCAGAAGATGGGCCAGAGGTATTACTGATTAAATGTTTCTAGTTCTCCTATGCCTCGCTGATACACAGCCCAGGTCCCACTGCAGTACAGGAGTGTGGTGATGACAACTGCTCTGTACACCAGGGCTTTTGTTGAATTGCGGAGGTCTTTGTTGCAAAACACTCATTTTCATAGTTTGTAGAATGCCGAGACGGCACAGCTGATCCTCAAGACTGAGCGTTTGAGAGGAGTACCTACAAAGGTACGGGAAATGCTCAGCGGAGTCTGCAAGTTCTCCCAGTGTCTGCGTGGGTTTCCTCCGGTTTCCTCCCACAAGTCCCGAAAGACGTGCTGTTAGGTAATATGGACATTCTGAATTCTCCCTCTGTGCACCTGAACGGGCGCCGGACTGTGCAACTCGGGGCCTTTCACAGTAACTTCACTGCAGTATTAATGTAAGCCTACTTGTGACAATAAAGATTTTTTTTTTTTTTAATTAACCTGGAATTGTTTCCCAAATGGCACAGTGGGTATACCTACACCTCAGGGACTGCAGCGGTTCAAGAAGGCATCTCACCACCACCTTCTCATAGGCAACTAGGGATGGGCAATAAATGCTGACCGAGCCAGCGATGCCCACATCCCGTAAAATAAATGTTAAAGTTCCAGAGTCTCTCCTTCAACATATATGGGAGATGGAATATTTGGCTGACCAGTTGTGGGTTGACACAAGAGATTTATTTTGGCAACACTCAAGGGCAAGCTACGGTTTTCGTATGCAGATTGAGAGTGACTTACACAGTGGCCAACAACACTGCAGTCACACCAAAACTCCAGATCAAGTATGCTTGTGGTGGTCAGTTTAGTTTTGAGAGGAAGGCAGCTGGGTTTAGAGAATTTTCCATTTAGACCATACTTAATAGGGACACCAGAGGGCAGCTGATCTCCAGTGAGGTGAATAGCCACTGCCAGGAAGATTGTAAATATTATTGGACTGTTCTGAAATAAAAGGGCAGCCAATTTGCACATAGCACTGAAATAATCACCAGAGAAACTGCTTTCATGTTACTCAATCTGCTAATTAAGGGTTAAATATTGGTCAGTACATCTGTAGAACACCTTTGCTCTTTGAATAGTGCCTTGGGAATCTTTAATATCCACTTTACGTGGTTTAATGTCTTATTTAAAAGACAGCGTTCCCTACAGTAGAGCACTCCTTCAGGGCCACACGGGACTGTCAATCTGGAATAGGGGCTCATGGGTTTAATGACCTTGATTCTACAGCGTTCCGACTCAGAGGCAACATCACTACCCACGGAGCCATGGTGGCAAGAAACTGGACAGCTCCCATTGCTAACGATAGGTCCATCTTATTCTCCCCCGAATTGGAGTTTGCTGCTTTCTTGTCAGTTTGCCACAATGCTAAATTCAGCATCATCAGCGATGCAGGTTTTCTTTTTCTGCTCTTGCCACTAACTTTTTGCAACATAGAACACTTTAATTTTGACGCACAGAAATCCCAGACGCAGCACAATCCACAGTCCGCGCCCCCCCCCCCCCCCCCCCCAAGTCTCACCAGGAACAGCCCCCACCCCACTAATCCCACCCCACACTCCCTCACTGGTTTAAACCAGGGGATGGTTTAGCTCACTGGGCTAAATCGCCAGCTTTTAAAGCAGACCAAGTAGGCCAGCAGCACGGTTCGATTCCTGTACCAGCCTCCCCGGATAGGTGCCGGAGTGTGTCGACTAGGGGCTTTTCACAGTAACTTCACTGAAGCCTACTCGTGACAATAAGCGGTTTTCTTTTTTTCTATTTTCTGACGCTGTTCTGCCCGTGTGTCCCTCGTTTCTTTCTCCCAGAGTCGGTCATCCTGCTGTTAGCAAGTAGCAAGAATCGGAAAAGCTGCATCTCTGGGACTGTGAGGACGGTTGTCAGTGAATTGCCAGCCAGGTTTTATCAAGTTCTCCTACAACATTGCAGCGACTTCCTAATTTCTGGCAATGAATCTGTAACACGCAGTATCAGCTGCCTGCTCTCCAACCTATTCCATTATTTTGCCTGCATGGCTAGGCTGAGCAACAAGAAATTTGATATTAAAATATATTTTTGAATAGTATTGGTTTTCCAACAGCACCAACCTTATTGCTTTCTTAATTTGCAAAACAGGAGGACTGGGCTAGGAGGAGCAGGCGGGTGGGCACAGCAAGCTGCGATGCACATTAAGGAAACTGCAATCTGGTGATAGAAACAGTAGAGAGAGAGAGATAAAGGGAAAGAGGGAGAGAGAGTACAAAGAGGAAAGTACAGCATGAACATTGTTGAAGCATTATAAGTGATGAGAATAGTACTGAAAGGGGTGGAACAAACAAGCTTCTGAAAAGAGGAATAAAAGGTAGAAAATGCGAGAACGGAATAGCGGCGCAGTGATTAGCACTGCTGCCTCACAACGCTGAGGACCCAGGTTCGATCCCAGCCCTGGGTCACTGTCTGTGTGGAGTTTGCACATTCTCCCCGTGGTCTCACCCCCACAACCCAAAGATGTACAGGTTAGGTGGATTGGCCATGCTAAATTGCCCCTTAATTGGAAAACAAAATAAATTAAAGGTAGAAAATGCAACTACATTCTGTGGTAGTGAATTCCACAGATTCACCGCTCTCTGGGTGAAGAAATTTCTCTTCACCACAGGTCGTAAAGGTTTACTCCTTATCCTCAAACAATGACCCCGTGTTCTGGACTCCCCCGCCATCGGTAACATTTTTTCTGAATCTACCTTGTCTAATCCCATTTAAATTTTACAACTTCCTATGAGACCCCCTCTCACTCTTCCAAACTCCAATGAATATAATCCTTTCAGACTTGGCCTCTCATTAGACTTAGTCTCTCCTTCTATGACGCCATACCTGGAATCAACCTAGTAAATGTTTGCTGCACTCCCTCCATGGAAAGAACATCCTTCCTCAGGTAAGGACACCAAAACTGTTCACAATACTCCAGGTGTGGCCTCACCAATGCCCTGTGCACTTGAAGTAAAACATCCCTATTCCTTTACTCAAATCCTCTCGCTATGATGGCCAACATACCATTTGCCTTCTTTACTGCCTGCCGGACCTGTGCGTTTACTTTCAGCGACTGATGCACGAGGACACGGAGTTCTCGCTGAGTAGCCACCTCTCTCAATTTACACCCATTCAAATAATAATCTGCCTTCCTATTTTTGCTACCAAAGCGGATAGCCTCACATTTATCCACATTGTACTGTAGATTATTAATCTGCACTTTACTATTCTCAAATGCTAATGGGTGACTGAGCAGTTCCAGAATGATCTGATTTTTTCCTTACATTTCTAGCTGGTGTCATTATACAAGTAATCCAGAGATCCAGGGTAATGCTCTGGGGGCGTGGATTCAAATCCCACCATGGCAGATGGTGACATTTGTAATCAATAAAAATCTGGAATTAAAAATCGAATGTTGACCATGAAACCATAATTGATCTTTGTAAAAAATCACCCTGTTCACTCATGCCCTTTAGAGAAGGAAATCTGCCATCCTTACCCGATCTGGCCTATATGTGACTCCAGACCCACAGCAATGTGGTTGACTCTTAACTGCCCTCTGAAATGACCGAGCCAAGCCACTTGTTCAAGGGAAATTAGGGAAGGGCAATAAATGTTGGCCCAGCCAGTGACCCACGTCCAGCATTCTGATTCATGAACAAGTATATTTTTAAAACTTCTTGTTTTTCTTTTCATCTCTTCCGATAAACTGAGGGTCACAAACTAGAGAAGGGACGTTTCCTGAAGGGAAATATGAATCCGGGGAGGACAGTTTCAAAGCGAGCAGCAAAGCAGGGTTTAGACATTTAACCTCATTTCTTCTCCTTCGATTGGACCAACAATCTTAGAGGCAAAACTCTTAGCATTTGTTGTACTTGAGGAAGGGAAATACCAGCCATTATTTACACTATTGATTATATACTCCAAACCTGTTAGTCGCAGAAGGCCTCGAACATATTGGTAAACACAGTGCGTTCCCTCTCAGGAGCCACCTTGGTGCAGGCGTAGATGTGGAAGAGAGGCAGGCAGCTGGACCGCACACCACACATGGACCTGTGGAACACCACCTTGGCTTAGCCTGGGGAAGACCCACGAGGGGATTTTCTAACTTTCCCTCTCCCAGCACACCCTACCCTCACCCGGCCTCCACTCGCACCAAGTAGCCAAGGATCAAAGTTGAGATTGTGCAGAGCAGCATTGGTCCCAGCCACCGGGTTGAGAGGAAACTCTGCTCCTCCAGCCCTGGAAGCAGGATCCTAATTTACATTGGAGACCTGGTTTCTTCCTGTCCGAGACAGATGTCACATTTCCCAGTGCTTCTTGCTAATTCGAGGACTAGCAGCTTCTCAGTCCCAATAACGCCACCGGGAGCAGTGGTCACTGCTGGGACTGCAGCACGTCCCAGATCAGCGACCTGGTGCACAGGTAGGTGGGGTCTGGGATCACTGGGTCCAATTAAGCAGATCCCGGCGAGGCTGGTGAGGGGGACAATCACGAGGATTATGGAGGCCTTCCATCGGGGGCATCAGTTTCTGCTGGAGTACTTCCCGTGGGAGACAGGGTGCCCAATCAGGAATAAAACAATACAAATTTACTCCCAGGACAAACAGACTAATCTTTCTCTGAATGCTTGCTGTATTGGACATGTTCTGACGATTTAAAGTAGCCTTTCCCTTATGCAAAAATGTCTTAACTTGGGTGATTTTTAAAAAAAAAAATCAATTCTCTGACAACACTTTCCACTACCACTGTGAAGGAGAAGAGGAGCATCATTACAGTTTGAAGTCCTTTGAGGCACATTTTGCCCCCATGGAAAGAACTTGCACATAAGCTCTGATGAAGCGTGCTTTTTAAGCCAACACATGGTAGACACAACTGAAGGTATTTAAAGCATGAGAAGTAGAGTGTCTCAGGACACCAAAACAGCACAGCGGTTAGCACTGTTGCTTCACAGCGCCAAGGTCCCAGGTTCAATTCCCACTTGGGTCACTGTCTGTGCGGAGTCTGCATGTTCTCCCCGTGTCTGCGTGGGTTTCCTCCGGGTGCTCCGGTTTCCTCCCACAAGTCCAGAAAGACGTGCTTGTTAGGTGAATTGGACATTCAGAATTCTCCCTCAGAACAGGCGCCAGAGTGTGGTGACTAGGGGATGCGCACAGTAACATCATTGCACTGTTAATGTAAGCCTACTTGTGACAATAATAAAGATTATTTATTTAATAGGAAATTTATTAAACATCTTTGGTTTTTCAAGACAGTTCATACTTTGGAAACATTATCAGATATCGTTGGGGGCTGGAGAAAGGCATATTAAAATCAGAGGACAGATAAAGGGAGTCAGTCAAGTGGCCGAAGGGAGTTGACCATTGCCCTCATCAAAATGACAGGGTGCAGAGAGATGGTGCTTTTAAATTTAGACAATCATTGAAGCAGGCTAGTGTTGGCATATTCTGCACTTTTGTTTTTTTTTAATTTAAAGTGCCCAAATGTTTTTTTTTTCTAATTAAGGGGCAATTTAGTGCGGCCAATCCACCTACCCTGCACATCTTTGGGTTGTGGGGGTGAAACCTATGCAGACACGGAAGAATGTGCAAACTCCACACAGTTAGTGACCCGGGGCCAGGATCGAACCCAGGTCCTCGGCACGGTGAGCCCCCATCGCCCAATTCTGTACTTTTGTAAACTGTACCAGTTGTAAGGAATCTTCCATCATACTCAAAACATTCTGTCGTCTGCTGAATAAGAAATCAAACCCGAGATTGTCCCCATCTAGTGTTAACTCTTCCATCTTCAGGAAGACCGAACGTGTACACGTCCAGAACGTGTTTGATTGGCAAGACTCCTGGGTACCATCAGCAAACCAGGAGTAAACCTCCGAAAGTCAGCAACCAGACTGCTGACACCACACAGCCGAAGTATATACTTGCTGCAGACTTCAATACTTGGCACAAAGCAACATTGTTAACTCCCACGTTTCCCTCCCCGTCACACACTGCACGCATTGGGACACGTCGTTGTGCCTTCATGGGCACTCGGTAAAAATCCTGGAACTTTCAAGCCATCACAATTGTGATGGTGCCAACACCAGGAGCACGAGCACGGCTCAGAAGCGCAGCCCACAGCCATGCTCTCAGGGCAGGACAATAACCGCAACCTTGTCAGACACCCTCATGCATTCACAGATTGAATAAAGTCCCAAATTTGGTTTCCTGCTGTATCCAACTAATTGCCAATAGAGGCAAAGTGGTTTAAAAAATATCCATCGGGATGTTAAAAGGAGATTGGCACCGCAACTGCTCCCTCTTCTTGTCTGCATGTCCTATTGCGTTTCACTTAAACAGTGTTTTATATAAGACAATAGCGGACTCTTTTGCCAAACCCTGCAGACTGATTTCATATTGGGTAGTGGGGAGGGCGGGTTTAATTCACAAAGGCTTCCATTCATGATCATTGGTGCTCCATGTTGGGCAATACTGGTGAGAAAATTGGCTGACAAGAGGGACAAAGCTGGTCTGCCAATCACTCCATGGCGGATTAGCATGCTGGCTACATCAAGACTCAGGCATGGCGAATGATCACTTGGATGCAATACCAGAGGGCCACCAGCACGAGTGAAGGTCACACAAACGCTCATGCGAGTGACCATATGGGCACGATACTGGGGGTCTGCCAGGACCAAAACCATAGGCCTCAGCGCCAGGCCCAGGAGGAAGAAAACTAGAGTGTGCGCTATAAGATGTAATGTCAGCAACCTGTGCCACTGTACAGATCGTCCGCTGGTCATAGTGACACACAAGAGACAGCTGATCAGCTAGCTCGTGACTCACGTAATTTGAGATGTATCGAAGATGTTCTGGTGGCGGTTGAAGGCAGCTTCCTCCTCTCTGGTATCTTGAACACACTCTCATTTTTCCAGCTTTTGCTGTGACCCTTAATAGGAACAGAAACGTAAAAATAGAAGATCATAAGAAACAGGAATCGGCCATTCAGCCCCTCGGGTCGGTCCCCATTCAAAGATTGTGACTGATCCAATTGTGGCCTCAAGTCCACTTTCTCCTGTGCATCCCCCACACCCCCACTTATTGTAATCTTTATTGTCACAAGTAGGCTTATATTAACTGCAATAAAGGGACTGGTTTAGCACAGGGCTAAAGAGCTGGCTTTTAAAGCAGACCCAGGCAGGCCAGCAGCACGGTTCAATTCCCGTACCAGCCTCCCCTAACAGGCGCCGGAATGAGGCGACGAGGGGCTTTTCACAGTAACTTCATTTGAAGCCTACTTGTGACAATAAGCGATTTTCATTTCATTTCAAAGTTACTGTGAAAAGTCGCCACATTCTGGTGCCTGTTCAGGTACACAGAGGGAGAATTCAGAATGGCCAAATTGCCTAACAGGCATGTCTTTCGGGACTTGTGGGAGGAAACTGGAGCACCCGGAGGAAACCCATGCAGACACAGGGAAAATGTGCAGCCTCCACACAGACAGTGACCCAAACGGGAAGCGAACCTGGGACCCTGGTGCTGTGAAGCAACAGTGCTAACCACTGACTCTCTCATAATCATGGAAACAGTTTTGAATGCTAGCTGATTAGAGAATTCCAAATATGATCACCCTCCGAGAGAGGAAATTCCTCCTCGTCTCCATCTTACTTCCAAATTGTTACCCCTGGTTGTGTATTCCCCATGAGGGGACACATTCTCTCAGCCTCCACTCTGTCAAGTCCTCTCGGGACCTTGTATATGTTTCAACAAGATCACCTCTCATTCCTCTAAAGTCCAAGGAACATAAAGCCAACCTGCTCAGTCTTTTCTCACAAGGCGATGATCTGGAACATGCCAGCTTAAAGGTCGGTGGTAGCAGATTCAATTATAACTTTGAAAAGTAAACAAAAATACAGGGCTGTGGGGAAAGAACAGGGAGAGTAGGACTAACAGGATAACATTAAGAAACCCGCCATAGGCATAATGTGCCATACAGCTCCTCTCTGTGCTGTACAATTCTAATCTCCAGCAAAAACTTGATGCAAAGGTTAAAGTGAGACCAGTGGGCATCGAACATGTGCGCGTGTCACATTGGGGCAGTGAATGCATCAAAGATGTCAGGACACATGTTCAATTCTAAAAACAAACCAGTATCAAGGGTCAAATGCTCCACTCTGCACAGATACGTGCTTTAAATCACGGGTAGCAAATGTTCCTCGGTGATCCAGCATTCCTTGCTGGATGCCCAGGGAGATTGGGGTCAGGGCAAGCTCAAAATCCGCAGACACGGGTGAGGTTGGGGGGGTCTTTAAGGAAACGAGATGTATTCAGATAAATCACCTGCCAGAGAGAGGGGCAAGTCATCAATTATGACAAAATAGTTCATTGTAAAAGTACAAGATAATAATTCAGTCAGCTACTATATCCAGTTAACTAGGAAAGTGGGAATGGCTGCTTTCCATTTCATACTGGTTTGATTTTTATATCTATCTATCCATATATTAAATGTCTCTGGCCCACAGTACTTCATTTGCAGTTGCCATATTCTTGTCCCATCTTTGTGTCAACATTTTCCAGTTACAAATTCCTACTGAGCACATGGTAAATATCCATATCAACTCATCAATTCCACCAGTGATAGCTCAGTTTTACATCTCCAAACTGTCTCTAGTCATTGGGGTGGCACGATTGCAGTTGGTTGTACTGCTGCCTCACGGCGCCAGGGACCCAGGTATGATTCCGACCATGGGTGACTGTGTGTGGGTTTACCCGTTCTCCTCGTGTCTGCGTGGGTTTCCCATGGGTGCTCCGGTTTCCTCCCACAGTGCAAAGATGTGCAGGTTAGGTGGATCGGCCATAATAAATTGCCGTTGCGTATCCAGGGGTGTGCAGATGAGACGGGGTTACAGGGATAGGGCGGGAGAGTGCACTTTCAGAGGGTCGGTGCAGACTCGATGGGCTGAATGGCCTCCTTCTGCACTGTGGGGATTCTATGACTCTGTGAAACTCCTCAGACCGTAGTGGAAAGAATCCTCTATGCTGCAAACAGGTCTGCTTAGAAATTCTAACGGTAGTGTTATATAAAAACAATGGTTTCTGCTGCTGAGCATTTAAAAAGCTTTAAATCAAAATGACGGCCATTTCATTTTATGGAAAGGAAGAGGAAATAATCGCCGTTTCATATCAAGCCTCATCAGCTGTTAAAACACCAGCTCTACCACAAGAATTCATGAACTGTTCAATCAGTATTTTACCAGGGAGAATTGAAGTTTGTTAAGTACAGCTTTCAGTATCATGTGCACAGCAGTTTCATCAACTGCAAGTCAGCACCTTCAGCCAAAGTGTCTAGGGTTTTGCCGTGCAAGGGTTGGGATTGTGAGCAGATGATATCTCGCACCTAAGACAGGTCGCAACAAAAAGGTGCAGCAGACTGGGGAGAGCACTGGAGAAATTACATAGCACGTTCTGCATGGTATGTGGGCAGTCCACTTAGTCAAAACATAACCAGCCCAAGCATGCAATTCTCTTGCTAACAACTCATGAATAATTGGTGCGCTACTGTTACAAAAATTACAGAGAACTGGGACCAAAGTGACATCATCCACGAGACTTCAGGATTGCCTCGGGGTAGGTTATGATTGAGGGAGGGTTGAATGTAGTGAAATATTGACTGGCATTTTCCCCACCGGATTTGCATTCAGTCTAGCCCAGGCAGTGGGGGCGGTTGCTTCTTCAGACTGCTGGGTGTCGCGTTCAATGAACCACACAGGCTCAGTCCATTTGCGAGTGAGTAGGGATTCAATAATGCACAAAACGAATAATCGCTGGCAGTTTTTATTTTATCCTTGCGCATTTGTTTTTAAGTAAAATTAAGGGTTACATCCAAACAGGGCAGCACGATGGCACAGTGGTTAGCACAGCTGTTTCACAGCTCCAGGTTCCCGACTTGGGTCACTGTCTGTGCGGAGTCTGCACGTTTTCCCTGTGCCTGTGTTGGTTTTCTCCGGGTGCTCCGGTTTCCTCCCACAGTCCAAAGATGTGCGAGTTAGTTAGATTGGCCATTCTAAATTGCCCAAAAGGTTAGGTGGGGGCTATTGGGTTACGGGGATAGGGTGGAGGTGTGGGCATAGATAGGGTGCTCTTTCCAAGAGCCGGGGCAGGCTCCATGGGCCAAATGGCCTCCTTCGGCACTGTAAATTCTATGAGGACAGTCAAGCGATTAACACAGCGGTGTGGGGGGCATGTTACTGGAAAATAAAAGATTGACCATTCAGAGTCCAGAATGGCGGGAACTACTGGTAAAGCTATAAATCGAACATTCAGAATTATAGAATTCTATTCATTGCGAAAGATACTCTCCATCTTTTTGTCTACAAAGCTGTCCATGGCAGTGAAGTATTATTCTAGAATGTCAAGTTTGACAGCCTCCCCGAACAGGCGCCGGAATGTGGCGACTAGGGGCTTTTCACAGTAACTTCATTTGAAGCCTACTCGTGACAATAAGCGATATTCATTTTCATTTTTTTCATTTTCCAGTTTGCAGAAAAGGTTTGACTCCCAGAAAAACTAGAGTTTTCTATATTTTTGGTCTGAAAACAAATGAAAACGTGGATGTAATTTTCACTTTCCCATTCACACCCTAAAAGGTTTATCCCTGTGAGCCTTCAGCCCATCTAGCTGCCTCCTAGTCCTTGCAGGAAACTAGCTGTGGCTAGTAAAAGGTGAATTCAGCAAGCAACATGGGCACAATTCATACCCGTACACCCCCTTCAACAGCCCAAATCGTATTCCAAGTTTAAATTGTATCCAGCTTGCACCGCATCCTGCTCACCCATCATTCCCTGTTCCCGCTGCCTTGTTCAAAATTTGGAAGAATGTGGAGCTCGCTACCACAGGGCGTGGTTGAAGCAAACAGTAAAGATACAGTTAAGGGGCGACTGGACAAGTATCTCATTGAAACTTACAGAATACTGAGAGGCCTAGATAGGAGTGGATGTTCCCACTCGTAGGAGAGACTAGAACCCAAGGGCACAACCTCAGACTGAGGGGATGATCCTTTAAAAGAGATGAGGAGGAAAGTATATGAGGGAGAAGAGAATCGTGGGTTACGATGATAGATTTAGATGAGAATAGATGGGAGGAGACTCAATGGAGCATAATGCTAGAAGCATGGACTAACTGGGTCGAATGCAAGCCTATGTAAATGGTGTGCATGCCTTGAGGTACATCTCTCCTCTTTTAAAACGCTCTTACAACCAATTATGGGTTGCTATATAAATGCAGGTTATTGGTGTTGGTGTGGGGCAGTTTGCCCTGAGCACAAAATGAATTGAGAGGAGCCACCAGACCTGCAGCGCTCTGTAGGAGACAAGTGATTTGAGACAACCAGGGGTGAGATGTTCCAATTTCACACCAGCTACAGTGGCTACAGAAGTGCTGCTTGAATGATCCTCAGCAGTTTATTTTAAGCCTTTAATCCTTTGCATGTTAGCAGACAAGCCAATTAACAGGAGTTTGGGAAAAAAAATTAAGATTTAACCAGCACCTTGGTGCTGATCAGCAGAACTGGGAATTTGAGGTAAAAGCAAAAAATGCTGCCAATGCAGGGAGCAGTCTCGGAAAATGTCTCGGAAATGATGCCCAAGTAAACTTTTCATCAGAAGTGAAGGATCTGCACGTTGCTCCTACATAGCAGCTTTTGAGTTTCAAAGTTCTTCACTATAGTGAAAGGAACCCTAAGTAACGGTTGGTATGAGAATGACCAAAATCAATATCCGAACGACCAGGGACATGGGGGATGAGGTGGTGCGAGGTGGTGCTTGGAGGAGAAAATGGCAGAAACAAGGATTTAAGGAGAGCATTCCAGAATTTGGGATCAAGGCTGCATTAAGTATTGCTTAAGGCTGTCACTAAGCTAGAGGCCGAGGTGCAGACGCTGCAACACATCAGGGAGGGGGGAAAGTCATTTGGATGTTTTGCAGCAGGAGGCAGACACACCGTTTTGGGTAGGGTCTTCCGACTTGCTCAGGGACAGGAGGGTGTGACTGCGAGAAAGGCAGGAAAGGGGACCCAGGTGTGCAGGTGCTTCAATCTCTGCAATTGTCAAATAGGTTTGAGATTCTCTTAGCTTGTTTGGGCGGCACGGTGGCACAGTGGTTAGCCCTGCTGCCTCACGGCGCCGAGGACTCGGGTTTGATCCCGGCCCCGGGTCACTGTCCGGGAGGAGTTTGCACATTCTCCCCGTGTTTGCGTGGGTCTCATCCCCAAACCAAAGATGTGCAGGGTAGGCGGGTTGGCCAGGCTAAATTGCCCCTTAATTGGGGGAAAAAACATTGGGTACTCTAAATTTATTTTAAAACAGCTGTTTGGATGAGAGTGGGAGCACGAGAGTGGGGGGCTGTTCCTGATCCACATACAAATTGCCGTAGGGCAAATAAGATTAGAGAATTGAATGCATGACTGAAAGACTGGTATGGGAGAAACAGGATCTGGTTCATGGCACTGGCACTAGTATTGGGGTGAGTGGGAGGAACATGGAGACAATATAAAATTCTTAAGGGTGCCTATGAGCATAGATCACTGAAGTGGCCGGACAGGCGTAACGAATATTTGATAAAGCAAATAGTATTCTGGGCTTTACATTTAGAGGCATTGAGTACCAGAGTGAGGAAGACACCTAGTTAGACCTCAGCTGAAATATTGTGTTCTGGGCGCCACACCAAAGGAAGGATGAGAACAGGTTGGAGAGAGCACAGAAGAGGTTTACAAGAATGGTCTCAGCGATAAGAAATTTAAGTTATGAGGATAAATTGCAGAGGTTGGGATTAGGGGAGATTGAACAGCTGTCCCCCTTAGTTGAAGGGTCAGGTTATGAGCAACACAAGTTTAAGATGAGGGGTGGGGAGGTTCAGGGGGGACTTGAGGAAAAATGTTTTTACCCAGAGGGTGGTGACGGTCTGGAACGCACTGCCTGGGAGGGTGGTAGAGGCGGGTTGCTTCACATCCATTAAAAAGTACCTGGATGAGCACTTGGCACGTCATAACATTCAAGGCTACGGCTCAAGTGCTGGCAAATAGGATTAGGATAGGCAGATCAGGTGCCTTCCATGCGGCGGTGCAGGCTCAATGAGTCTTTTCTGCACTGTATTTTTCTGTGAAAGAGATGTTCAAAATCATGAGGGGGCTGGGCAGAGTAGACAGGGAGAAACTGTTCCCTTTCGTAAAAGGATCAAGAACACACAAATTTAAAGCGATTTGCAAAAGAAACAAATGTGATGTGAGAGAACATATTTTCACACAGCGAGTGATTCGGGGTCCAGAACACACTGTCTGGAAGTGTAGTGGAGGCAGGTTCAAACAAGCCATTCAAAAGGACATTAGATGATTACTTGAATGGAAACAATATGCAAGGTAGGGGGAAAAAGGCAAGAGAATGGAACCAAGTCATGATACTCGTTTGGAGAGCTGGTGCAAACATGATGGGCTAAATGGCCTCCTTCAGCACCATAACAACTCTGTGATTCTGAGATCATTGGCTCGCTAATAGGAAACGGAGGATGGCCAAAATGGGTCGTTTTCAGGTTGATGGTATGTAACAAGTAGTGTGCCACAGGGATCAGCGCTGAGGCCTCAACCTTTTAATAATTCATATAAATGAAGGGACAGAAAATATGGTTGCTAAATCTGCCGATGTTACAAAGCTAGGAAGGAAAGTAAGTTGTGAAGAGGACATAAGGAGGCTACATGGAGAAATGAATAGGTTAACCGAGAGGACAAAGATGTGGCAATGTAGTACAATGTGGGAAATTCACCATTTTGGCAGGAAGAATTTATTAAAAAGCATACCAGCTAAATGGGGAAAGATTGCCGAGCTCTGCGATTCAAAGGATATGGGTGTCCTGGTGAATGGAGCACAAAATGCAGGCGCAAGTAACCAGACAAATTCATAGAAAGTTATTGTTTATTGCAAAGGGAATTACATTTTAAGGTAGGGAGGCTGTAGGCAGGAGGTTACAATCAGATCGGTCATGATCTTATTGAATGGCAGAACAGGCCCCAAGGGCTGAGTTACCTACTCCGGCTCCTAATTCATATGTTTGTATGGTCAAACGTACGACTGAGAATAGATGCAAATAATTCAGATAAGCAATCGGAGAACACTGTTTAGATTCAACTTGCACATGTACAAGCCTCATCCCACTCGAAGCACTTAACTCACAGAAGTACCGGTCACTTTAAATTCAGCAAATTAGTACCCGACCTTGGCATATTATATACAAGGTAGTGAATGCGCATTCAGGCAAAACTACTGCAAAATCATCACTGATGGATTGGCCACCGTGTCTAGCTGGTCGAAAATGATCTCCCCATTAGGTTCCTTTCTCTCCACTCTCAAATGGCCAATCTTCCAGTGGAAGTCAAAGAAAATACTTCAAGGGAAGTTTGAAGCTCCCCTGGAATAGCGCAGCAGCATTGGCATTAATGACCGGGAGGGGCTTGCTATCAATTACTCAGAATGGCGACAACTTGTTCGGCAAGCTGTGGCGCATTTTAAATAGCCAACACTGTGATGATGGTGAGGCAGTGCAATGGGAGGCAAGTGAAGAGAAGGAAGCAAACCCTCCACTCTGGATCACAATGCCTCTCAGAATGTCCTGCCTCCTGCATCCAAAGGTACACATCTTGAGAATTGGCCTGTTTAGTCATGAAGTCTTGTGGTGGAAATGAGTGACCCTGTGATGACGACGATGACACTCAGGGATTTCCCTACTCCCTGATGTGGCACATTCCAGACTTCCTTCTGATTTAGCATCAGGAACTATAATTTGGTAGCAAGACCAGAAGCAATATTAAAACTTTTGGTGGCATTTTAAGCAGGTTATGCAACAATGAATTGTTGTGTGATGACAGATACATTAACATTTATATATAGGAGGAAATGAATGTCAAAGTTTATAACATTGCAAGGGTCCAATTGAGGGGTTCAGATATAGGGTCCAACTGAGGGCTATCAGCCATTAATCAATCAATGCTCATCTCAAGTTACATTTTGTTATATGGACGAGTCACAGTTCATCTTTAGGAAAAACTGAAGCAATTGTTTTCAGTTGTTGCTCCAAACTCCGTTCCCTAGATAACAACTCCATCCTTCACCCTGGCAAATCTTTGAGACTAAGCCAGTCGGTTCACAATATTGGTGTTACATTTGATCCAGAGATGAGCTTCCAGCAACATACACGTGCCATTGCAATTGCAAACTGGTCAATGCCCTTCTCTCAGCTCATATGCAGTTGAAACCCTCACTCATGCCTTTGTTATCTCCAGACTCAACTATTCCAGTGCTCTCCTGACTGGTCTCCCATATTCTGCACTTTGCAAGCTTCAGGTCATCCAAAACTCTGTCCTAACTCACAGCAAGTCCTGTTGGCTATCTCCCCCACCAATCCTCACTGACCTAGACTGCCTCTCATTTTAAAATCCCTCTGTGGTCCCTTATCCTGCCCCATCTCTGTAATCTCCTCCAACCCCACAACCTCAGAGATATCTACACTCGTCTAATTCTGGCCTCTTGAACATTCCTGATTTTATTTGTCCCACAATTGATGTCTTTGCTTTCAATTGTCTCGGCCTTCACCTCTGGGATACCCTCGCTACACATCTCTCTATCTCTCCCCATTTAGGACACTCCTTGAAAACTACTTCTTTCATACAGTCTTTGGTCATCTTACCGAATATTTTCTTATGTAGTTTGGTGTCATATTTTGTTTTCTAACAATCCTGGTGAAGCACTTTGGGATGCTATATAAATAGAAGCGGTTGTTAAGTCTAAACACAAGGTGACAAATGTTGTGATCCATTTTCTGAAGGCGAGGCTTTATCTTTCCAATTTCTTGCCTCCAGACCAAGAATAATATATTATTGGTGGCTGCAGTTCCACAAGCACCAGATATTTACCATTTGTCATTCTAGTCCAAGAGGAGGCCATTCAACCCGTCTTGCCTGTGCCAGCTCTTTTCAAGAACTATCTAATTAGGGCCACTCGTTTGCAAAAGCCTCCCCTTTTGAGTATTTACCTATTTCCATACAAGTCTAGAAAACTGGTCCAAACATGAGGAAAGGGGCATTTCAGCAATTATATTGTGTCTTCATCCAAATCGTATGCCTATGGGATCAGACTGACTCGTGGACATACACAAGTGCGCTCTCCTGCCCCGGTTAGCAATCAGGACAAAGAATCTGGCTGAGCTTTTCCCTCACTAACCACAATGTCCCTGCCACCAGTCCGCCTTAGGTCAATTCGCTCAATGGCCCACATTCATACAGCAGTAACTGCATATTAAAACGGGCTAATGCACCTCAGGAGACGAGAGGTGAAGAAATTGGCTCAAGGATGGGACTGAGGCACGAGTGCTGACCTCAAAGCTCAACGCAGATCAACGATCTACCTGGGGACTTCCTGGTCGGCATGTAAAGTCAAATGAGGCATTTCAGGAGAAAGATACTTCTGATATCCTACCATTTGCTAAATGGGGGGGCATTATGTATGGAATCAAATAGTCAATGCTAAATCTATGAAGCAAGTTAAAACATGTGTCTAGTTTCAATGGTGCAGAAGACATCGGCTGAAAGAATACTAGAAATGACACATTCTAGAATGAGCAGATACCAGAGATATTCCAGCTCTTCCCATTAGAGCATAGAATATTATAAGATCCCTCAGAGATGTTCGAAATTTGGCAGCATTCTGGCAAGGTAAATGGAACAAACATGATTTCCTCCGGTTCAATGGGAGAGTTAGTATCTGGAGGTGGATTGGAAAACAAAATCTACAGATTGTGGACACCAATAACTGGCATTTCTGCGCCACTTTTAACAGAATAAACTGTCTCAAGTAGAGTAAAATGTTATCAAAGTAAACCTGGCACCGAGTCACAAAGAAATATTAAGACAGGCGACCAAAGCAGTGGAGAAAGGGGTAGAGAGGCCGAGAGGTTTGAGGAGGAATTTGCAGAGCTTAAAGCCAAGGCCACTGTAGGCACAGGCTGCAGTAGAGAGATGAAAATCAGGGATAAGCAAGGGACCAGAACTGGAGATACACAGCGACTTTAGACATTGCATTTATCATAGCCGATGCATTTATCATAGCTCATACATTTATATGTGACCCACGAGGATCCATGCTAATCATCACAAAAAGCAAAAGATTTTGCCACTTTTGATGTGCAGAGGGAACCACCGCCTGTCACAAATCATCCATTTCCACAAATGAATAGATTGGTTACCATAAAAACACTAACACTTGGAGCATAAATGTCAACATAAGCCAGTTAGTTCAAATGGTCTGTTTCTGTGGCTTAGGTTCAACACACCACCATGTCACTGACACACCTTCACATTATGTAGGCACGCAAAGCCAATTTGCAGCAACTTAGAACCACATAGCGCCCCAGGCCATTTCGTCCACAGTGCCTGCACTAATTCTGAGAATTTCAACTGCTTCTGAAAGAAACATTAATGTCTCAAAGTGTCCTCGCAAAAGAAAACAAATTGGACATTTAGGAAACTTTAAATCGGAAATGTACTTTAAGTTGCACGTGATTAAAATTGTGATTGTAAAATTTGCCTTCAGGAACAGGAGGAAGCCATTTAAACCCCCCCCCCCCCCCAGTCTGTTCTCCTACTCAATGGGATCATGGCTGATCTGTGACCCAAATCCTTTGCCCCCATATCCCTCAATACCTTAAGCCAACAAAAATCTGTTATTCTCAGATTTACAGCATGCAACTGGTCTTGTATCGATTACCATTAGTGGCAGAGTTAAAAATTTCTACCACCCTTTGTGTGCAGAAGTATCCCCCGAAAGGTCTGGTTCATATTTATCTAAGCCCCTAGTGCTAGATAAACATAGCTGATACTACCATCACAACCCGCATTTTAAAATCTATATCGCGATAGTCAATGATTAGCTTTCAGTGCTTTCTAAGGGTGTAGCTTCCTCCTTGAATTTAGACTTACTTCACAGCTTAATATTAATTTGTTCTTTCTCAGCGATGGAACGTGCAATGTCCTTCCCACCTTCTCCTCGACAACAACCGACAGGCTGTTCAAATCCATGCAGGGTGTCACCCAATGGCCACCACTGGACTTAGTCCCTCATCTCGCCTGCAGCTTTCAATCTTGGCGGTCTCCTGGATCATGGGTTTTCATTCTTCACCAAGCCAAAGGTCCAATTAATTGGCACCAGCAGGAGACAGAGTGGTAATGTCACTGGACTAGTGATCCAGAGGCCCAGGCTCTGGTGACAGGGGTCAAAATCCCACCGTAGCAATTGGTGAATTTCAAATTCAATTAATAAAAATCTGGAATATAAAGCTAGTCTCAGTAATGGTGACCATGAAGCGATCACCGATTGTTGTAAAGACTCATCTGGATCAAAACTGCCCTTTAGGGAAGGAGACCCCACAGGAACAAGAGCAGGCCACGCAGCCTGTCGAGCCTGCTCCGCCATTCAATGAGATCATGGCTGATCTGTGGCTTAACTCCATATACCTGCTTTGACCCATATCCCTTAATACCTTTACGTAACAAAATTTTATCTATCTCAGATTTAAAATTAACAACTGATCTAGCTTCAACTGCTATTTGTGGGAGAGTTCCAAATCTCAACCACCCTTTTGAGTGAGGATGTTCTTCCGAACATCTCTCCTGAATTGGCCCTAATTGTTAAACAATGCCGAATTCTAGAATCGCCAACCAGTGGAAACAGATTACCTTTATCGACCCTGTCTTTCCCTGTTAATATCTTGAAGATTTTGATCAGATTACCCCTCAACCCTCTAAATTCTAGAGAAACATGGGCCAATTTGTCTAATCTCTCCTCAAAACTTAACCCCTAAATCAGGTATCATTTTTGTAAACCTACGTTGCACTCCCTCCAAGGCCAAAATATCCTTCCTACAGTGCGGTGCCCAGAACTGCTCACAGTGACTCCAAGTGGGGTCTAAGTGGGGTTTTGTATATTTGCAGCATAATGTTGGTGCCTTTATACTCCAGCTCTCTAGATATAAAGGCCAGCACTTTATTAGCCTTCTTGATTACGATACCTGTTTGTGACATTTTAAAGTTCTATGCACCTGAATCCCCAGTTCACTTTGGGCTTCCATTGAATTTAGTTTCATACCATCTATAAACTACCCTCATCTATCCATGTTTGGTCCAAAATGAATAACCTCACACTTACTTCAATTGAAATCCATCTGGCACAGTTTTGCCCATTCACCTAGTCTATCAATATCCCTTTGTAATTTTATGCTGTCATCTACACTGTCTACAAACATTGTGTACTGGCAGCAAATTTGAATATCTGACTTTCTATGTCATTATCCAAGTAGTTCATGAATAATGTGAACAATTGAGGTTCCTTTATCAAATGCTTTCTGGAAGCCCATATAAACAACATCTATAGACATTCCCCTGTCCATTATCTTAGTCACCTCTTCAAAAAACTATTCATGAGGTATGTCAGGTATGGCCCACCTGTCATGAATCCATGTTGGCTCTCCCTGATTAACTGAAAATTTGAGGTGTTCAGTTACCCTATCCTTGATTATAGACTCCAACAATTTCCCCACCACAGATGTTAGACTAACTGGTCTGTAATTCCCCGATTTTCCTCTTTCACCCTTGTTAAAAAGAGTGACATGAACAATTTTCCAATCCAGGGGGACGACTCCTGAATCGGGGGAACTCTGATTACAGCAAGGGCATCTACAATGTGCTCCCCTACTCCCTTAAATATCCTTGGATGGAAACTGTCAAGTCCTGGGGATTTGTCACTCTTTAGTTCCATTAATTTCCTTATTATCGATGTTTTGCTGACGTTAATTTTATTTAGTCCCTGATCCACCATTCATGTCCTCGGGATGTCCGGTAAGCTAGCCTCCTTTTCTACTGTAAATATTGAGACAAAGTAATTATTCAACATGTCTGCCATTTCCCCATAGTCATTGACAACAATATCCCAACTTTCAGTCTTTAATAGCCAACTTCGCTCATGATCTCCCGCTTTCCCTTTGTGTAATTACAAACCTTCATGGCGGCACAGTGGTTAACAGTTGATGGGTAATCTGATCGAAGTCTTGAAGAGCAAGGTATTAACAGGGAAAGACAGGGTAGATAAAGATAAACTGTTTCCACCGGTTGGAGATTTTAGAACTCAGGGCATAGTTTAAAGATTAGGGTCAGACCGTTCAAGAGAAATGTTGGAGAGAACGTCTTCACTCAAAAGATGGTAGAGGTTTGGAACTCACTCCCACTGTAGCACAGTGGTTAGCACTGCTGCCTCATGGCGCCGCGGTCCCATGTTCGATGCCAGTCCTGGGTCACTGTCTGTGTGGGGTTTGCACAATCTCCAGTGTTTGCATGGGTTCCACCACCAAAACCCAAAGATGTGCAGGCTAGGTGGATTTCACCACACTAAATTGCCTCTTAATTGGAAAAAAAAAAGAATTGGGTACTTTAAATTTATTTTTAAAATGTAATTATAAAACTTCTTATTGATTTTGATTTCCCTACAAGTTTCCTTTCATAATCTCATTTAGTCGCTCTTCTAAGATGCTGTCTGGTTCTTTGCTGGTCTTTCTATCTTTCCCATTCGGTAGGATCTGAGAGTTTTTTGCATTTTTGTTAACCCTGTCTTTTAATTTTATACCATCCCTTATCTCTTTAGTCCTCCATGGCTGTTTCTTTCTATGAAGTGGAGCTTTTCCCTCTCAGGGGTATAAACTAGTTCTGTGTCACGCTAAACATTTCTTTAAAACATCTTCCACTGTCTTTCAGTTGTTTTACCATTCATAGATTTTCCCAGCTTACTGTGGACAGTCCCCGTCTCGTCTCATTAAAGTCGACCTCACCTACATCTAAACTTCCAGTAGCTGATAGGTTTTTCACTTTCAAACATTACATTGAACGTGATCATGTTATGATCGCTATTTGATAAATGTTCACCCACAATTAGGTTACTAATAAAATCTAGTCCGGCTCATGACTGAATCCAACATTACTTGGCCCCTTGTTGCATCCAAGGCATATTACTGTAGGAAATTATACCTGACATGATCCATAAATTCTCGACCTTTCTGACAGGTGATTGACTTCCTCTCCCAATCTATGTTAAAATTAAAACCCCCATTTAACACTTTGCGACACACTTACCTAATTTGTGCATTTATACAATCTTGCACTTCCGAGCTGCAACCAGGGGGGTCTACGCATGACAACTAATTCAGTTTTACTTCCTTTACTGTTCCTTAGTTCCACCCACAAGGTCGCCACTGGATACTTTCCCCTCATTATATCCCCTCTCACCAGTAAATTGATTCTGTTTCTAATCAGTAAGGCTCCTCCTCCTGCCGCTGCCATTCTCCCTATTCGTCCTTACAACCTGGTATATTAAATACGCAGTCTTGACCATCCCGCAGCCATGTCTCAGTCATAGCTACTATGTCATAAATCTCCAATTTTGCAATTTGCAGGTTCACAACAATGTGGTCGACTCGTAATTGTGCATAAGCCTCTCTCAGTTCAAGGGCAATTAGGGGTGGGCCATCAAATGACGGTCTTGCCAGTGATGTCCATATCCCATCAGGGAATTTCAAAGACTCACTAAAATGGCTACCAGCACCGTCTGTTAATTGGGGGAGGCATCTAGGCTCTCCTGCCCTTCCCAGTTAACTGGGTCGAATGAGAAAATATTGGTGCGGCACGGAGCATCCAGGGAACCTTCACCAATGGAGGCAATTTGGGCAAGGAAATAGAGTTGGGGCTGACAGACAATTATAAATCTCACTCAACGTTTAGTTTCCATCAGGAGACACATTTACAGGACAATTGTAGTATTGGCACAAAGCAAAGCTGCAGTGTAAAGCAGGGGCTGGTTTAGCACAGGGCTAAATTGCTGGCTTTGAAAGCAGACCAAGGCAGGCCAGCAGCACGGTTCAATTCCCGTACCAGCCTCCCTGAACAGGCACCGGAATGTGGCGACTAAGGGCTTTTCACAGTAACTTCATTTGAAGCCTACTTGTGACAATAAGCGATTTTCATTCCCAATCCAGAGCCAGGACCTGATCAGATACTGGAAGAAAACATTCTGGTGAAAGGGGCTTTCTCGACTTCGCTCAGAAGCCAGGCAAACCTCAACGTTAGCTTTTCACAAAGTTCTGTGAAGCCCAATCTACACTGCATTAACCAAAAGCACCCTGACCAAAACTAAAAAGTACTAGTGAAGAGCAATGTCAACATTCAGTACATTGTCGGCAAAGTTCATTGGCAAGTGAGTGATAAACGCACAAGTTACCAAAAGAGCCCCACTGCAGAACTGGGGATGACACAGACTGACTAGGGATCAATTCCACCCTCTGTGTAGATCTCACCCTTGTTCCCATCCTGCTGCTTTCTCACCCAGGCTGCCATCTGCCCCAAGCTGCTCACTCTCTGCCATTGGACCGCAAACCTCTGTACCCCTCCCCTACATCTTAGTCCCCAGTCCCACAGGTCTCCACAGTTTGTTCCACCACCCCCCCAATATCGCCCCATCTCCCCTATCAATACCTACCACCCCAATCAATACCCGACATTCCTACTGAATAATACCCACCCCCTGTCAATAGCCACCATCCACCCCTCAAAACCAACCCATTGCCCCTGTCCATACCCACCCAACAGCCGCCATCCCCCCTGAATACCCACTCTTCCCCTCCCCCTTGTCAATACCCTATATCAATCCCCTCCATCCTCCCAATTAATCCCCCCGCTCTCACCGAGGGCCCGGCCTCCTCTCCCGCTTGCTGCCGTTCTCTCTGATCCTCTGTCCAAGGCTCCATCTCCTCATCCCGGCTTCACTCTGACAACAACCGCAGCCCACTTCCGCTTCCGGCTCAGCGGCTGACCCCGTGCCTAGATCTCTGGCCCCGCCTCCCGCCTCGCCCTTGCCTCCCGCCCCGCCTCCCGCCTCTGGCCCCGCCCCCCGCCTCTGGCCCCGCCCATGCCTCCCGCCTCAAGCCCCGCCCCCGCGCCGTCTCTGGCCCCGCCCCCGCGCCGTCTCTGGCCCCGCTCCCCGGCCTCTGGCTCCGCCCCCCGCCTCTGGCTCCTCCCCCCGCTTCTGGCTCCGCCCCTGGCCCAGCCCCCACACCACTTATCATTGATCATCCTCTGTGTGTGTGTGTCTCCCTCTCTGTCATTGAATTATCATAGAATTTACAGTACAGAAGGAGGCCATTCGGCCCATTGAGTCTGCACCGGCCCTTGGAAAGGGCGCCCGACTTAAGCCCTCACTTCCACCCTATCCCTGTAACCCAGTAACCCCGCCTAATATTTTTGGACACTAAGGGCAATTTATCATGGCCAATCCACCTAACCTGAATGCCTTTCGGGACTGTGGGAGGAAACCGGAGCACCCGGAGGAAACCCACGCAGACATGGGGAGAACGTGCAGACTCCGCACAGACAGTGACCCAAGCCGGGAATCGAACCTGGGACCCGGAGCTGTGAAGCAACAGTGCTAACCACTGTGCTATCGTGCTGCCCTACATGTCTACATCTCCCTCTGAGTGTGTGTTTCCCTCCCTCTGTCTCCCTCTCTGCCTGCTGTCCCTCTCTGTCTTGTCTCTCTCTGTGTGTGTGTGTGTGTCCATCCCTCTCTGTCTGTCTCCCTCTCTGCCTGTGTGTCCCTCTCTGTCTTGTCTCCCTCTGTGTGTGTGTGTGTGTCCATCCCTCTCTGCCTGTCTGCCCCTCTCTGTGTCTCCCTCCCTTTCTGTCTCTCTGCCTGTGTGGCTGTGTCTCCCTCTCTGCGTCTCCCTCTCTGAATGTATCTCCCTCTGTGGGCGTCTCCCTCCCTCTCTGCCTGTGTCTCTCTCTGCTTGTGTCTCCCTCACTGTGTCCCTCCTTCTCTGCCTGTCTCCCTGTCTGTCTGTGCCTCCCTCTGCCTGTGTCTCTGCCTGTGTCTCCCTCTCTGTGTCTCCCTCCTTCTCTGCCTGTCTCCCTCTCTGTCTGTGTCTCTCTCTGCCTGTGTCTCCCTCTCTGCCTGTCTCTCTGTCTCCCTCTCTGTCTGTGTCTCCCTCTCTGCCTGTGTCTCCCTCTCTGCCTGTCTCTCTGTCTCCCTCTCTGTCTGTGTCTCCCTCTCTGCCTGTGTCTCCCTCTCTGTGTTTCCCTCTCTATTTGGGTCTCCCTCCTTCTCTGCTGTCTGCATCTCCCTCTCTCTATCTGTCTCTGTGTCTCCTGCTGCAACCCCCTGAATCCCCCCACAATATCCACTTTAGAACCTATTACAGCCTGTCCAGGGCTTTATCCTCATCTGAAGAGAGCAAACCTTTGAGTTTTGTTATATTTATTTGCCCACAATTTCAGATTCCTACCAAGAGTTTAATTATGACGGTGGCGGAGCGGGTTAGTACTGCGGCCTCATGGCGCCGAGGTCCCAGGTTCGATCCCGGCTCTGGGTCACTGTCCGTGTGGAGTTCACATATTCTCCCCGTGTTTGCGTGGGTTTTGCCCCCACAACCCAAATATGTGGGGCGCGATTCTCTGCTCCCGCGCGACATCGGGAAGGCCGTCGTGAACTCCCGGCCAAGTTTCACAACGGCGTCGGAGGTCGCTCCTCGCACCCTATTTACCCCCCCCCCCCCCCCCCCCCCCCCCCCCCAGGGGGCTAGGAGCGGCGTTGTGAGAAACTCGGCCGCCGGGCCTTGACGCTTGCATCAAAGCGGCGTGCCGAGAATGACGCGACGGCGGCGCCTAAGTGACGTCAGCCGCGCATGCGCAGGTTGGCTGGCTCCAACCCGCACAAGCGCGGTTGCCGTCTTCCCCTCCGCTGCCCCGCAAGACGTGGCGGCTTGATCTTGCGGGGCAGCGAAGGGGAAAGAGTGCGTCTCTTGGAGACGCCGGCCCGACGATCGGTGGGCACCGATCACGGGCCAGTCCCCTCCCGAGCACGGCCGTGGTGCTCAATCCCCTCTCTGCCCCCCACAGGCCCCAAACTTACCTTTCGTGCTATGTTCACACCAGCAGCGACCAGGTGTGGTTTCCGCCGGCGTGAACAGGTCGGGAACGTCAGGCCGCTTGGCCCATCCGGGCCGGAGAATCGCCGGTCGTCATGAAAAACGGCGAGCGGCGATTCTCCGAGCGGGGGGGTGGGAGAATTGCGGGGGGGGGCCAGGGCGGCGTGTCCGATTTGCCCGGCACTCCTGCGATTCTCCCACCTGGCGTGGGGAGCGGAGAATCGCGCCCGTGAAGAGCAGGTGGATTAGCTATGCTAAATTGCCCCTAAAATTGGAAAAAATGAATTGGATACTAAACTTAAGAAAAAAAAGTTTAATTATGGTATTTATAATTCACAATACAACAAAATGCAGGACGGTTGGTCACCCAAGCAACCCAGACCGGAGAGGTTACAGTGTTCTAAAAGAGCTTAATACACCGTAAGCTCTCCTGTCCCCACTGTTTTGGTGACAACTCGGTTCATGGACCCTCCAGGATTGGCCTGGAGTCAGTCGAAGATCAATCTTCAGGATAAAGGCAAATTATTGCCCTTAGTGTTGGGTGGGGTTACTGGGTTATGGGATAGGGTGGAGGTGTTGACCTTGGGTAGGGTGCTCTTTCCAAGAGCCGGTGCAGACTCGATGGGCCGAATGGCCTCCTTCTGCACTGTAGATTCTATGAAAAGCTATGGAAAGCTACTGCGGACGCTGAAATCTGAAACTAAAACAAAATACTGGGCAATCTCAAAAGGTCTGACAGCGTCTGTGGAGAGAGAAGCGAGCTAATAGTTCGATTCTGGATGACTGTGTCAAAGCAGCCTGTGGTCATCTGGGACTGTGGCAACTTTGCTTACTCAGGTTTATGTGGATTCAGAACCTCTTGACATAGAGGCGAGCTCACCACAGGCTGAGCCCTGATCATAATTGCTTCGCTCTTTACTGGCAAGACATCCTGGATAGGGGCGACACGGTGGCGCAGTGGTTAGCATTTCTGCCCACGGCGCTGAGAACCTGGGTTCGATCCTGGCCCTGGGTCACTATCCATGTAGAGTTTGCACCTTCTCCCCGTGTCTGCGTGGGTCTCACCCCCACAACCCAAAGGTGTGCAGGGTAGGTGGATTGGCCACGCTAAATTGACCTCAATTGGAAAAAAAATTGGGCACTCTAAATTAAAAAAAAAAGACATCCTGGCTGATCGAACCACTTGTCTGTTCAAAGCCCCCTCCCTGGCAAGAGTCAACACTTTGACGGGAGGGACGGGGAGGGGGGAAATAAAAGCTTGTGCCAAAAAGTAAACCCTTAAAATAAAACTTAGAAATCCCATCGCCAATTGTCAAATAAATTCACAGCTCCCACTGGCGAGACCGTGCAAGCTGATTAAATAGCTCTAAAAGGGGAGTTAGTATTCAACAGAGGCCATAAATAACATAGTAAAAATCATTATTAGCCATACAATAAATAATTACCGAGATTAATGCGAGGGCTGATCTATTAGTTCTCGCATTATCAGCTGTCTATTAGCCATGTAGTCTGGAGATTGAAACGGTTCAGTCTGTGCTAATTATTTTCTCCGCATCTCACAAAGCAATGATGTTCGTAAATTTGACAAATGATCTACGGTATAATTGTCCCCAATTGATAGCGCTCAGAATTTCAAGTATTATGCCGGCATCTGTTTCGTAAGCCATAGTGTGCTCCTGGTCATTGGAGGTCATACAGCCAAGGTTCGGTAAATTGGCCTTTCGGATGAGGAGGTTGTCCTTCGGTGAGGGGCTGAGTAAATTTGGCCGATATCCTCTGCAGTTTGGAAAAATGCGAGGGGATCCTGATCGAAACGTACAAGGTTCTGAAGGAGTTAGATATGGTAGCTACTGAGAGACTGGCTTGAGGTCGTTGAGCGGATAGGAGCCTCCCCAGCATTGCGAAAATGGCGGAAAGGACCCAGATCCGGAAGTCCGGCCCCCAATATTCCCCACTCCACAGGTCATATTCCCAGCCGGTTTGCTGCCTGTGTGAATATCCGGGATACTTGAGCAAAGAAAGTCAAAAACTGGGGCTTTCTCTGTACTTAGCAACAAAACAAAAACCCAATTCAGAGTGGCCAAGGACACACAGAGCATACGTGGATAGGATAGAATGATCATTCGATCAACTCTGTCAAGTTCCCTCATACCATCAACCAGGATGCTGTTATGCACCTCTTAGTGGTCAGTTGTGGAACAGCTCCAGCAGAGATCTGGAACCCAGAGTGGCAAGTGGTGCAACGGGTCATCTAGAGCTGGGGGGGGGGGGCTGCAAAATAACCACCTTGTGCACGATTTAACTAAATGAAATGAAATGAAAATCACTTATTGTCACGAGTAGGCTTCAATGAATTTAGTGTGAAAAGCCCCTAGTCGCCACATTCCAGCGCCTGTTCGGGGAGGCTGGTACGGGAATTGAACCGTGCTGCTGGCCTGCCTTGGTCTGCTTTCAAAGCCAGCGATTTAGCCCAGTGTGCTAAGCGAGCAGAGCTTATCAGTGTAGGAAATAGATCAATGTGAACCTCTGCCATGCGTTCCCCCTGTCTAACCCAAGTGGCGTCTGATAGCGCTGTGTTTCTTGATGCTGCGAGCGCCAGGAAACAGGCGGCTGAACGCGCTCGCTATGGGACTCTGTTCCCATTTAGTTAAATCGCGCCCTTAAAGCTTCTAAAGATTTAGGGTGTTGGCTCTCTCTCTCACGTGTGAAATCTCAACCGATTCCAGTGAATTTCACAATTTCGCTGTGCAGTGGTTAGAAAGAAAGTGGAGGCTGCTACTCACAGACTGACACAGGTGTCTGCATTAAGGTTCGAATTCAACCGCAGTTCCCACCCTCAGGCCATTACCTTGTGTAAGGTACAGCTGATTTGAGTGATACTGCCGAGTACTTCACCTTGAGCTCAGTGACGTGCAAGTTATACACACGTATTTTTATGCCGTGTTCTGAGTGACTATTTTAATACTCGGGCAGTATGACTGGGAGTGGCATTTCTCTAACAACATTAAGTACACCCAAAGTTACTTCACAAAGTCGGCACTAGCCGTTCAGCAACCCCCCACCCCCCAACACCCCACCCATCCCCGGCACTTTCCCAATGCCATTTCTACACTTTTCTCTGTGTCTCAATTTAGCATTCGTTTTTCGAACACTGGATTGAAGAGCCTCAGAATCACCATCGCAGAATTCCTTGGAGAGAAACATTATTGGAACTGTCCTGTTCAGTCTCGGTCTGTACCCAGGCAGGGGGTCAATTCGAGAATGAGGCCTACTGAGAGTTGCGAGTTTCTGCCCTGGGTCTTCATGCGGGTGAACCGGCCGATTCTCGACCCCGCAGATCTTTGAGCACATGTGGTTGGGCGTCCCTCGGGCGAGTGGGATCTGGAGTTATTGTTACCAATTCGACATGGGCATCGCTGGCTGGGCCCATCCCGAATCTCAGTGGCTTGCCAGCGCATTCCAGAGACAAGCACGTTGGTGTGGGTCTGCATTTACAAATAGACCAGACCAGGTAAGGATGGAAGACTTCCTTCCCATTAATAATAATAAAAATAATCTTTCATTGTCACAGGTATGAAGTTATGGTGAAAAGCCCTCAGTTGCCACATTCCGGCGCCTGTTCGGGTAAGCCAGTACGGGAATTGAACCCACGCTGCTGGCCTTGTTCTGTATCACACACCAGCTGTCTAGCCCACTGAGCTAAACCAGCCCGTATAGCTGGCAAAGCAGATGGGTTTTTACAATAAGCGACAAATGGTTTGATGGTCACCATTGGACTTTTAATTCCAGAGTCAAGAGTACCCAATTATTATTTCTTTCAATTAAGGGGCAATTTAGTCTGGCCAATCCACCTAACCTGAACACGGGGAGAATGTGCAAACTCCACACAGACAGTGACCCGGGGCCGGGATCGAACCCGGGTCCTCAGCGCCTTAGGCAGCAGTGCCAACCATTGCGCTATCCTACCGCCCCTTAGATTTACTGAGTTAATTCAAATTTCACCATCTGCCATGGCGGGATTTGAACCAGCCTTGTGGCCTCCAGAGATTTAAACCCATAAAGCAATGCTGACGTCCCACCTCAGTAATGAGGGAGGCTCTCGAGGCCAGTGACACTACACCACCACATTTCCTAAGGGATTTGCTAAGACAAAAAAGAGTGGCTAAGGTAAATATTGGTCCTTTAGAGGATGAGAAGGGAGTTTTAATAATGGGAAATGAGGAAATGGCTGAGGAACTGAACAGGTTTTTTGGGTCGGTCTTCACAGTGGAAGACACAAATAACATGCCAGTGACTGATAGAAATGAGGCTATGACAGGTGAGGACCTTGAGACGATTGTTATCACTAAGGAGGGAGTGATGGGCAAGCTAATGGGGCTAAAGGTAGGCAAGTCTCCTGGCCCTGATGGAATGCATCCCAGAGTGCTAAAAGAGATGGCTAGGGAAATTGCAGATGCATTAGTGATAATTTACCGAAATTCACTAGACTCTGGGGTGGTCCCGGTGGATTGGAAATTAGCAAACGTGACACCACTGTTTAAAAAAGGAAGTAGGCAGAAAGCAGGAAATTATAGGCCAGTGAGTTTAACTTCGGTAATAGGGAAGATGCTGGAATCTATCATCAAGGAAGAAATTGCGAGGCATCTGGATAGAAATTGTCCCATTGGGCAGACGCAGCATGGGTTCGTAAAAGGCAGGTCGTGCCTAACTAATTTAGTGGAATTTTTTGAGGACATTACCAGTGCAGTAGATAACGGGGAGCCGATGGATGTGGTATATCTGGATTTCCAGAAAGCCTTTGACAAGGTGCCACACAAAAGGTTGCTGCATAAGATAAAGATGCATGGCATTAAGGGTAAAGTAGTAGCATGGATAGAGGATTGGTTAATTAATAGAAAGCAAAGAGTTGGGATAAATGGGTGTTTCTCTGGTTGGCAATCAGTAGCTAGTGGTGTCCCTCAGGGATCCGTGTTGGGCCCACAATTGTTCACAATTTACATTGATGATTTGGAGTTGGGGACCAAGGGCAATGTGTCCAAGTTTGCAGATGACACTAAGATGAGTGGTAAAGCGAAAAGTGCAGAGGATACTGGAAGTCTGCAGAGGGATTTGGATAGGTTAAGTGAATGGGCTCGGGTCTGGCAGATGGAATACAATGTTGACAAATGTGAGGTTATCCATTTTGGTAGGAATAACAGCAAACGGGATTATTATTTAAACGATAAAATATTAAAGCATGCCGCTGTTCAGAGAGACTTGGGTGTGCTAGTGCATGAGTCACAGAAGGTTGGTTTACAAGTGCAACAGGTGATTAAGAAGGCAAATGGAATTTTGTCCTTCATTGCTAGAGGGATGGAGTTTAAGACTAGGGAGGTTATGTTGCAATTGTATAAGGTGTTAGTGCGGCCACACCTGGAGTATTGTGTTCAGTTTTGGTCTCCTTACTTGAGAAAGGACGTACTGGCGCTGGAGGGTGTGCAGAGGAGATTCACTAGGTTAATCCCAGAGCTGAAGGGGTTGGATTATGAGGAGAGGTTGAGTAGACTGGGACTGTACTCGTTGGAATTTAGAAGGATGAGGGGGGATCTTATAGAAACATTTAAAATTATGAAGGGAATAGATAGGATAGATGCGGGCAGGTTGTTTCCACTGGCGGGTGACAGCAGAACTAGGGGGCATAGCCTCAAAATAAGGGGAAGTAGATTTAGAACTGAGTTTAGGAGGAACTTCTTCACCCAAAGGGTTGTGAATCTATGGAATTCCTTGCCCAGTGAAGCAGTTGAGGCTCCTTCATTACATGTTTTTAAGGTAAAGATAGATAGTTTTTTGAAGAATAAAGGGATTAAGGGTTATGGTGTTCGGGCCGGAAAGTGGAGCTGAGTCCACAAAAGATCAGCCATGATCTCATTGAATGGTGGAGCAGGCTCGAGGGGCCGGATGGCCTACTCCTGCTCCTAGTTCTTATGTTCTTATGTTCTTATGTTATCTTTCCTTCTGTTTCGCCATTTTTTAAAAAAATATTTTTTATTAAAGTTTTGCAAAATTTTTCATAATAAATAGTAATAATCCTAACACAGCAAATTAGAGTGAACGGTAACATAGTGCAGAAAGAGAATATACAATAGCAATTAACTCTACGTTACCCCACACGCCTCAGTCTTCTCACACTCTGGAGTCACTCCTGAGTCGCGTGGAAATTAGGAGCACAGGAATGGGTCATTCATGCTAACTGATCAATGCAAGTGTGATGGTCCAGCCAAGCCCCTTGCTCATTACGAACCTTAGCACCCCTTCCAATGGATCCAAGCTATTTGTCACAACTACTCCTTGTGGTAGCAAGTGCCACAATCTCCCCACTCCCTGGGTGGAGGAGTTTGTCTTGAATTCTTATTGAACTTATCAGTGACTATCTTAATATTTATGACCTTTCGCGTGGAACCCCCACGCCCACTCCCACTCCCACCAGCACCTCCACAGAAGTTGAAACATCTTCTCCACGTTTACCCCCTGACAAACCCCTTTCTAATTCTAAAGACGTGAACATTATTCAAAGGAGAGGCGTGTTGTCGAAGTTTTTCCATTTGGTGTTCTTCAGGATGCTGTGTTGTACGGTTCTATGTTCTATGTTCTATGTTCTATGAGTGCAAGAATGACAAATTTCAAACGATCGCAACAGGAGAAGAGTCCTGAGTCGACTTGCCAACCTAACCAGCACCCTTTTGTCCTGTGGCGTAAATTTGTTGCGCCTTTTGTAATCTGGCATTCTTGTGTTTGTCCTGATAAGTGCGAAATGAAAAACTTCAGCAACCTGTCTCTTTTGAGCAATATTCAAATTCTGTGCAACTAAGCAACTCTTTGGACGTCTATTAGTTATTCAATGAGTCTTGTACTGATGCACATCTATAACCAGCTTGCCGCAATAGTACAACCTCCAACATTAGAGTTACGTTGCATGCCCTAATCAGCACGGCACTATTTTGCAGTCTGAAAATAGTGGGGCCTCAGTGATTTTACAACATTCATTCCACAAATCATTCCATTTTATTTAACTGCTGGATTTTAAAAGTGCAACAGCATATTCCAAAGACCCCTCCCATAAAGCTATTGCATCCTAAAGGCCAAGTGCAGAGTTTGATTGACAAGCCCAGACGACAAAGCTAGATGCTGACTCAGCTGACGATGCACAATAGGAGTTTGATCCTGTTTAGCGACTTTGCAAAAAAACTTGTATGACGGAGTTTGCTAAACCTTCATTGATTCCACCCCAAGTAAAAAAATACCTGTGGATGCAGTCCGACGGCAGATGTGAGCATTTAGTGCTCCTCCCTTTAGCGTTCATATTAAAATGGACGGGAGAGGTTGGTGTCATAATATACACCAGTATATCATGGTGCAGACACACTCTGATGGACACACACAGGGACCAATCAACATGTACAAACACCGCAGCCAATCACCAGTTAGAATACACACACTATAAAGGCAGAGGGCACCACGGTTCCTGCTCATTCTGGGTGCTGCCTCTCAGTGTAACAAGAACTCATCCAGCCCAGCACAGACTCACAATACGTGCTGAGAGAATCAACTGGTTCGGACAAGGCTTAGGTCTCTAGTTTAAGTTAGCATCATTTAGACCCACAGTCATCGTGTGTTAGTTAGTTAGAAGTAGTTAATAAAATAGAGTTGAACCTTCATCAGTGTTGATCATCTCTCAAGTCTACACTAGCCAACACTTCAGTTGGGATAAGGACACAGACTGGGGAATGCCGCAAGCTGAGAGCTCAGGTCGATATTCCATTAGAAACACGGAATGCAGAATGGCAGCACGGTGGCGCAGTGGGTTAGCCCTGTTGCCTCACGGCGCCGAGGTCCCAGGTTCGATCCCGGCTCTGGGTCACTGTCTGTGTGGAGTTTGCACATTCTCCCCGTGTTTGCGTGGGTTTCGCCCCCACAACCCGAAAGATGTGCAGAGTAGGTGAATTGGCCACGCTAAATTGCCCCTCAAATTTAAAAAAAAAAATGAATTGGGTACTCTAAATTTATAGAAAAAAAAAAAGAAACACGGAATGCAGCAAATCATGTACACTCAACAAAGTCACAACACATGGGTTTAACAGCTCACACGGGCAGCTGACAATAGTAAATACTCTTATTAAACAGCACGGGCAACATTTCCTTTAGGAAGGGCCCATGTATGCTCCACAGAATAGCCAAGGAAAGTTAAATAAAGTTCATTCTGCTGCCCATGTTGCAATCCACATCAAGTTCCGCCCACCCACCAACCCAACGATCGCTGACCCACATTGTCTTCCGGCCTGACAATGCCTCGATTGTAGAATTCTCTTCATTATTTTCAAATCCCGACATGTCTTCGCTCCACCCCCCCCAACCTCCCCCCCTCCCTATTTCTTCACCGCAGGGGTTGGGGAGCTTTAATGACCCCCTTTAACTGCACTCTTATTTGATGTTTTTTAAGTTTCTGTTGATCTTTGTTATGTTCGGGCAGTGCCCCGAACAGGAGCGGCCCTTTTTCGCTTTGTCCCTCAGTTTGTTTTCCTTTCTTCTGTTTTGTTGGTGGACCTCAAAACAGTGGCCAATCCACCTACCCTGCATACCCTTACCACCGTATGTTCCCTAAGGGCAGCACCGTAGCACAGTGGTTAGCACAATCGCTTCACAGCTCCAGGGTCCCAGGTTCGATTCCGGCTTGGGTCACTGTCTGTGCGGAGTCTGCACATCCTCCCCGTGTGTGCGTGGGTTTCCTCCGGGTGCTCCGGTTTCCTCCCACAGTCCAAAGATGTGCAAGTTAGGTGGATTGGACATGATAAATTGCCCTTAGTGTCCAGAATTGCCCTTGGTGTTGGGTGGGGTTACTGGGTTATGGGGATAGGGTGGAGGTGTTGACCTTGGGTAGGGTGCTCCTTCCAAGAGCCGGTGCAGACTCGATGGGCCGAATGGCCTCCTTCTGCACTGTAAATTCTATGAACTAAGGGGGGGGGAGACGATTTATCTTGAATTTGGACATCAATTCAAAGCAGAGTTAAGGCGGCACGGTGGTGCAGTGGTTAGCACTGCTGCCTCAGGGCGCCGCGGACTCGGGTTTGATCCCGGCCCCGGGTCACTGTCCGTGTGGAGTTTGCACGTTCTCCCCGTGTCTGCGTGGGTCTCACCCCCACAACGCAAAGATGCGCAGGGTAGGTGGATTGACCACGCTAAATTGCCCCTTAATTGGAAATTTAAAAAAAAATTAAAACAAAAAAAGCAGAGTTAATAGCTCAGAGTGCGCAGCCCAGTCAAACTTAAAGCTGCCGGAGGGAAGTTGTAGTGTACATTTATTTAAGGTTATTAAGGTGAGCAGCCAAGCTGTGCTAGACTGCCTGTCCTCAAATTCCTATTGCGCCTGGGAGGCAATGTGCACCCGTACAGGGCCTTTAATTATTAAACGCACAGTGGGACAATAGTCTTATTCAACTATATTTACTCAGTTGGTCTCCAGGAAGGCTTTCATTCACTCCAGTCAAGCGCAGCTTTTTTTTTCTCTCTCTCTGCTTTTGAAATCCATCTAAATTATTCTTGAAGGACAATCCCTGAGGAAAACGAAAGACCCAGCTCAAAAGAGTTAAAAGGTTGACATTAAAATTTCATGGGTTCTTGGTGATCGGAGTGTCACATCCACACAATCAGCGTCGATCATATTTCTTGGGGAGGCAGCGACCTTCCTTTCCAACTGTGACCCCTTTCTTCTGTTGCCTCGTCCTCAGCATGTTTTGAAAGATTATTGTTAAAGGTTTCCTTCACACGGCTGCAAAAACACCTTGGTGGATGTATAATAGATGGGGTTTTTTTTCCATCGAGTCTGCACCGGCCCTTGGAAAGGGAACCCTACCTAAGCCCACACCTCCACCCTAACCCCGTAGCCCAGTAACCCAACCTAACCTTCTTTGGACACTAAGGGGCAATTGGCCAATCCACCTAACCCGTACATCTTTGGACTGTGGGAGGAAACCGGAGCACCCGGAGGAAACCCACGCACACACGGGGAGAACGTGCAGACTCCACACAGACAGTGACCCAAACTGGGAATCGAGCCTGGGACCCTGGATCTGTGTAGCAACTGTGCTAACCAATGTGCTGCCATGCCACAGTAACTTAATTGCGGTGTTAATGTAAGCCTACTTGTGACAATAATAAAGATTATTATTATTCGTACAAGACGCTGGAAATGGAAGGGCAGCGGCATAGTGGTAGTGTTGCTGGACTAGTAACCCTGCGACCCTGGGCGATGCTCTGGAGATCTTGGGTTTGATTCCCACCACGGCAAATGGTGAAATTTGAATTCAATCTTTTTTTTTAAAATCTGGAATTGTAAAATGATGATGCATATGAAACCATTGTTGGTTGTTGCAAAAACCCCCGCCCGGCTCACTAATGAGGAAATCTGCTGTCCTTACCCGGTCTGGCCTACATGCGACTCCGGACCCACAGCTGCCCTCTGAAATGGCCGAGCCAGCCACTCCGTTCGCATCCCATGAATGGATTTTAAAAAGCACGGAATATGCAAGATTTGGGTAAATAGAACCATGTTTGTTGGCGCTCTTTAATGTTTTATGTCACTGTTTTATACTTCAGGTACAAGTTCACACACTTGTCGAGCACACAAATCGAGAAATGTCTCCTTTAGTGCTTCTTTCGCGAGATGTGAGTGTCACAGGTAAGGCCAGGTCCACCCCTTAAACTGCTCAGGCCACTGCGGAGTGCAGGGAAGAGTTAATCCACATTACGGTGGGCCTGGAATCTGAGTGGGCCAGACCAGTTAAGAATGGCAGATTTCCTTCCCCTCTAGCTAAAGGACAGATGGGCTTTAACAACTATAGCCCTCATGGTCATCATTATTGAGACTTGCTTTATAATACCAGATTCATGGTGCCATGGTGGGATTCAAACCCAGAGCATTGCATGGGCCTTTGGATTACTAATCCAGTGACATTACTATTACACCACAATCCCCCCCCCCCCCCCCCCCCACCCCCACCTTTGCTCCTAAGCATTCCAAATTGGAACGATGACAGTCTAACCCTGATTCATTTGTTCACCAGTGGAGATGTGTGAACAGAATTCTCAGCAGTTATGCGAGTTTTGTAGAATAGTTGCCTTGACTGAGAGAGAGAGCGAGAGAGAGAGAGAGAGAGAGAGAGGGACCCGACATAACTGATCTGCAGGTGTCACGGCGCCGAAGTCCCAGGTTCGATCCTGGCTCTGGGTCACTGTCCGCGTGGAGTTTGCACATTCTCCCCGTGTTTGCGTGGGTTTCGCCCCCACAACTCAAAGATGTGCAGGGTAGGTGGATTGGCCACGCTAAATTGCCCCTTAATTGGGGAAAATTAATTGGGTGCCCTAAATTTAAAACAAAATAATGATAACTGATCTACAGTCTATTTTTCACCAATTCAGGGGAGCTTCAAACGGTCTCAGATGCCTAGACAGTACACATATAGCTTGCCCATTGCCAGGGAGAACTCAAATCCGATTTTATATTGGCATTGAACATCCAGGAACATTATTCAAAATACAGGTTTCTCCCATTCAAAACTGTGATGATATGTGCTAAACTGCTGGCTTGTAATGCAGAACAAGGCCAGCAGCACGGATTTAATTCCCGTACCGGCCTCCCCGAATAGGCACTAGAATATGGCGACTAGGGGATTATCACAGTAACTTCATTGAAGCCTACTTGTGACAATAAGCAATTATTATTATTACAATCATCTATGTATATAATATAACCACACCATATGTAAACATTACTGCCTGTATATATAGATTAGTATTCTAGCATCCGACCACAGGTGGCGTGACGGCAGGAGAATGTTACTGGAAGATGGCCACGTGGTGAGACGGGACGCATTCTAGCATCCGACCACAGGTGGCGTGACGGCAGGAGAATGTTACTGGAAGATGGCCACGTGGTGAGACGGGACGCATTCTAGCATCCGACCACAGGTGGCGTGGCGACAGAAACTGGACAGCAAGTGCAGACGCGGATCGAGCAGCTCCTGAGTCAACAGTATTTAATACAAGTTAATCACAGCTGTTTGTATTTAGCCGTTGTATCCAACTGTAATCTTAGTAGACATCATAGAAACCCTTTGGTGTTTTAGTTAATTAATAAACAGTTTTGTTCATTTACAAAGCCACATGTTCTCTGATCACTTCAACTACAAAGACCTCACGATCCGTGCATACAGAGAACAGTACAAAAACATGTCTGAAAAGGTCCAGAGGAGGTTCACAAGAATGGTCCCTGGAATGAAGAGCTTGTCATATGAGGAGTGGTTGAGGACTCTGGGTCTGTACTCGTTGGAGTTTAGAAGGGTGAGGGGGGACCTTATTGAAACTTAGAGGATACTGCGAGGCCTAGATAGGGGGGACGTGGAGAGGATGTTTCCACTAGTCGGAAAAATTAGAACCAGAGGACACAGCCTCAGACTGAAGGGACGATACTTTAAATCTGAGATGAGGAGGAATTTCTTCAGCCGGAGGGTGGGGAATCTGTGGAACTCTTTGCCGCAGAAGGCTGTGGAGGCCAAGTCACTGAGTGTCTTTAAGACTGGGATGATAGGTTCTTGATTAATAAGGGGATCAGGGGTTATGGGGAGAAGGCAGGAAAATGGCGATGAGAAATATATCAGCCATGATTGAATGGCGGAGCAGACTTGATGGGCCAAACAGCGTCATTCTGCTCCTATGTCTTATGGTCTGTTGGCTGCAAAAGGATTCTCCAACTGTAACACATTCCAGCAGTCCAATTGAATCACAAACATAGCAACAAAACCACCAAATGTTTAATGTGGTTACTGTAACTTGAGAGCCAGTTTGCTGATTCATTCAAGTTTCATCATATGAGTTGTGCAATATAATTGCTTAATACCTTTTCCCATAAATAGCTTGAATTAATGTTTTTTAAAAACATATATTTGAGGTGATTTATCAGGGAGATTTTTGCAATACTGTCTGATCTGAAAAACAAATCCAAACAGCAGCATGTTGACCACCTTGCAAGGTTTTATAACATTAGGAAGAGGCAATGTGCAGCTTAGGGTAAAGAAAGCAATCCCTTTGTGATCTCTGGACAATGTTCATTGGGCTGGATCATATTGGAGCGAGGCATCTCACATCCTCCGCTGGCAGGGAGGGCATCCCGGACCTCAGTGAGCCCTGACTGCACAACTATTTCGACTGTGAGGATTGAAAAATAAAGAGGCATGACAGAGGGGAGAAAGTGAGCAAAATCAGACATAAAAAGAGAAATATACAGGGAATAAAAGATTGTGGATTGAGTGTGTGGGTTTGCGAGAGAGAGAGGAAAGAACAAGTGATTTCAAAAATAATTATTTTAAATTTGACGTTTTTTAAATTTCTTAAACGATTTACTACATGAAACTTTGCTGACAGGTCATCTTAAGAATGTAGGTGGATCATGTGGTAGTCACCACTGCTGTATATATTGTATATAGAGGATGTCGATGTAGGTGCCTAATGGTAAGGCCCTGTACTACAGGTACGGGGGTAGTTCCCTGCCTGCTGGCTCCACCCAGTAGGCGGAGTATAAATATGTGTGCTCCCTGTACAGCAGCCACTTCGCCAGCTGCTGTAGGAGGCCACACATCTTAGTGTAATAAAGCCTCGATTGTATCCAACTCTCGTCTGTGTGTAATTGATCGTGCATCAGATCATCAGAGTGAAGTCCTGACCAAAACCACACAAAGGCAGTCACTAAACTATGTAAACATTATTGGTACATTGCGGGGGGGGGGGGGGGGGGGGGGGGTCTGGAGTCACATGTAGGTCAGACCAGGTAAGGACAGCAGATTTCCTTCCGTGAAGGACAATCGTTTTTTAAAAATTCATTTACGGGATGTGGGCGTCGCAGGCTAGGCCAGCATTTAGTGCCTATCCCTAGTTGCCCTTCGGACGTTGGTGTGCTGAGTTGCCTTCTTAAACCGCTGCAGTCCTTGAGGTGTGGGTGCACCCACTGTGCTGTTAGGGAGGGAGCTCCAGGGTGTTGCTCCAGCGACAGTGAAGAAGCGACGATATATTTCCACGTCAGGGTGATGAGTGACTTGGAGGGGAACCTCCAGGTGGTGGGGTTCCCAGGTATCTACTGCCTTGTCCTTCTAGATGGTATCAGTCGTGGGTTTGGGAGGTGCTGCTGTCTAAGGTACCTTGCGAGTTACTGCAGTGCATCTTGTAGATGGTACAAACGGTTCTGGAGAGCGAGATGGGCTGTACCTAATTCGGTTTTTCCAATTAAGGGGCAATTTAGCATAACCAATCCACCTGTCCTGCAAATCGTTTTGGGTTGTGGGGGTGAGACCCACGCAGACATGGGGAGAATGTGCAAACTCCACACGGACAGTGACCCGGGGCCAGAATCAAACCTAAAAACAGCGAACAACTGAATTTTTGGTAAGCAAGCAGTTATCAGGTGCTCTCATTACATGACTAGCCCAACTCAGTTATGACTGTCTCAATAAGGCAGCACAGTAGCATAATGGTTAGCACTATGGATTCACAGCTCCAGGGTCCCAGGTTCGATTCCCGGCTTGGATCACTGTCTGTGCGGAGTCTGCACGTTCTCCCCGTGTCTGTGTGGGTTTCCTCCGGGTTCCCCCCACAAGTCCCGGAAAACACGCTGTTAGGTGAATCGGATATTTGAAATTCTCCCTCTGTGTAACCGAACAGGCGCCGGAGTGTGGCGACTAGGGGCTTATTACAGTAACTTCATTGCAGTGTTAATGTAAGCCCACTTGTGAAAATAAAGATTATTATTATTATGTGTTCCATGGCATCTTGGTCATTTAACCTCTCCTGACCCCCAACCTACCCCTGACCTATTTTGCTCCACCTGCCCAGTTTTTCAACAGCACCAAACCTCGAACGTTTCGACGCCTCTCCAAGCCTGAAGAAGGGTCAAACTTTACTTGAAACCTTAACTCAGTTTCTCTCTCCACACATGCGGGCAGACCTGCCGGGTTCCCAGTGTTTACTGTTCTTTGTCCGACTTTCAGCATCTGCCGTATTTTGCTTTTACTATAATGGAACTCGCTACTTTTCTAAAATGTTCCATTGGACATTTACGCTCACTTATACAGTACGACAGAGTCACAGTTTAGTGCCTCATTCAAAAGGTGACACCTGTGGCAATGCAGATGCCTTGCATATTGAGGTTCACAAGATGTCCTTCCAGGGAGGAAATCTGCTGTCCTTACCCCATGTGGGTTATGTGTCACTCCAGGCTCACAGCAATGTGGTTAACCTCTCACTGCCCAGTGAAACATCCTCGCAAACCACTCAGTTGTATCTCAAGGTCAATTAGGAATGGGCAATAATAATGGTTCTGCCGGTGACTCCCACACCCTATTATTGAATGAAGAGGAAAACGGTCAGGAGTAAACACAATTCTATATAATCAGTAAGTATTGGTGCTATATGTAAAACATAAACAATCCAAGCCAAGACCTTCTGTTTGGGAATTTCATGGCTAGGTTTTCAAAAGATTCATTCATGGGATGTGTGCTTTGTTCGTCCGGGATTTATTGCCATCTCTAAAGAAAGGACGGAAGGCCGGTATATTCCCAAGGTCAAGAGCAGCAGGTACATGGGAACACCGCCATCTGCAAGTTCCTCTCCAAATCACTCATCATCCTGACTTGCAAATCTATTGTCGTTCCTTCACTGTCGCTGGGGCAACATCCTGGAACTGCCTTCCTAACATCACTGTGGGTGTACCTACACCTCAAGGACTGCAGCAGCTCAATAAGTCAGCGCCCCACCACCTTCTCAAAGGGCCATTAGGGATAGGCAACAAATGCTTGGCTGACCAGCGATGCCTGCATCCCATAAACTAATTTCAAAAAGTCAGGATGGTAAATGGCTTGGAGGGGCACCTCCAGGTGGTGGGGTTCCCATGTGTCTGCTGCTCTTGTCCCTCCAGATGGTCGCGATTGTGGGTTTGGAGGGTGCTGCCTAAGGAGACTTGGTGAGTTACTGCAGTGCATCATGTAGGTGGTAAACACGGCTGCCACTGTAGGGTAGTGGTGGAGGGAGTGGAAGTTTATGGACGGGGTGCCAATCCAGCGGGCTGCTTTGTCCTGGATGGCATCGAGCTTCTTTAGGCTCGTAATTCAGTGAGGTCTTTTTGTTTTTAAATTTAGAGTTCCCAATTCTCTTTTAATTTTCCAATTAAAGGGCAATTTAGCATAGCCAATTCACCTACCCTGCACATCTTTTTGGCTTGTGTGGGGTGAGACCCTCGTAGTCCGAGGGAAAGTGACGTCTTCTTAAAACTAAATTGCTGTGTTTATATTCTACACAGGCCCAGAAATTCAAAATCAAGCAATGGATTTATTATAAAGCAAAATATTGGGAATTCTAAAAGTGAACAGTAACTTTCTTTCTCCCCACAGATAACATTCTTGTTGTGACAATTGGTCATCGGTTTGAATGGCCACTCATGGATATTGCGTGACCTGTAAAATATTTCCAACATTTTCTCTCTTCATAATGGAAATGCAGCCTAAATTGGCCACAGGGACACAAAGAATTATCAAGGTGTGATGAATGTCACTTAGTAATTCACACTGTATTTACCAATACTATTGTAAGCGCAGTAGCGTTATCTGACCACTAGGGGGAGTAGCTCTGGGAATGCTCAGGAGTTTGTACAGGGCTCCACCCTTGGCTCCGCCCACGACTCCTCCCCCTAGACTGCTGTATAAATAACCGTGTCCTGAGCCAGCCTGAGTTCATCGAGAGTTCAACAGGCTGGCTCTGAAGTAAGTAGATTAAAACCACTGTTCATATCTGAAAGCACGTGTCTCGTGAATTGATGGTTCCATCACAGGGCAATTGTAAAAAGTGGGTCAGGTTGACAGGGGTGTTAGTCTCAGGATCACTCCGATTGTTAATACAATGAGTTCACCAAGTTACGCAGCCCCCACTCAAATAACAGAGACATTGGCATTTTTACACCCTCGGCGATCTTGCCTTATAGAATCAATCCATCCAACTAGGTCACCGGACTGGATATGAAAGTTACAGAAACCCATTTGCTCCACCACTAAGCTTGAATGCTGGGTGCCAATACTTTGAGCTGAATTCAAAGAATTTGATCGGTTGCTTTATCTTCTTTCGTAGTCTTGCGCCAAAGTCGGATTCTGCAAATGCAGCCCAGTCTCCATGGTTTCCACACAATTTGGCAAGAATTTGTCCACATGACATACTGAGCTTGGGATGTTTATACAGGGTGGGTCATGGCACATAACCCACTCCATCCCTGAGTATAGCAGTCATGTTGATTATTCTAACATACAGCCTTGACCTTCACAAAGAACTCGCATTCAAAATATCACCTTGCATCATTGACTTTGTCTACATATGTGTTTGTGAAACGCCCCTCTTCACTCACCTGATGAAGGAGCTGCGCTCCGAAAGCTAGTGATTCCAAACAAACCCGTTGGACTTTAACCTGGTGTTATAAGGCTTCTTACTGTGCCCACCCCAGTCCAATGCCGGCATCTCCACATCAAAGAAAAGAACAGCACAGGAACAGACCCTTCGGCCCTCCAAGCCGCCCATGTTGCCCATTTAACCTAAAACATTTTACACTTCTGGGGTCCGTATCCCTCTATTCCCATCCTATTTGTGTATTTGTCAAGACGCCCCTTAAACGTCACTATAGTACCTGCTTCCACCATCTCCTCCAGCAGCGAGTTCCAGGCATTCACTGCCCTCTGTAAAAAACTTCCCACGCACATCCCCTCTAAACTTTACCCCTCGCACTTATATTTCCTAGTAATTGACTCTTCCAACCTGGGAAATGGTTTCCGACTATCCACTATGTCCATGCCCCTCAAAAACTTGTAGACTTCTATCACGTTGGCCCTCAGTCATTCCAGTGGGAACAACCAAGTTTATCCAACCTCTCCTCATAGCTAATGCCCTCCACGCCAGGTAACGTCCTGGTAAACGTCTTCTTTGCCCTCTCCAAAGCTTCCAAATCCTTCTGGTAGTGTGGTGACCAGAATTGAACACTACATGCCAAGTGTGGCCTAAGATTTTATGCAGCTGCAGCATGACTTGCAAATTTTTATACTCACTGCCCCGGCCAATGAAGGCAAGCATGCCGTATGCCTTCTTGACTACCTTCTCCACCTGGCTTGTCACTTTCAGTGACCTGTACACTCAGATCCCTCTGCCTGTCAATACTCTTAAGGGTTCTGCCATTTACTGTATATTTCCCACCTGCATTAGACCTTCTAAAATGCATTACCTCACATTTGTCCGGATTAAACTCCATCTGTCATAGTATAGAATAGACTGTGGGAGGAAACCGGAGCACCCGGAGGAAAGCCAAGCAGACACGGGGAGAATGTACAGACAGTGACCCAAGCCGGGAATCAAACCTGGGACCCTGGAGCTGTGAAGCAACAGTGCTAACCACTGTGATACTGTGCCGCCGTCTTCTTCCCGCCCAAGTCTCCAACCGATCTATATCCTGCTGTATCCTCTGACAGTCCTCATCATTATTCGCCTTTCCACCAGCCTTTGTGTCGTCTGCAAACTTACTAATCAAACCAGTTACATTTTCCTCCAAATCATTTATATAAACTACAAACAGCAATGGTCCCAGAACTGATTCCTGCGGAACACTAGTCACAGCCTTCCATTCAGAAAACCTAAAAGGGCATTGATAATACTAAATATAATGGATGGCATCTTTTGTGGACCCTGTAATACCTGTAGTGATCTGTTAGCCAAAGTGCTGAGATCAGATCAACCCCTTTTCGACTGGGTATGATGGGTTACAAATGGATGAAAACATAATAAAAGGGACTCAAGGAAGATGGGAGCAAATATAACATGCAACTGACATGAATGAGGGATATCAAATGGATATGCCGAAGGAGTTACCATCAATTCAGGTAGGCATAACTCAAAATAACACACTGAAACCCTGCGGTAATAATGGTACACCTCTGCTCGAAATGACTGGCACTATAGCCCTCATGTCTTCATATGATCCTGATGGTGGGGGAGTCCAGAACTAGGGGTCATAGTTTGAGGATGAGGGGTAAACCTCTCTGGACTGAGGTGTGTGGACGTTTCTTCACCCAGAGTGGCGAATCTGTGGATTTCACTACCACAGACAGGCAGTGAGGCCAAAACGGTGTGTAATTTCAAGGAGTTAGTTATAGTTAATGGGGCTAAAGGGATCAAGGGATATGGGGGTGGGGGGTAAACTGAATCAGGGTATTGAACTTTAAAAAAATTTTTTTTTTAGAGTACCCAATTCTACGGGGCTGGTTTAGCTCACAAGGCTAAATCGCTGGCTTTGAAAGCAGACCAAGGCAGGCCAGCAGCACGGTTCAATTCCCGTACCAGCCTCCCCGAACAGGCGCCGGAATGTGGCGACTGGGGGCTTTTCACAGTAACTTCACTTGAAGCTTACTTGTGACAAGCTATTTTCATTCATTTTTTCCAATAAAGGGGCAATTTAGCGCAGCCATTCGACCTAACCTGCACATCTTTTTGGGTTGTGGGGGCGAAACCCACGCAGACACAGGGAGAATGTGCAAACTCCACACGGATAGTGATCCAGAGCCGGAATCAAACCTGGGACCTCGGCGCCGTGAGGCATCAGGGCCAACCCCACTGCGCCTCCGAGCTGCCCTGGGTATTGAACTTGATGATCAGCCATGATCATAATGAATGGCAGAGCAGGCTCGAAGGGCTGAGTGGCCTCCTCTTGCTTCTATGTATGTAACTAAGTATGTGTCATTACCTTCATTCCAAGTTTGATCTGTAGCATCCTGTGAAATTTCATGTGCTTTCCCCACCCATCCCACCTCCACGGCTGTCAAAAGGTCATTCCCTACATGTTTCTTTTTTGACACACCTCGTTGGACCCATGTAGATTGGCAGCATCCTCACTTCAAACCATTGTCACTCAGATGAAAGCTGGCTCTCAGTATAGTTGTGAAGCAGTTCTGTGCTATTATAGAAGTCTTTCTTCCAATAAATAACCTAAAACTCTATCTGCCTGTTCCTGTGTTAAAGGTCTATTCAAGAATGTGCAGTCCTCCTGGTGTCCAAAACAAATATTCCTCCCTTAAAGTCTTTTTTTTTTAGTTGTACCGGCCAACTGATCATTCACCACTCAGCTGTTTACAGGAGGTTGCTATGGAGAGTTACAACTTGCATTGATACAGCAATTGAACATCCCAAAGTACTTTACAGAAAGGTTACAGAACAAAGTGCGCCACCAGACCACTTAGAGAGATATCACGTCAGATAACCAAAGCTTGGTCAAAGGGGTAAGGCTGTAAGGAGAATCTCCAAGGAGCAAAGAGAGGGAAGGGAATTCCAGAGCTTAGGACCCAAGTGGCTGAAGTTATGGCTGCCAATGATGAAATGGAAAATACTGAAGATGCCACAATTGTTGGGAGGTGCAAATATGTTGTTGGGGGAGTGGGGGGGGGGGGGGGGGGGGGGTGGATTTTGGACTGAAGGAGTTGACATAGAGGCCATGGAGGAGTTTGATAGCAAGGATGGGAATTTTTAAATCGAGATGAGGTCCTGCAGCAGGAGTTCAGGGAGCTAGGCAGAAAGTTAAAAGACCGGACCTCTAGGGTTGTAATCTCGGGATTACTCCCTGTGCCACGTGCCAGTGAGGCTAGAAATAGGAAGATAGAGCAGCTAAACACGTGGCTAAACAGCTGGTGTAGGAAGGAGGGTTTCCGTTATCTGGACCACTGGGAGCTCTTCTGGGACAGGTGTGACCCGTAAAAGAAGGACGGCTTGCATCTAAACTGGAGAGGCATAAATATCCTGGCCGCGAGGTTTGCTAGTGCAACACGGGAGGGTTTAAACTAGTATGGCGGGGGGTAGGTACCAGAGCAAAACGTCAGAAGGTGAAAACATTGAAGGAAAACTAGGAAATAGGGCCAGTATGGCTCTGAGGAAGAGCAGACAGGGAGATGTTGCTGAAAACAGCGGGTCTGGTGGCTTAAAGTGCATGTTTTAATGCAAAAAGTATAACAGGTAGGCCGATGAACTTAAGAGCTTGGATTAGTATTTGGAACTATGATGTTGTTGCCATTACAGAGACCTGGTTGAGGGAAGGACAGGATTGACAGCTAAACGTTCCAGGAATTAGGTGTTTCGGGTGGGATAGAGGGGGGATGTAAAAGGGGTGGCGGAGTTGCACTACTGGTGCAACGAGGGAGAATATCACAGCTGTACTACGGGAGGACACCTCAGAGGGCAGCGAGGCTATATGAATGAAAATGAAATGAAATGAAAATCGCTTATTGTCACGAGTAGGCTTCAATGAAGTTACTGTGAAAAGCCCCTAGTCGCCACATTCCGGCGCCTGTCCGGGGAGGCTGGTACGGGAATCGAACCGTGCTGCTGGCCTGCTTGGTCTGCTTTAAAAGCCAGCGATTTAGCTGAGTGAGCTAAACCAGGAATCAAGGAATCAGGAATAAGAAGGGTGCAGTCACAATGTTGGGGGTTTACTACAGGCCTCCCAACAGCCAGCGGGAGATAGAGGAGCAGATAGGTAGACAGAATTTGGAAAGGAGTGAAAGCAACAGAGTTGTTGTGGTGGGAGACTTCAACTTCCCCAATGTTGACTGGGACTCACTTAGTGCTAGGGGCATAGACGGGGCAGAGTTTGTAAGGAGCATCCAGGAGGGCTTCTTAAAACAATATGTAGATAGTCCAACTAGGGAAGGGGCTGTACTGGACCTGGTATTGGGGAATGAGCCCTGCCAGGTGGTAGAAGTTTCAGTAGGGGAGCATTTCCGAACAGTGACCACAATTCAGTAAGTTTTAAAGTGCTGGTGGACAAGGATAAGAGTGGTCCTAGGGTGAATGTGCTAAATTGGGGGAAGGCTAATTATAACAATATACGGCGGAAGAACCTAGATTGGGGGCAGATGTTTGAGGGTAAATCAACATCTAACACGTGGGAGGCTTTCAAATGTCAGTTGAAAGGAATTCAGGACCGGCATGTTCCTGTGAGGATGAAGGATAAATACGGCAAATTTCGGGAACCTTGGATAACAAGAGATATTGTAGGCCTCATCAAAAAGAAAAAGGAGGCATTTGTCAGGGCTAGAAGGCTGGGAACAGACGAAGCCTGTGTGGAATATAAGGAAAGTAGAAAGGAACTTAAGCAAGGAGTCAGGAAAGCTAGAAGGGGTCATGAAAAGTCATTGGCAAATAGGGGTAAGGAAAATCCCAAGGCTTTTTACACGTACATAAAAAGCAAGAGAGTAGCCAGGGAAAGGGTTGGCCCACTGAAGGACAGGCAAGAGAATCTATGTGTGGAGCCAGAGGAAATGGGCGAGGTACTAAATGAATACTTTGCATCAGTATTCGCCAAAGAGAAGGAATTGGTGGATGTTGAGTTTGGTGAAGGGTGTGTAGATAGCCTGGGTCACATTGAGATCCAAAAAGACGAGGTGTTGGGCGTCTTGAAAAATATTAAGGTGGATAAGTCCCCAAGGCCTGATGGCATCTACCCCAGAATACTGAAGGAGGCAAGAGAGGAAATTGCTGAGGCCTTGACGGAAATCTTTGGATCTTCACTGTCTTCAAGTGATGCCCCAGAGGACTGGAGAATAGCCAATGTTGTTCCTTTGTTTAAGAAGGGTAGCAAGGATAATCTAGGGAACTACAGGCCGGTGAGCCTTACGTCAGTGGTAGGGAAATTACTGGAGATAATTCTTCGAGACAGGATTTACTCCCATTTGGAAGCAAGTAGACTTATTAACGAGAGGCAACACGGTTTTGTGAAGGTCCCACCACTGAACCCCGCGGAACACCACTAGTCACAGCTCTCCAATCAGAAAAGCACCCTTCCATTGCTACTCTGCCTTCTATGACCTAGCCAACTCTATCATTAACTTGATAAGAGTTTTTCAAGGAGGTCACAAAGATGATTGATGCAGGTAGGGCAGTGGATGTTGTCTATATAGACTTCAGTAAGGCCTTTGACAAGGTCCCCCATGGTAGGCTGGTATAAAAGATGAAGTCACACTGGATCAGAGGTGAGCTGGCAAGATGGATACAGAACTGGCTAGGTCATAGAAGGCAGAGTAGCAATGGAAGGGTTCTTTTCTGATTGGAGAGCTGTGACTAGTGGTGTTCCGCGGGGTTCAGTGGTGGGACCTTTGCTGTTCGTAGTATATATAAATGATTTGGAGGAAAATATAACTGGTCTGATTAGTAAGTTTGTGATGTCGCAAAGGTTGGTGGAATTGCAGATAGCGATGAGAAATGTCAGGGGATACAGCAAGATTTAGATCATTTGGAGACTTGGGCGGAGAGATGGCAGATGGAGTTTAATCCAGACAAATGTGAGGTCATGCATTTTGGAAGGTCTAATACAGGTAGGGAATAGACAGTGAATGGTAGAACCCTTAAAAGCATTGACAGTCAGAGAGATCTAGGTGTACAGGTCCACAGGTCACTGAAAGGGGCAACACAGGTGGAGAAGGTAGTCAAGAAGGCATACGGCATGCTTGCCTTCATTGACCGGGGCATTGAGTATAAAAATTGGCAAGTAATGTTGCAGCTGTATAGAACCTTAGTTAGGCCAAACTTGGAGTATAGTGTTCAATTCTGGTCGCCACACTACCAGAAGGATGTGGAGGCTTTGGAGAAGGTGCAGAAGAGATTTACCAGGATGTTGCCTGGTATGGTGGGCATTAGCTATGAGGAGCGGTTGAATCAAATTGGTTTCTCACTGGAAAGAAGGTTGAGGGGCGACCTGATAGAGGTCTACAAAATTATGAGGGGCAGACAGAGTGGATAATCAGATACTTTTTTCCAGGGTAGAGGGGTCAGTTACTAGGGGGCATAGGTTTAAGGTGCGAGGGGCAAGGTTTAGAGGAGATGTACGAGGCAAGTTTTTTTACACAGAGGGTAGTGGGTGCCTGGAACTCGCTGCCGGAGGAGGTGGTGGAATCAGGGACAATAGTTTTTTTTTTAAATTTAGACTATCCAATTCATTTTTTCCAATTAAGGGGCAATTTAATGTGGCCAATCCACCTAACCTGCACATCTTTGGGTTGTGGGGGTGAAACCCACGCAGACACAGGGAGAACGTGCAAACTCCTCACAGACAGTGACCCAGGGCCGGGATTCGAACCCGGGTCCTCAGTGCCGTAGGCAGCAATGCTAATCACTGTGCCACCGTGCCACCCCATCAGGGACAATAGTGACGTTTAAGGGGCATCTTGACAAATACATGAATAGGATAGGAATAGAGAGATACGGACACCGGAAGTATAGGAGATTTTAGTTTAGACGAGCAGCATGGTTGGCGCAGGCCTGGAGGGCCGAAGGGCCTATTCCTGTGCTGTAACTTTTCTTTATTCTTTGAGAAGCCTTGGTGCTATGTCGTCGAGCTGGACTTCGAGTTTTGAAGCTTACTGACAGTAGAACCAGCAACTTGAGCTTGATATGGCATGATATAAAAATTCACTTCTTTTTTTTGAAATACGGCGTACAAATCTCGGTAATCGAACGACTTGCTTCCAGTTCACAAAACATGTATTTCATTTCTCTCCCGAGTTGAGATGGGAGAATGTTTGGAGGAATTGGTTTTCAACATCATAGGCGCTCTTTTTCAGTTCAATACATTAATTTTTCTCCATCAGCACACTCAGTTCAGCTTGGCCCTGATCAAATGCAGGGCCAACCACCCATAGAAATGCCCATCGCCAGTTCTTTCAATCGGTAAGCGTGTAGATTTATACGTTTAAAAACAAACTTAAAATATTGGCAGTGCAGCCAAATGACAGATCAGCACTGGAGGAAACACATTAGACTGGTTATCTAGGGGAAACCACACAGGATGTGCGATGATCAGAATAAATTTAGCTCACCCGTCCTCACTTGCAAGGGCCAACACCTTTATGTTGAACGAGAGGTTTAACTAGCAACTAGCAACATCAGCATTGATCGCACAACCCTCACAGCTCACGGAGTCGACGATGGCATCTTCTGTATTTTCCACTTTATCATTGGCAGCCATACCATCATCGGTACTGTCACTGTGCTAGCAACCCCGAGTCATCTCTGGGAACCCAGGTTCAAATCCCCCCCATTGCAGATGGTGAAATATGAATTCAATAAAAATCTGGAATTAATGATGACCGTGAAACCATTGTCGTAAAAACCCCCATCTGGTTCACTCATGTCCTTTGAGGAAGGAAATCTGCCACCTTTACCTGCTCAGGCCTACCTGGGACTCCACATCCACAGCAATGTGTTTTTCTCTCAGCTGACCCCTCGAGGGCAATTACAGATGGGCAGTAAATGCTAGCCCAGCCTGCAATGCCTATGTGAAGTACATCATCTGTGCTGTTCGGTAAGGATTTATACATTTTTGACCTTATGAAGGGCAGGCAGCATTTTTCCTAGTCCGGAGTTGCGTGATTTGGGAGCGGACTCGCATGTGATAGTGCTCCCACGTGCACTCATTCTTCCGGGCTTTTTTAAGATCTTCATCATCCATTTTAAGCACACCATGTGCCAACATTTGAAGAGAAAACATTTTCAGGGAAATGAGGAAAGAGTGGGACTAAATGGATAGTATGATGGACCTACTGCTGTGCTGTTTCATGCTTTATAAGTGGGTCAATGTTGGGATAAGATTTCACATTCATAATTTTGACCAAAAGTAACAGGGCTGATCTTTTTTTTTTGTATTTTTTAATACATGTTTTTATTGGGTTTTTGAACAAGGTATAATTACCGTTATGTACACAGAATAAGAAACATATATCTATATGTATACACATATTTAGAAGAGAAGGGCACACCCCAACATAGAATACAATAAAATATGAAATAGACTAACTGGTGGGGTACTGTGCACCAGCTCGACTGTGGCAGCTCTGTGCATCTGGCCGAATTATTTACACCACGGAAGTACGCGACTGTTTGCAGGGGGGTGGGGTGGGGGGGAAGGGGTGGCGGGGACTGGGGGGTAAATATACATTTGGGTGCCGGGGAAATAAACACTGTGTGCGACACCTGGCCGGGTTGCGTGCCGCTGTCGCGCGCTTCTTCCAGACGGTTCCTGCCGCCATCCCCCGCTCGCCTCCGCTGCTCCTCCCGTCCTCCATCCCCAACCTCCTCGTTCCCCATCCCCAACCTCCTCGTTCCCCGCTCCTGGAGATGTCATGCACGTTTTGGCACCCCGTGCCTTCCTTCCGGCTCCCGTTTCCCTGCCCCCCACCCCATCCCACTGGTTCTCTCCTGTCCCCCCTCCCTCCTCAAGTTCAGCTGTCTGCCCCCTCCCCTGCTGTTCGCCTTTCTTTCTTCAGGTTTAGCCCCCCCCCCCCCCCCAGTCCCTCTCTCCCTATTTCATGCCTTTGCTACCCTCCCCCGATTCTTGACTAAGTGCCCCTGATTCTTGGCTACCTGGCTATTCTTCCTCTTGTTCGTTGGCCACAAACAGGTCCCGGAACAGTTGCATGAATGGCTCCCACGTTCTGTGGAAGCCGTCGTCCGACCCTCGGATGGAGAATTTGATTTTCTCCATTTGGAGAGATTCCGAGAGGTTGGACAGCCAGTCTGCAGCTCTGGGTGGTGCTGCTGACCGCCAGCCAAACAGGATTCTACGGCGGGCGATCAGGGAACAGGGCTGATCTTAAAGACATTTGCTAAACAGGAATGCAAAGCGCATTAACCAGAACTCCACTGCAACCACAAAAATTCAGAAACATTTCTCTGCTGGTGCTGAGAGACACATTAACATCTTTCCACCACAAAATTATGAACTCATCTTCTTCAGTACGACAATGCGGAGGTTAGAAAAATAAACGTTAACTAAAACTGTAAAAAAAGGTCAACTGGTAATGTAGTAGAGTAGAAAGATGTGGTTTTCTGCTCAGATGTACGTTTTCATTGTAGCAGTCTTTGGATAAAAGTGCGTACGTGCACTGGGGGCGTACTCATTTTAGGTGTCTGTATTACGTGTAAGGTAATAGCTAGTTGTACTGTGGAGTAATATCACTGGATTGTCAGACACTTAAAATTCAACTACAAAGTCCCATGACATCTTTAAACAATTCTAGAAACGCTCCTTTATATTTTGTAAACAAGAAAATAAATCACAAGCAGAATTAAGCTTCAAAGGCTAATTGAGGCTTAACTTGCAATTAATTGAACGCAAGAAAACACTTGGCACCTGACTCTTCATTCCACGAGTTTCAAAATAAATTCAAATGAAGGTTCCAGTTGAGGTATCAGCAATTTTCGGCCGTTAAGTTCAACTCCAGGTGGAATAGTACACCAATTCTTGGCATCAGGCTATAAGGATGTCAAGGCCTTCAGAGAGCGCAAGGGCGATTTACTGTGATGAGGGGCTTCGATTACCTGGGGGGATGCAAGTCTATGTCAGAGCAGGAACGGTTATGAGCTTTGATAAAGGTGTACAAGACCTTGGTGCGACTAATAATAAAAATCTTTGTCACAAGTAGGCTTACATGAACATTGCAATGAAGTTACTGTGAAAAGCCCCTGGCCGCCACATTCCAACGCCTGTTTGGGTACACATGGAAGAATTCAGAATGTCCAAATTACCTAACAGCACGTCTTTTGGTACTTGTGGGAGGAAACCGGAGCACCCGGAGGAAACCCACAGACACGGGGAGAATGTGCAGACTCCGCAGACAGTGACCCAAGCCGGGAATCGAACCTGGGACCCCTGGCGCTGAGAAGCGACAGTGCTAACCACTGTGCCACCCGAGGAGTTAATGAGAAATGTCTTCAACTCACAGCAACAGCTGTGACCAGAGGATAGTTTTAAGATAATTAGCGAAAGAATCAGAGGTGACATCAGGAAAAATCCTTTTTTATTCATCTAGTTTTGATCCGGAATGATCCGCCAAAAAGGTGATGGAAGCAGATTCAATGGCAACCTTTAGAAAAAAGGGGGAATTGGGTGAATACTTGTAAGTGGAAAGCTTTGCAGGGCTGTGGAGAAATCACATGGAAGTGGAACTAATTCGATCGCCCACCTATAATGGCAGTATGGAGGCTTGATTGGCCAAATACTCGTATCATGCAGCGTCATCCCCCTGCAAGACCACTTTACGGGACTCGGTACCTCATTGCCTTCTCGACCCAAAACTCTACAAGCTCCAAAATGTACCTAGACAGATAGATTTTTGTTCAGTAAAAATATTCAGGGACGTGGGCCGAAGGCAGGTAGATGGAGTAGGCCACACATCAGCCGTGATCTCATTGAATGACAGGTCAGATACGAGGGGCTGAACGACCACTCCTTCAGGTGGTGGGTTGGGATTCTATTCTTCAAAGCTTGGATCATTTGTTGAAGTTATTGATCAGTCATGTGGCCTGTGCAATAACTGAAAAATCGGTAACAGTAGTTTGACTGATGTTTTCTCAATGCTCAAACACCACGTTCATTTTCGTCCGCTGGCTTTATAAAGTAGACAATGTTTCTAACGTCAGAATGGCTGCAACTACACGAGTCAATTTCCATCCAGCTGGTCAACACGTTTGCAGTAGATGGCAAATTGAGCAGCACTTAAATTTTATTGAAAAATAATCTGAATTACCAATGGACTCTGCTCCAAACCATGGCACTGCAGCCAGCACAATAAACTGAAGACTTTAATCTGATTCCGAGGAAATATGAAACTTTCCAAGGAAACCGTGAGCTGCAAACGCGGGCTCTCTCAGATCAGGACGGAAGAAACTTCAGTTACTTTGCCCACTGCAGACTCGAGTCTAAACTTTGCACACGAAAATGTGCTGCTGATTAGGCTTTACAGCCGAAAAGATGCTTCCAGTTTCACTTTAAAATAAGTCGGAGCAATTTATTGAATGCCATTCGCTTCAAGGCAGCAGTAACTAATTTTGTAAAGCTAAAGCCGACATGAGTATCACTGTAATTAGTATTTTTGTTGGCAGGAACATTAAACATAAAAAGAGTGGCACCTCAGAGGCTGGAATTACCCGGTACCACTGAAGTCCAAAGGTAAACTTGGAACAATTACATATATACACAACACTGCTCAATAACTGTCATCCCATTCTTTATTGAATTAAGTTCACAGGTAGGCATAATACATTAGACAGAAGAAGACTCCAAATGTTCAATAAAGTATTTTAGGTTGCATCTTGCATCATGTACAATCATAATGGACGAAGGTCAGAAGACTACCTGGAAGAAAAATATTGCACAATGTTAAGATTCGGTCCACTCGAGTTCCGCACTCCTCAAATACTGAACGTGGCTCAACACCAAACAGGGGCAAGAAAATCAGTCATCTTAATGGCCGGAGTGGGCAGTTGAATCAGATTTTGCATTATTTCCATGCACAATTTACATTGATGTGGCGCCCCTGTACGCAACTTAAATGCCCCGAGGTGCACCACAGGAGTGGTATCAGATATTTTAAGATTAAGTCAGACATATTAGGATATGTGACCAAGATTGGTAGTTTTTAAGGAAGTCTTGAAAGGGGAGAGATTTTGGGCTCAGGGGCATGACAGCTAAAAAGGCAGACATGCCCAAAACAGATTCTTTCCGTATTTGTTCAACATGCACGTGAGTAGAAAATGTGGAGGTGGATTTACGAGGGTGTAAACCTGAAGGTGGGATTTGGCCTAGCGTGGCGGGCAACAGAATCTAGCAGCTCGTCCGTTGCACAGGTAGAGAGACATGACCCATCCACCTGAGCAGCTCCAAATATCTCAGGGATCCAGGAGTGAAACACAACCGATTACTTCATGGCTTCGTCAGAGTATATCAAACATAACCCACTTTTCCTCGGTGGAGTTTGATGAACGTAGACCCTTTCCACTTCACACTTCTGCATCTTGACATGGGAGACTATTTTTCTTTTTGTTTGAAAAATAAAATAAAACTGAACTGATTCAAAAGAAAAAAAATCAAGGACACAGATCAGATAGTGGATCTATTCAAGGTAAAACAGACATAGCACCAAGGCTTCTCAAAGAACAAAGTAAAGTACAGCATAGGAACAGGCCCTTTGGCCCTCCAAGCCTGTGCCGATCATGCTGCTCGTCTAAACTAAAATCTTCTACACTTCCTGGGTCCGTACCCCTCTATTCCCATCCTATTCATGTATTTGTCAAGATGCCCCTTAAACGTCACTATCGTCCCTGCTTCCACCACCTTCTCCGGCAGCGAGTTCCAGGCACCCACTACCCTCTGTGTAAAAAAAACTTGCCTCGTAGATCTCCGCTAAACCTTGCCCCTCGCATCTTAAACCTATGCCCCCTAGTAATTGACCCCTCTACCCTGGGAAAAAGTCTCTGACTATCCACTCTGTCTACACCCCTCGAAATTTTTCAGACCTCTATTAGGTCGCCCCTCAACCTCCGTCGTTCCAGTGAGAACAAACCGAGCTTATTCAACAAAGCTAACCGTCCACATTCTGAACATTAGGCATGTCTGCCACAATGCTAGGTCGCTTGATGTGCAAAAATAAATACTTCTGAAATAATTATGGTTTTAAATTTGAGCTCATTCATTTGTTTGAGAACTATATTCAAACTGGAGCCAGGAATTCTAGCAGTTTTCCAAATAGCTTTGACAAACCTAGACAAGAGAGAGCTTGCCATTCTATGCGCTGGGATGAGCAGCAAGATGAAATGGCTGCCACGCAAACCCAAGGAACTGGGTGCAAAATAGATGGTGGACTAGCTATAAATAGGACAGGGCTGCTGGATCACTCGGATAATAATGGCGACACCAATGGAAAAGAAGTTGCCAGTAAGATAGTTGATGTCTCAACTGCCTGGATTCTAAGAAATGTTGCAGCCTCAAGATATAAAAGTATTTGTGGAAGAGAATGTGCAGCTACATCCAACGTACCTAGTTTCTATCCAAAGTGGCATTCTCCACTGGTACGAGATGAGTTACTAAATTCTACTGCTTTTTAAAAAAAAAATTCCTTTATCAGAGTTACAAAGGCAAAGGGACAGAATGGACAGAGGCAAACCCTTCAATCTAGAAATCAACTCAAATTGAATCCAATTCATGGTCCCCACAAGAGAGACATCCCAGATCCAGGCTTACACCTGACCTCACGCTCGATCTTTGCCAAAAGGCCCAGAAGCGATAGATTTTGTTGCATGGTGTACTTTGTCTGAATTTTCCTCGAGAAAGGGACCTCCCAAACAAATTTACTTTGTGGGTCGAACTGGAAAGCAGATTATGGTTTTCGTTCAAGAGAGGTTGCACACTTGCAAAACAGAATGTTTTGGACCCAATTCAAGATCAGCGGCAAAGTACTCATTAAAGGTATAACGCCCAAAAGTGGTTTGGTAACTCACTATTACTAAAGAACTTGCTTTTCACATGGTCAGAACTGGCCAGGGTAACAGTGACGAGCACTCTAAAGGTAGATCACCTCAAGATGACTGAATTTGCTATTTGAACACAAGTGGGGAAAGAATAACGAATAATTACTAACGTTTTACAACATTCTTTATCAGTAGAAACAGACAAGCAACTGATCACGTTGTGTAATTAAGTTTACGTCTCTAACAGTTTGCAATCTGTAACCACATCAGATTTTCAGCAATGATGCTGAAAGCAGCCATATTTTTTCCACTTGAGCTGACTGTTCTCTGCCATTTTTACTCATGTGGAAGTGCACTAGGAGCACTTAAAACACATTAAGTGGGAGCTGCAGATGATCAACGTACAGGAATTACATGAGACGCTGATTACAGGACATTCTCTCGGCTGATTCCAGAGATGAAGGGGTTTAGCCGATGAAGACTAGATGGGTTGGGCTTGGATCCAATGGAGCTCAGAAGAACGAGGGGTGACTTATTGAAACGTACAAGACCCTGAGGGGACTGGACAGAGTGGATGCTGAGGGGATGATTTCACTCGTGGGAGAGACTAGCGGAGAGCTTAGAAATAAGGGGTCTCCCATTTGAATTGGAGGAGATTTTTTTCTCTCTGAAGAGGGTCATTAGTCTATGAAATTCTCTTCCACGGACAGAAGTGGAGGCTGGGTCACCGAGTATTGTTCAGGAGGAGTTAACGATTCTTGATTGACAAGGGTGTCAAAGGGCACAGGGGAGAAAAGTGGAGTTTTTAAAAAATAAATTTAGAGTACCCAATTATTTTTTCCAATTAAGGGGCAATTTAGCGTGGCCAATCCACCTACTCTGCACATCTTTGGGTTGTGGGGGTGAAACCCACTTAGACACGGGGAGAATGTGCAAACTCCTCACGGACAGTGATCCAGAGCCGGGATTCGAACCCAGGTCCTCAATGCCGTAGACAGCAATGCTAACCACTGTGCCACCTGGCTGCCCGAGAAAAGTGGAGTTCAAGTCACAATCAAGTCAGCAAATCCTTTCCATCAAAATGCAACAAAAATCAACAATTCCACTCAGTAACATGTATTTCCGCTACTTGTATTTCACAATTAACAAGATAAAGTAGCTTTGGTTCGGTTTTCAGTACCCAATCTGCTGTATGATTATATTCCTGAGACTGCCCTACAAATATGGAATTCGTACTTCACAAATCTCCACAAGCCATCTTAGAATCAGTTGTCATTGTCAAGTCAAATTGATCGGATAAACAAAGAATCGAGTCTGTCCTAAACTCACCAGGTATAATGTTATAATTTGTCTAGACCGATCTCCTCTGGGGTTGGAATGCCCAGTTCAGTCAATGTAGGCCTGAGTTCTTGAACAATGTAGGGGTAGATGTCTTTGTGAGGGCCAGATTTTTCCTGAAAAGTGCAAGGAGTCACATTTATATTCATTTTCTGCCACCCATTTTGTTTGAAGAATTCTGACATAGCTCCAGGTGGCACCTAGCTGTGTACACTGTTAAAATTAGCATTCTGGAACAACAATGAATAAGTTTGCATCAATTTAATTAGACCAGCAACTTACTGGTTTACATAGAGCGGTACAACTTATTCTAAATTCACCCTTCCTTGAAAGCCACATCCCACCACCCGAAAAAGGGGAAGATAAAATCAAAAAGTCTCAAATTATTTTATTTGAGTTAACATTTGTTACTTTTGTTTTAAAAGAAAGCTTTTTATTCTATTTTAGAATACATTCTTTATCCAATTAAGGGGCAATTTAGCATAGTCAATCCACCTACCCTGCACATCTTTGGGTTGTGGGGATGAGACCCACGCAGACACGAGGAGAATGTGCAAACTCCTCACGGACTGTGACCTGGGACTGGGATCGGATCCAGGTCCTCGGCGCCGTGAGGCAGCGGTGCTAACCACTGCCTCACTGTGCTGCCCACAACATTTGTTCCTCTTCTGATAAGATGTCATTTACATGGGACATCAATAACTATCCACTGATAGCACAAACTACCTGCGGGAAACATGACGAGCAAGGATTGACCACGTTGTGTACGACAGGAGCCATGTGATTTAGCTCAGTGGGCTAGACAGCTGGCTCGTAATGCAGAACAAGGCCAGCAGCGTGGGTTCAATTCCCATACTGGCTGAATTCTCCCTCTGTATTCCCAACAGGCGCCGGAATGTGGCGACTATGGGCTTTTCACAGTAACTTCATAGCGGTGTTAATGTAAGTCTACCGGTGACAATAAATAATAATTATTATTATAGTAGGCTAGGTGAGGTAAGGATAGCAATTTCTCCTCTGAAGAACCTTAGTCAAAGTTCAATTGTGAGCAACATGGTGGGAGCAGTATTCTTTCTAAATGAAAAGTTTTTTTTTTAAGATCTGATCTGTTGCATCGCTCATTCCTGCAGGTAAAGCATATATTGTTTCAACCCATATAACAAACAACATATCAAGTCAACTGAATTATGGTTAAACTGCATTTTGCAACAGTATTGTTAACATTTCAGTGGAAAATCCTAAAATGTACATTTGTGTGAAAAGAATAAATTAACATGTGTCATTGATTTCAATATGAAAATCATTAGATCCCTTTCCAGTTCGAATGCTCAGGAGAAAGAGGAAGATATTCAAGGGTTCAGTTATAAGGGAGATAGATTCGGAGCATTGTCTTTAATGCTACTGCAACTGAAGGTAGTGCTTGGAAGTTGGTTACATGGAAATATAGGCACAGATCAAGAGCATTAAGCCCGACAAATCTGTTCCGTCATTCAATTAACTCAAGGCTAAACCCCACCACAATTACATTAGTTCGGGATGTCAGAGTATTGGATGGGATTGGCAATGTGTGGTACTGGTGGATGGATGACGCAGCAGTGTACGGGGAAGCCATGGGTAGGGTGGCAGGTTACTGGTTGGAAAGGAACAGCAAACAAAATTGGCTGAGAAGAGTCCGAGCAGTAATGAGCGAGAGAAAAGCAGGCCACGTCCAAAAGATGACTGCACATTGTTCAGCGGCAGTTGTGACTCCTCTGCTACTGAAGCAGCCCATGTTCGAATGCAGCAAGACCTGGATAATATGCAGGCCCTGGGCTGACAAGTGGTAAGTAACATTTGCATCACACAAGTGCCAGGTAGCAACCATCTCCAAAAAGAGGGGGGTTACCACTAACCAGAAAATGAACAGGTCTAGCCTATAAAAGCAGATCAGAGAATCCTGCGGCAGGTAACTTGTCTCCTGACTTCCCAAAGCCTGCCCACCATCAACACGATTCAAGTCAGGAGTGTGATGGAATACTCTCCACTTACCTGGATGAGTGCAGCTCCAGCAATACTCATGAAGCTCGACGCCATCCAGGACAAAGCAACCTGCTTGTTTGGCACCCCATCCACAAACATTCACTCCCTCCACCGCCGATGTACTGTAGCAGTAGTGTACCATCTACAAGATGCACTGCGGGAACTCACCAAAGTTCCTTAGGCAGCACCTTTCAAACCAGCAACCGCTGCCAGCTGGAGGTACAAGGACAGCAGACACGTGGAGACACCAACACCTGGACATTTCCTCCAAACCCCCTCACCATCCTGACTTAGAGAATCATAGAATTTACAGCGCAGGAGGGCATTTGGCCTATCGAGTCTGCAGCGCCCCTTAGAAAGAGCACCCTACTTAAGCTTCAGCCAATGCCTTGACCCTATCCCCTTAACCCAGTAACCTCACCTAACCATTTTGGACACCAAGGCCAATTTAGCATGGCCAATCCACCTAACCTGCACATCTTTGGACTGTGGGAGGAAATGGGAGCACCCAGCGAAAACCCACATAGACATGGTGAGAAAGTGTAGACTCCGCACAGACAGTGACCCAAGCCGGGAATCGAACCTGGGACCCTGGAGCTGCAAAGCAACTGTGCTGACCACTGTGCTACCGTGCCGACTTGGAAATATATCGACAGTTTCTTCACGGTCACTGGGTCAAAATTCTGGAACTCCCTCCCTAATAGCACTGTGGGTGCACCTACACCACATGGACTGCAGCGGTACAAGGTGGCAGCTCAAGGGCAATAAGGGAGTAATAAACGTTGGCCTAGCGAGCAACACCCACATGCCATGAATAAAAAAAGTCATGGGTAGCTGCCATGGGTTAGAGAAGGAGCTGACATCAAGGCTGGACTGAAAAGACTGATGGGATGTGATAAAGAAAGGCTGGAAATCTTTTCCATGCTCACAGAAGGCTTAAAAGAGCAGCTTCTAAGGCAGGGAACCAAAGGAGAGTATTTCTTTCAACAGCAAAAATCGGGCGGGAAGTGTAACCATTAGTCTAAGAGTTACTTGATAGTAAGAAATGGTGTTGCTAAGAAGTAACTCATCAGAGGAATTCTACACGTCCAGCAATGGCTTGAGGCTATAATTTTCCATTACATCCAAAGGAGGAATCCCTCGCTAAGTTTCATGATCGGAGGAATTCTAAGAATTTCTCCAGCATGGCTTAGGTACTAGCTGTGGGAAAGGTCCAACCTGGTCTGGAGATGACGACGAGTGTGAGTGCAGCCTGGAGAGGTCAAGAGGCCAAGAAGGCCTCAGGTAGAAAGCACAGCACCATCCATCTCAGAGAAGGGAGCGCTCAACAGCAGATGCAAGGCATGTGTAGATATGACGACAGAAACAGGTCAAGGAATGTTATAACGTGTATTAATATTGCATGTCTTGCACTTAGGAACTGGTGGGTTGCAAAATACACCTTTAATAAATGATAGATAATTAATTGCCACCTATTTGAACGGGAAAATCAATTGCTGCACTTTCAGAACTGTTAAGTCAGAAAACACTTATTCCTGAAGGTTCCACTTTCCAGCCACTAATCAAGGCCACACCATCTTTTATTTACAGATTTTCAAAAATGACAAGAACGGCGGAAAAGTATTTTTCGCTTCCACTGACCTTCACTGCTTCTAGGATGCGGATTGCACTAGCTAGATCGTTTAACCTACGGCATGCTCTCAGGGCAGCATCAAGAATTTTGGGTTCAGGTACGAGGTCGTATCCAATAAGGGTGTTCATTCCTGTCAAATAAAACAGACATTTATTCGAGCAGAATGCTATGAAAAAAAAGCGACCATTTTGTACAATGTCAAAGGGCAGAACAAATGCACAAAATCTTTCAACCTTTACAAACAAAACTAGATTTTTTTTAAAGTGGCACTCTACATTATCCACTCAGAAAGAGGAAAGACCGTCGTGTAAAACAGCACCAAGATTGAAAAGGGACCAGATCAAATAGCAGTTGAGTTCATTCCAATCTTACAGGTGAGCGTGTCGAAAACAGCAGTGAAAAATTGCTACGCTAAAATAAGTACAAAGAAACTAATTTTGGCCTAGTGATTACAGGTGACACATTGGCCCAGACTCTGTGGAAAAATTTCAAGTTTGCAATGCGTGTAAAGTAAAAACAGATACTCTTGCGAATCATCTTAGATCCTGGGCCATTACCTTGGCCAAAGATTTATGATGGACTTGAACCATTAAGTTAAAACATTCTAGCTTTATAGTCACTGGCTCAATAATGCATCTTTCAAATGGATTTACTTTTTACCTTTTCTGAGCTCCCAGGCATCAATGTCAGGCTTGTTGAAGTATGTTACCCAGCGAGCATCAAACTCCTCATCAGTTTCCTGCTTGCCATGTGAATACCAGCGTGAAGCAAGGGCAGCTGTCAAAAGGGATGACATATTTTAAATGCTGAACACACCACATTGAACCTCCTTGCAACTTAGCACCCAGCTTCCAAGACCAAAGTCAACCCCAATTATTAACATCCATTGCCTGGCAGCAAGGCAACATGCTTCTTTCTACTCCTTCACTCCTCCATATGCAAAGCAAATTAACGTCACAGAGCTAATTTATCCGATGAAGTGAGCCCATCACAATTTTTCCAAGATAGATTCCAGAATAATTAGGCGATAGCAATATACAGATGTAGGATTATTACGGAATTAAAACAAACCTAAAATATGGTCAAAACTGGTGATTGCAAATACTATTGATCAGATCAGGAGTAGACACCGGTTATACTGGAACAGGGATGAGCAACAAGTGAATTATTAAACAATGGAGTATACACATGCCATACTGGAAGCTGTACTTCCGCTGGCCAATCCCATTAAAGCCAGCATCAGTTGTAGGATGGTCCCGGGCACACTAGCCCACAACCCCGACAGACTTCCTCAACGAAAGCGGAAGTTAAAATAGTAACCATGCACGACAATTATGGAAGTGAATGTTTAACTGAAGGTTACCACCTTGTGTTCTAATAGAAAGATGGAGTATTTTCTTGACTTTTAAAGTTTACAAGTTCGAGATGGTCAATTTTGACTAATAATCTTACGAAATCAGCATCAAGATACGAGAGAAACAAACTTTCTGCAAGACTCAGCCAGGATAGAAACTGGTTCCTAATCCCAGGATTCACTCTGCAAAATATTACAGCTGCGATTGAAAATATAACTGACAAGGTGGAAGTGCTGTCATAATGGGCCAAATTCTACTGAAGTGATCAGGAGTACTTTCACTTCCGGCTGAAAAGGACAGGTAAAAAAAGCATTCTGGGTATTAATGAACAAATACAGCCTTTGAAAATGAAGGTTAACCTATCCATTCCTACCGCATAATTAAAATAACTTGACTACCATATCACATTTCAGAGGACCATATCACATTTCAGCCTCCGTGTACTGCTTTGCATGTACCATAAAGCCACTGTTCCACCCAAGGTAAATGCCTGGGCTGCAACTGCCGAACTAGATACCCATGTTGGAATATCAACAAGGCCCAAGAATCTTAAGGAACAATCTGCGTATACACAGCACCTTTAACAAGAGTTAAACGTTCATCACAGGAGCACTTGACAGAATTTTACATCCAGTCACATGAAACAGGTATTAGGTGGAGTGCAAGGAGACTGGTTTTAAGGAAGTTCATACAGGAGGAATATGGGGCTAATGGCAAGCGGTTAAACTAGGGAATGTGCAAGAGGCCAGCACTGGGGGAGGGCAGAGATCTCGGAGGGCCATTGAGTTGGAAGGGGTCATGGAGATTGGGGAGGGCAGAGGCCACGGAGGATCTTAAAAGCACGAGAATCTGAAAATCAACTTGCAGGAGTTGAAAAGCGGCAGCCTTGGCAAGGGGATTATCAGTAATTCTGTCGAGGGTCAAATAAGGCGACATGGTTGCAGAGACGCTGCAGCGCATCCATCCATACATTGTAGGTACCGCTTAAAGGTCATGCCTATCCGAGCTGTCACATAAGCAGGAAATAAACAATAGCGTTCTGTTAAAAAAAGAACCAGGGGCATGAAAATGTTGAATACGAGTCAAAACATGTTCAGGTAACAGTAAACCAAAACGGCAACTTTCATTAGAATGGAATGGAGGAAACGTGGGCAGAAACCAATGATGGGGGGAGGGGAGCAACCCAATTGTGATTGCTTCTAGACACAGCTAGATCAAAACCAGGAAGTCATTTCCGCCACTCATTCATTGTACTCCAAGTTCAACAGATTCAACAGTGGGCACAGGAGTTAAGAGGAGCTTCCATGTACTGACCGTCGACACAGCTTTTACCTGATTAAGTGGACAGTGATTATGTCAGGCAAGTTTGTAAAGGAACCAAAGCAAATTGAAAAAGGCATGCCATTTTGGAAGTAATGGTAAGGTTTCCGGCCAATACAATGCAGAGCTGTCATTGAACCACGTCAATCAGAGGATTGTCCAAACATTGCCTCCAACGCTTAAAAAACATAGATCTGCAGCTATTGGAGTTGTCTTGCAGGCAGCAGGGAGTTAGTTTCATTTTGAAAGCTCCGCTACAGGAAGCTGAGCAACTTTAAACTAACCTCGACCTGTTTTTACAAGGTGCCCATTTCGCAATTAATCATTGACAGAGCCAAGCCCATAAACAGCTTCCCAGAACTGGACACGGATCCCTTAAATCAGAATCGAACACAAAAGACAAATAGCCGAAAGGTTTCAACCCTACCAAGTCCAGTTTGCTTAAAGCTTCAATACCTCCTGGCCAATTCAGAAGACCACACAAAAATAAACTCTTCGCCAGACCACGTTTGGCAACAAGTTGTGACACTGGTACGTGGTGGTCCACAAGAAAATATGAACTTACAACCACACTCGCAATAAAATGTGTGCATATTATCTTGTTTCTCTGGCCATCACGACGTGATGTCAAATGGGAGCAAATGGAACATGTCTGTCGAGTGTACCCAGTGACAGCATCAAGAGCAACCACCATATTGACCCAGCTTCAGAAGAGTGATCTCTCTGCCCCTTTTGATATGGTATTCAGTGAGCAATCCGCTGGTGTTGCAGGGTTCGAAGGTTATCAGAGAACCCTCGTATTTCTTGAACTAAACCAAGGGCTGGAAGCTGATAACACCATTGGCTCATTTCAATGGTAATTTATGGAAACCAATGGAACCAAAACTGCAGTTCTACGTTTGTCTCTACCCCACTAAAACTCAACGATTCAGACAGGCAACAACAAAGATCAGCTACCCTGTTCAATATGTCGAAGCCACCTGAGAACACCAGCACATTTCTCACAATGAGCCAGCCTGCGATTTTAGAGCCATTTATAGCTATGCACTCCAGGCTCAGACTATCAGGAATGGATTTGCTTTCAGAAATAATTTCAGTGCTTAAATTCAAGTTTTTAAAGCCATTGATTCAGGCATTATTTCAAAACCGTTTCCTACAATGCACTAGCTCATCTTCAAAGAACATTCATAATAGAAAAACTCAATTTATACTTTGATTTCAACTGACCAGCTCAAGATGGTTAATCATGTGATTCAACCATTTCCTTTCAAACAATTGACAGTACCTTGTAGCTTTCTCCCCTCTCAAAAGGGTCCAGGAAAATAAACTCTCCAGTCACTTGGTAATCAACTGAGCAGCACACAAGTGTAACAAAATGAATATACTATCAAATGACTGACTGCCCTCGACAGTGAGGGCGCAGTTGGCAGAGTGCAGCAATAAGGAGCTCGAGCGAATCGGGAGTCAATGGGATTTGGGCAGGAAATTCTCCACTGGTTGAAGTTAAACCTAACACAAAGTAAGATGGCTGTGGTTGCTGCAGGCCAATTATCTCACTTCCAGGACATCACTAAAGGAGCTCCTCGGCGAAATGTCTGAGGCCCAACCAGCTTCAGCTGCTTCTTCGAATGACTTTCCTTCTGTCATAAAGTTAGAAGTGGGGATGTTCACTGATGACTGCACAATGTTCAGCAATATTCGTGACTCTGCAGATACTGAAGCAGCCCTTGTCCAAAAGCAGCAAGATCTGGGCAACGTCCAGGCCTGGGCAGACAAGTGCCAGGCAATGACCATGTCCCACAAAAGAGAATCTAATCATCGCTGCTTGACGTTACCTTTGCTGAAGGCCCAACAATCAACATTATGGAGAGAAACTAATCTGGACTAGCTATCTTAAATACTGCTACGACAAGAGTAGGCTGGAGGCAAGCCCCCTAACTCACCCCGATTCTCGAAACGTGTCCAACATCTATCTACAAGGCACAAGTCAGGAGCATGATGGAACATTCTCCACTTGCCTGGATGAGCACAGCCCCAACACCCAAGGAGAGTGTAGCCCATTTGACTGTCACCCTATCCACAAACATTCACTCCCTCAACCATGGGCACACAGGGGTAGCCCTGTGTACCATCAGCAAGATACATCGAAGCACATTTTGACAAGTTTGCTCCAAATCAGTTCCTGCAACATCTGCAACCAGACCTTCCTAACTAGGTTTATGCAAATGACCTTCATTGCACATCCAATAATTCAACCAATAATCAGATAAATCAAATTGCTTTAAAAATGCACCAAATACCTGTTTCTGCAATGGATGTTGGGTGGGTGGGGCATCCAATCAATTATTAAATAGTTACAGAAAATAATTAAGACAAGGAGTCAGACCAAATCTGAAATAAGTGCATGTAAAAAGTGGCATAACATGTGATTTTGCAGCGAAGACAGTATGTAAATCTCCAGTCGTTTTGCACCCTGCACGTATTCCTATTGCAATTTAATTATTGAGAAATGCAGTTGGCTGACGGGTGAAACCTTAACCACAGAAGGGGGTTGCATTTTATCTCAAACTTCTGCGAACACAGGAGGAAGTGACTGCAATGCACCCAGAGGGGACAAAGTGAGGGATTTTAATGGGATGGGTCTGTGCCGCCTCTTCCAGCACCCCGCAAGCCCCCCCCCCCCCCCACTCCCTCAGAACACCCCATTCTCCTGCACTTCCTCACAGCCCCCCTCTTCCTTCTTCACTGCCTAAGCCCCCTCCTCCACGTCCACGACGTCCCCTTCTCCTCCACTCCCGCAGCCCCCCTCCTCCTCCACTCCCACAGCCCCTTCTCCAATCACAAACGCCCCTCCTCCACTCCCATAACACTCCCTCAGAGCAACCCCCTCCTGCACTCCGTACAGCACCCCTCCATCCCCTCAGTGCCCCTCCTGCACTCCCTGAGCACCCCCTCCTCCACCCACTCACAGCTCCCCTCCATCATAGCCCACCTCCTCCTCCAGTCCCTCAGAGCCCCCTCCCCCTCCTCCTCTCCCACAGCCCCCCTCCTCGGCTCCCAGCCCCCCTCCTCGGCTCCCAGCCCCCCTCCATTCCCTCAGCCACATCCTCCACTCCCTCACAGCCCCCTCCTCTTCCCTCACAACCCCCCTCCATCATAGCCTACCTCCTCCTCCAGTCCCTCAGAGCCCCCATCCTCCACTCCCTCGCATCCCCCCTCCACTCCCTCGCATCCCCCTCCATTCCCTCAGCCACATCCTCCACTCCCTCACAGCCCCCTCCTCTTCCCTCACAACCCCCCTCCACTCCCTCACGTCCCCCCTCCACTCCCTCAGTCACGTCCTCCACTCCCTCCCAGCCCCCCTCCTCCTCCTCCCTCACCGCCCCATCTCCTCTTCCCTTACAACCCTCTCCACTCCCTCAGTCCCCTCTCCACTCCCTCACAGCCACCCCTCCACTCCCTCACAGCCACCCCTCCACTCCCTCACAGCCACCCCTCCACTCCTCCACTCCCTCACAGCCACCCCTCCACTCCCTCACAGCCACCCCTCCACTCCCTCACAGCCACCCCTCCTCCTCCCTCCCAGCCCCCTCCCTCACCGCCCCCATCTCCTCTTCCCTCACAGCCACCCCTCCGCTCCCTCACAGCCACCCCTCCGCTCCCTCACAGCCACCCCTCCGCTCCCTCACAGCCACCCCTCCGCTCCCTCACAGCCACCCCTCCGCTCCCTCACAGCCACCCCTCCGCTCCCTCACAGCCACCCCTCCGCTCCCTCACAGCCACCCCTCCTCCTCCCTCCCAGCCCCCTCCCTCACCGCCCCCATCTCCTCTTCCCTCACAGCCACCCCTCCGCTCCCTCACAGCCACCCCTCCGCTCCCTCACAGCCACCCCTCCGCTCCCTCACAGCCACCCCTCCGCTCCCTCACAGCCACCCCTCCGCTCCCTCACAGCCACCCCTCCGCTCCCTCACAGCCACCCCTCCGCTCCCTCACAGCCACCCCTCCGCTCCCTCACAGCCACCCCTCCGCTCCCTCACAGCCACCCCTCCGCTCCCTCACAGCCACCCCTCCGCTCCCTCACAGCCACCCCTCCGCTCCCTCACAGCCACCCCTCCGCTCCCTCACAGCCACCCCTCCACTCCCTCACAGCCACCCCTCCACTCCCTCACAGCCACCCCTCCACTCCTCCACTCCCTCACAGCCACCCCTCCACTCCCTCACAGCCACCCCTCCTCCTCCCTCCCAGCCCCCTCCCTCACCGCCCCCATCTCCTCTTCCCTCACAGCCACCCCTCCGCTCCCTCACAGCCACCCCTCCGCTCCCTCACAGCCACCCCTCCGCTCCCTCACAGCCACCCCTCCGCTCCCTCACAGCCACCCCTCCGCTCCCTCACAGCCACCCCTCCGCTCCCTCACAGCCACCCCTCCGCTCCCTCACAGCCACCCCTCCGCTCCCTCACAGCCACCCCTCCCCTCCCTCACAGCCACCCCTCCCCTCCCTCACAGCCACCCCTCCGCTCCCTCACAGCCACCCCTCCGCTCCCTCACAGCCACCCCTCCACTCCTCCACTCCCTCACAGCCACCCCTCCACTCCCTCACAGCCACCCCTCCACTCCCTCACAGCCACCCCTCCACTCCCACAATGTCACTAGGCCCGGAGCCTGCCTCGAGTAGCGGGCGGGTCATTGCAAGGGCACGGGGTTTTTTTGCCGGACGGGCCGCGGGAGAGCGGAGGAGGAAGCCGCCGCCGCTGGCCTCCCCTGGCCGCCCGGGGAGGGGGTTATACCCCGGTTAAAGCCGGGCCCGGGGAGAGAGAGGCAGCGCCGGGGGAGGGAGAGAGGCAGCGCCGAGGGAAGGCGGGAGGCCGGTTTGACTTTACCCGCTGCTGGGTGCCCTCGCCGGGCCGCCGTTGTCCGCCTCCACGCTGCCAGGCCGGTGCCGCTGTACCGGAGCGCCGCTCGGAACATGCCGCCGGGATATGTGTGCGGGTGGGTGGCTGAGAGTCTGAGAGAGAAGCTCCGCCGGCACCAGAGAGAGAAGAGGGAGGGCTGCGCCGCTGTGTCACGTCCACCGACGTCACCGCGTATCCGCCGCCGAACCCGTCACGTCCCCTATCGTCGCCGCGTCACGTCCAAAACGTCACCGCGTATCCGCCGACGCGCCACGCACGGACATGCGCACTGCCACCGAATTGACCGGTTCCACTCTGCGGCGTCGCCATCTTTGATACTGGCGCCAGTCACCTGCCCTGGCTGGGTGGCATGTTGTGTTAACATAGAAAAATACAGCACAGAACAGGCCCTTCGGCCCACGATGTTGTGCTGAACTTTTGTCTTAATTAATCTACACCCCATCATTCTACCATAATCCATGTACCTATCCAATAGACGCTTGAAGGTCCCTAATGTTTCCGGCTCAACTACTTCCATAGGCAGTGCATTCCATGCCCCCACTACTCTCTGGGTAAATAACCTACCTCTGACATCCCCCCTATATATTCCACCATTTATCTTAAATTTATGTTCCCTTATAATGGTTTGTTACACCCGGGGAACAAGTCTCTGACTGTCTAATTTATCTATTCCCCTAATCATCTTATAAACCTCTTATCAAGTCGCCCCTCATCGTTCTAATGAGAAAAGACCGAGCACCCTCAACCTTTCCTCGTGAGACCTATGTGGGGGCAATGGGTGTGTGGCCCTCCTTCACCTAATCTTTTTATTGCCACCAGTACACCAACATTTAAAACTGCAATGAAATAACTGTGAAAAGCCACTCTTTTTAAAGATAATAAATTTAGATCATAGAATTTACAGTGCAGAAATGAAAATGAAAATGAAAATCGCTTATTGTCACAAGTAGGCTTTAAATGAAGTTACTGTGAAAAGCCCCCAAGTCGCCACATTCCGGCACCTGTTCGGGGAGGCTGGTACGGGAATTGAACCGTGCTGCTGGCCTGCCTTGGTCAGCTTTAAAAGCCAGCGATTTATCCCTGTGCTAAACCAGCCCCTGAAGGAGGCCATTCGGCCCCTCGAATCTGCACCGCACCCATACTTCTTACCTATCCCCCTAATTCAACAACCAATTACTTATCCAATACTTATCCAATAGCCCCAACTAACCTTTTTGGACTCTAAGGGCAACTTAGCATGGCCAGTCCACCTAACCTGCACATCTTTGGACTGTGGGAGGAAACCGGAGCACCCGTAGGAAACCCACGCAGACACGGGGAGAAAGTGCAAACTCCGCACTGGCAGTGACCCGAGCTGGGAATCAAAATTGGGACCTTGGAGCTGTGAAGCAACTGCGCTAACCATTATGCTACCACGCTGCCCATATTAGAGTACCCAATTATTTTACTCCCGATTAAGACCATATGACCATAAGACATAGGAGCAGAATTAGGCCACTTGGCCCATCGAGTCTGCTCCGCCATTCAATCATGGCTGATATTTTTCTCATCCCCATTCTCCTGCCTTCTTCCCATAACCCCTGATCCCTTTATTAATGAAGAACTTATCCAACTCTATCTTAAAGACACTCAGTGAATTGGTCTCCACAGCCTTCTGCGGCAAAGCGTTCCACAGATTCACCACCCTCTGGCTGAAAAAAATCCTCCTCATCTCTGCTTTAAAGGATTGTCCCTTTAATCTGAGATGGTGTCTTCTGGTTCTAGTTTTTCCTACAAGTGGAAACATCCTCTCCACATCCATTCTATCCAGGCCTCGCAGTATCTTGTACGTTTCAATAAGATCCCCTCTCATCCTTCTGAACTCCAACGAGTACAGACCCAGAGTCTTCAAACGTTCCTCATACGACAAGTTCTGCATTCCAGGGATCATTCTTGTGAACCTCCTCTGGACCCTTTCCAAGGCCAGCACATCCTTCCTTAGATATGAGACCCAAAACTGCTCACAATACTCCAAATGGGGTCTGACCAGAGCCTTATACAGCCTCAGAAGTACATCCCTGGTCTTGTATTCTAGCCCTCTTGACATGAATGCTAACATTGCATTTGCCATCTTAACCTGCACATTAACCTTAAGAGGATCGTGAACAAGGACTCCCAAGTCCCTTTGTGCTTCTGCTTTCTGCAGCATTTCCCTATTTAGAATATAGTCTATGCCTTGATTCCTCCTTCCAAAGTGCATAACCTCACACTTTAGCACATTGTATTTCATTTGCCACTTCATTGCCCACTCTCCTAGCTTGTCCAAGTCCTTCTGCAGCCCCCTTGCTTCCTCAATACCACCTGTCCCTCTACAGATCTTTGTATCATCTGCAAACTTAGCAACGGTGCCTTCAGTACCTTCTTCCAGATCATTAATGTATGTAAAAAGTTGTGGTCCCAGCACAGACCCCTGAGGTGCACCACTAGTCACCGGCTGCCATCCTGAAAAAGACTCCTTTATCCCCACTCTTTGCCTTCTGCCAGTCAGCCAATCCTCCATCCATGCCAAGACCTTACCCTGAACACCATGAGCTCTTAACTTATTTAACGGTCTTCTGTGCGGCACCTTGTCAAAGGCCTTCTGGAAATCTAAATAAATCACGTCCACAGATTCTCCTTTGTCTAACTTGTTTGTTACCTCCTCAAAGAACTCTAAACAGATTTGTTAGACATGACCTTCCTTTGACAAAGCCATGCTGACTCAGTCCAATTTTACCATGCATTTCTAAGTGCTTTACTATCTCATCTTTAACAACAGACTGTAAAATCTTACCAATGATTGAAGTCAGGCTAACCGGCCTATAATTTCCCGTCTTCTGCCTCCCTCCCTTCTTAAACAGTGGTGTTACATTAGCCACCTTCCAGTCCTCTGGGATCCTTCCTGTCTCCAGTGATTCCTGAAAGATCATCACTAATGCCTCCACAATTTCCTTAGCTATCTCTTTTAGGATCCTGGGGTGTAGTCCATCTGGTCCAGGTGATCTAAAAAAAAGTTTCCCCAAAACCTTCTCCTTAGTAATGGTCACTGCACTCACCTCTACCCCCTGGTTCTCCTGGAGCTCTGGCATCCCACTGGTGTCTTCCACTGTGAAGACTGATGCAAAGTAACTATTCAGTTCGCCTGCCATTTCTTTGTTTCCTATTATTACTTCTCCAGCCACATTTTCTAGTGGTCCAATGTCTATTTTTTCCTCTCTCTTACCTTTTATATATTGAAAAAATCTCTTCCTATCTTTCTTTATATTACTAGCTTGCTTGCACTCGCACTTCATCTTCTCCCCCCTTATTGCTTTTTTAGTTGTCCTCTGCTCGCTTTTAAAGGCTCCCCAATCCTCTGGGTTCCCACTAATCCTCGCCACTTTGTATGCTTTTTCTTTAGCCTTTATGCTGTCCTTGACATCCCTAGTCAGCCATGGATGTCTTGTCCTCCCCTTAGCATGTTTCCTGCTCCTTGGGATGAATTTCTGTTGTGCCTCCCTAATAACCCCCAAAAACCCCTGCCATTGCTGTCCCACTGTCTTCCCTGCTAGGCTCCTTTTCCAATCAACTCTGGCCAGCTCCTCCCTCATGTCTTTGTAGTTACCCTTATTTAATTGTAAATACGTTACATCTGATTGCAGCTTCTGCCTCTCAAACTTAAAATTTAAACTTTACGGTAAATTCTATCATATTTTGGTCACTGCTCCCTCAGGGTTCCTTCACCTTAAGTTCCCTAATCAAGTCTGCCTCATTACACATCTCCAAATCCAGAATTGCCAGTTTCCTCATAGGCTCTGTCACAAGCTGCTCTAAAAAAAACATCTCTTAGACATTCCACAAATTCCTTTTCTTGGGATCCACTACCAACCTGATTTTCCCAGTCCATCTGCATATTTTAGTCCCCCATGATTATTGTAATATTGCCTTTTTTTACATGCCTTTACTATCTCCTGATTTATTTTCTGCCCCACATCCTGACTACTGCTCGGGGGCCTGTACATAACTCCCATCAGGGTCTTTTTACCTTTGCGATTCCTTAATTCTACCCACCGAGATTCTATGCCTTCTGATCCTATATCGCTCTTTGCTATCGATTTAACTTCATTCCTTGCTAACAATGCAACCCCGACCCCTTTGCCCATCTGCCTGTCCTTTCGATGGGACATATATCTTTGGATATTTAGATCCCAGCCCTGATCCCCTTGCAGCCACGTCCCTGTGATGCCCACAACATCGTACCGGCCAATTTCAATGTGCGCAACGAGCTCATTTACCTTGTTCCGTATACTGTGCGCATTTAGGTGCAACACCCTCATTCCTGCATTGGCCACCTCCCTTTTCACACTCTCCTCAGTTAAGGGGCCAATTCACCTACCCTGCAAAATTCTGTGCTGTGGGGGGGGGGGGGGGGGGGCATGTAGACGCTGGGAGGGCCTTGGGCGGCACGCTGGCGCAGTGGTTAGCATTGCTGCCTCACGACATATGGTTCATGTAGATATGATGACAGAAATAGGCCACAGAAATTGTATTAATATTGCATGTTTTATGTTTAGTAATTTTTGCGTCGATGTGGCTTGCAAAATATGCCTTTAATAAATTATCGATCATTAATTGCCACCTATTTGAATGGGAAAAGCAATTGCTGCACTTTCAGAACTGTTAAGTCAGAAAACATCCATACTTGGAGGTTTCCCCTTTGACAGCCACGAATCAAGGCTACACCATCTTTTATTTTCAAATTTTCAAAACAGACAAGAACTGTGGAAAAGGATTTTTCGGTTCCACCGACCTTCACTGCTTCTAGGATGCGGATTGAACTAGCTAGATCGTTTAATTTACAGCATGCTTGTGGTGAATGTACTTCATGTAATTCACACTGTATAGTTTTGTGTCCTTGTGGGCTCTGTCTGTGAGCCATTGCGCGGCTCTGCCCACAGTGGGAGATGAGGAGCTTGTACAGGGCTCCACCCTCGGCTCCGCCCATGGCCCCTCCCACTACCGGAAGTATAAAGTGCTGCAGCCTTGTGAGCCTGCCCTCAGTTCTTCTGGTCGCAGGCAGGCTCAGTTGTAAGTCTATTAAAACCACAGTTTACTTCCAATCGTGTCTTGAGTGAATTGATGGTCACATCAATGCTCTCAGGCCAGCATCAAGAATTTTGGGTTTTAGGTACAATATCGTAGCTGATAAGGGTGTTCATTCCTGTCAAATAAAACAGACATTTATTCGAGCAGAATGGTTTGAGAAAAGCTCACTGACGTACATTGGTTCCCGGTTAAGTGACGCCTCAATTTTGAAGTTCTCGTCCTCTATTTGAAATCCCTCTGAGGCCTTGCCTCTCTCCATCTCAGTAATCTCATCCAGCCCTGCAATCCTTTGAGACGTCTGTGTTGCTCCAGTTTTGTCCTCTTCCATATCCCCAGTTTTCATCATTCCAACAATAGGGGGGCCCGGTGGCACAGCGGTCCTAAGACCTGGAATTCCCTTCCTAAACCACTTCACATGCCCACCTCTCTGTCTGTCTTGAAGTTGCTCCTTAAAAAACTACCTCTTTTGGCTATCTCCCTGTCCGAACATGTGCCTCAGTGACAAATTTTGGCAGATAACTCTCCTGTGACCTGGTGCCACAGTGGTTAGCTCTGCTGCCTCACAGTGCCAGGGACCCGGATTCAAATCCAGCCTGTGTGGAGTTTGCACGTTCTCCCCGTGTCTGCGTAGATTTCATCCGGGGGCTCCGGTTTCCTCCCACAGTCCAAAGCTGGGCAGGTTAGGTGGATTGGCCACGCTAAATTGACCCTTAGTGTCCAAAGGTACACAGGTTAGGTGGGGTTATGGGGATAGGGCGGGGTGTGGGCCAGGGTAGGGTGCTCATTCGGAGAGTGGTGGCAACTCAATGGGCTGAATGGCTTCCTGCATTATAAGGATTCTATGGTTCAATGAGCCGCTTGCATATTTTACTCAGTTGTAGGCGTTACACGATACAAGTTGTTTTTGTTGCAGTGATTGCTATTTTATGTGAAATGACAGGTAGTGGAAACTAAGGACCCAACATGTGCTGGATTTGGGGATTTTACAGATTTTGTGGGGCGTAGGCATATTACTTATAATACGTACGTTAAAGTAAAATAAAGTTCCAGATAACAGCCTCCTCCCATTGTGCTCTCACATCGTTAGAGTTGGTGAGCCGCTGAGGCTCCACGGGATCCCTGCATCTCCTATACCATTTAAATCACTGCACAACATCACAATTAATGACCCCCGCAGCACCCTCTCCATCAACGAGGTTGGCGGCGCCACAGGGAATGTCGGAAAGATCTGTTTTGCAAAATTCCGAACTTGTAGATATCTGGATGCATCAGAGCCCAAATTTCCCCCAGAACCCCTCCAAACTCGCAAACCGTCCCTCCAAAAACAGATCCCCCATTCCTTCCAACTCCTTCTCTTCCCAACCCCCCCCCCCCCCACCCCCGGACGTGGCATTCAACCTCCCAGGCTCAAACATACGCGTGCAGATCGGAGCCAGCCTCGATACTGCCCCCAATTTAAAATGTTGCCGAAATTGTCTCCATATCTTCGGGGTGGAGGCAACCACTGGATTCGCCGAGTATTTCACCAGAGAGAATGGGAGTGACGCCTTCGCTAGCGTGCCCTCAACCCTGACCCCCTGCATGATTTTAACTCCATCCGTACCCTTGCAGCCGCTGGACCCCCTACACCACCCCGCAACATCTTGTAGCCATCTGGGATGGCCACTTCCAGAATACAAAATGGATGATCGCAATGAATGTAGGGAAATATGGACAATGTTAAGAAAGCAGGCAGGCACAGAGCCTGTATGCGTATTGAGAAGGCAACTCCCAGACGAGACTGAAACTGTAGGTCAATTAACATATTGATGGCCCATCTCCGGGAACAAAGGAAAGACCCTCAAGCAACCGATCTAGCTCCAGACACCCCGGCGCCAGTTCCCCAAACTGAAAGCGTAAACAAAGCAAGGCCAATGGCCATCTAGGACACGCCCAGCCATCAGGGCACCCACATCTTTATTGGCCAAGATCAATACCAGTGATCAAGATACGGCCTAATTAAGCGGGGCCAAGTTCAAGGCCCGCCCAAAAGCACGCGAAACCCCTTCGGGTATAAGAAGAAGCCCCCAAGAAAGGATCGTTCTCTTGGACTCGGCTCTCGAAGCGGAGAGACCCGTCCACCAGCTGCACCAGAAGCAGTAAATCCAAGGTCAACGCTCGCTATCAGACGGACGACCTTAGCTGTTCTCCTGTTACCTCTTCGTACCCAACAGCCTCAGATCAGAACAACGGCCATTGTTCCTCTGACTGTATCGGTATCGAAAAATACCTGGCGACTCTAAAGCAAACATAATTAGGATTAAGGAAGGCGACCATATTGACCGCCATATTTAGAACCAGAGAAACAGAGCAACAATCTTCAAAACATTTGCTGCCCTGTAATTGTATATTAAGCTCGGAAATGCTAACCCCCTGACTGCCGTAGTTAGAATCCTCGCCACTTTGCCCAGCCAAATAAAGGACAAAATCAATTTCCCAACTCTCCTAAAAAAGGACTTTGGTACAAAAACCGGCAAACACTGGAATAGGAACAGAAATCTTGGTAAAAAAATTCATCTTGACCTACTGAATTCTATCCGCCATGGACCCATCCCGAGCCACCTAAATCCCCAGGTATCTGAAATAGGAACTCACTAAGCAGAACGGCAACACCCCCAGATTGGCTCCCCTCCCCACGGGGGGGAGTGTCCGGGAAACACTCGCTTTTCTCCAGGTTCATCTTGCACCCTGGAAAAGTCCCAAACATTTCACCAGCCATTAAATCGGCCACTGTAGGGATTAGGTCTGTCACATAAAGGAGAAGATCATTAGTGTACAGGGACAAACTGGGCAGGATTCTCTGTCCGTCTGCGACCGTTTTCTGGTGCGGCGTGCTCCCGTCGGCAGCGGGATTCTCCGTCCCGGCAGCCGGCCAATGGGATTTCCCATTGTGGGCACCCCCACGCCTTCAAGAAATCCGCGGGCGTGAGCGCGCTGCCGGCGAAGGGGAGGATCCCGCCGACGGAGAATCCAGCCCCCTAGGTTCCACCCCCTCATCATTCCCCTCCACCTATCTGAAGCCCGCAGGGCAATGGCTTATGTTTCTGTTACCATCGCAAACAAGAGGGTGAATGTAGGGCTCCTTCCCCTGTTCAACTGAAAATATCGTGTGTGGACACTGGCTTTCAGTGCTTTACATAACAACTGTACCACACGACACAAATTGAGGCCCTATCCCAAACTTCTCCAGCACCGCAAACAGATACCCCCGTTCGACCGCATCAAAAGCCTTCTCGGCACTCAGTACAACAATGGCCTCCTGCTCCATCTCCTCCGATGGAGACAACACCACATTTAACAAGTGCCGCACATTAGACGATCGCCGATCCTTAATGAACCCCGTCTGATCCTCCCTAATAAAATGAGAGAGACACTCCTCCAACCTTAGCGCTAGCATCCTGGCCAATATCGTAGCCATGATGTGGATTTGCCGGCGTTGGACTGGGGTGAGCACAGTAAGAAGTCTTCCAACAGCAGGTTAAAGTCCAACAGGTTTATTTCAAATCACCAGCTTTCAGAGCACTGCTCCTTCCTCAGGTGAGTGAAGAGGTGGGTTCCAGAAACACATATATAGGCAAAGTCAATGATGCAAGATGATGCTTTGAATGCGAGTCTTTGCAGGTAATTTCCACTCTAACTCTTGAAGTAAATGCAAGCCGTTTTACTGTAAGCAATAAACCATTTCTGTATTATTTTGAAAGTTAATTTGTTTACACGTTACTTCTCTTGAAGTCCTTTTGCTGGCCGGACTTTATTGAGAATAGATTTCAGTTTCTCTCAATTGTTATCAAATAGAGGCAATAAAGTTTCTTGTTTGCATCTGAGAAGTTTAACTCCAATGTCTACTGAGTTTTAGTGTCGCAAGACTTCACTAATTCCGCATGGTAGATCTCATCAGTCACTGGCTGTGTGGTGTTGGCACATTCGCCCTGTGTTTGCGTGGGTTTCGCCTCCACAACCCAAAGATGTGCTGGGTAGGTGGATTGGTTACACAAAATTGGCTCTTAATTGGAAAAAAAATGAACTGGGTACTCTGAAAAAAAAATTTTTTTTAAAAATAGGAAAGCATGCCATATTCCTTTCCCCCTGAGAAAGATTAAATGATCTAATTTGCACATATGAAATGCCCCTTATTAAGTGTAGCTAATTTACAGATACAAAAGACACCGACCTATGCACTGTATTAAAACAATCCCTTCTGTCCTGGAGTTGCTGCAAATAGTTTCCATGCATCAACCCCAGCCCAGGGAAGATTTGTGACTTGCCCCAAATTGATAAGAAGCTTTTTAAAATTGCCTGCAGTTGCAGGCTCCTTTAAGGGGGGGGGGGGGACGATCATTCAAATGATCATGTGACACGATCAGCCAATCGGGTCATAGGGCATGGATCCCGTGGGGTTGTACGTGAGCTTCCGTGGGCTGAATCATCATCATAATTTTTAATGTCACAAGCAGGCTTACATTAAAACTGCAATGAAATTACTGTGGAAGGCCGCTAGTCGTCACATTCCGGCGCCTGTTCGGGTATCGATCCGGGAGCTGCAGAAGTTGGTAGCACGCCCTCGCACTCTGTACATAGTTGTTGTTATTCTGATAAATAGTTTGCTGTTGCTCAAACCTGGTGGTCGCCAATCTCTCAGATGTTACACTGCCTCGGAAAGCTTTTATGCAGTAGCTTAATCATGACTCTTCGCAACAGCTGAAGGTGCTTCACACGCAACGGCATGCTTTGCCTGTTGTCAGGACATGCACACAAAAGACTTCTATTTAAAGGGTGCCTTTCAAGGCATTCCAAAATGCTACACAGGCGATGATTAACTTTTTGACATACAGTGTCTCTTTTTTCCTAGCAAAGCCAGGGGCTAGTTTAGCTCACTGGGCTAAATCGCTAGCTTTTAAAGCAGGCCAGCAGCACGGTTCGATCGCCGGAATGTGGTGACTAGGGGCTTTTCACAGCAACTTCATTGAAGCCTACTCGTGACAATAAATCGATTTTCATTTTTCATTTTTTCATTTTCAAATAGACTGCCAATTAGAGCAAAAACGGGCATTTGTGTAGTGCCTATCGCACCCCCTGGATGTCTGTAAGTGCTTTACAGCCAACGAAGTACGTTTTGAAGTGTGGGCGCTGTTGTGATGTTGGAAACGCGACAGCCAAATTGCTCACAGCAAACTCCCCACAGACAGCAACGTGGCACCGAGCAGATCACCTGTTTTTGAAATGAAAAAATGAAAATCGCTTATTGTCACGAGTAGGCTTCAATGAAGTTACTGTGAAAAGCCCCTAGTCGCCACATTCCGGCACCTGTCCGGGGAGGCTGGTACGGGAATCGAACCGTGCTGCTGGCCTGCTTTAAAACCCAGCGATTTAGCCGAGTGAGCTAAACCAGCCCCTTTTTGTGATGTTGATTGAGGGATGAATGTTGGCCAGGACACCAAGCACAAAAATCTATCTGCTTGTAGATTTTCTCGGAATGGAATACCCCAATCCATCAGTGACTGCTTCTGCAGGTGAAGGTGGCAGGGTCAGGAATCACTTTACCTCCTACCGGTTGCGAATTCTCTCCTCTCGCAAACGTCTGCTAAAACCTCCGGTTAACCTGGAGAAACACCATGGGAGATCATGGCCAGTGTTGTTTCCTTCATTCAAGAGTATTTATGTTCCAATTTTCCTCCTGCACTAAGGGTATTTATGTGGGTGCTTTTTATTGTTGTCCTGGATAATATTTATCCCTCAGCCAGATCATTTTTGTCGAGCGAGTGGTTATGGGATATCACGGCTGCGAAATGGGGTCACGTGTCCGGAGCGCGGGAGTTCTCCCTGAAGCGCGGGAAGAGTACAAGCATGGTGTAGCTGCTCAGCTGGTCAATACATTGAACATAGAACATAGAACAGTACAGCACAGAACAGGCCCTTCGGCCCTCGATGTTGTGCCGAGCATTGTCCGAAACCAAGATCAAGCTATCCCACTCCCTGTCATTCTGGTGTGCTCCATGCGCCTATCCAATAACCGCTTGAAAGTTCCTCAAGTGTCCGACTCCACTATCACCGCAGGCAGTCCATTCCACACTCTAACCACTGTCTGAGTAAAGAACCTACCTCGGACATCCCTCCTAAATCTCCCACCCTGAATTTTATAGTTATGCCCCCTTGTAACAGCTACATCCACCCGAGGAAACGGTCTCTGAACGTCCACTCTATCTATCCCCCACATCATTTTATAAACCTCTATTAAGTCATATTGTTTGTTGCAAGTTCTTGGATTGGCAAAGTGTTTGAGACCATGACACGTCCACAATTGTCGTATTCATAGAATTTACAGTGCAGGAGGAGGCCATTCGGCACTGGCCCTTGGAAAGAGCACTCTACTTAAGCCCATGCCTCCACCCTATCCCTATAACCCAGTAACCCCACCCTAACCTTTTGGGCAGTCGGTAGGTGGTTCAGAACAACACCGACAACCGTGGGTTCGATTCCTGAGGTAGGCCTGGGACCTCACCCCACCCCCTGTGCACCCCCTGAAAAGAACTCTGGGAAATTGTGAGATTGTGAAAGGCGCTATATAAATGCAAGCCCTTTTGCTGTCTTGATGTCACATTATTGATCCTCTGCTTCAGTATTCATGAGTTGACAATTACCTTTTGATTGTGGCTAGTACAGTGCTTTCTGCTTGCTTTTGTATCTATCTTTGGGCGATATGGGGCGGGATTCTCCGACCCCCTCGCCGGGCCGGAGAATCGCCGGGGGATGGCGTGGAATCCCGCCCCTGCCAGCAGCCAGATTCTCCGGCACCGGGGTTTTGGTGGGGACGGGAATCGCGCCGGCCGGCGGCCGCTGGCAGCTGGCGAATCTCCGACCGCGGCGATTCTCCGGCCAGTGATGGGCCGAGCGGCCGCCCGTTTTAGGCTGGTCCCGCCGGCGTAAATTAGACAAGGCACTTACCGGCGGGACCCGGCTCTGAAGGCGACCTCCGGGATCCTCTGGGGGGGGGTGTGAGGGGGGAATCTGGCCTGGGGGGGGTGGGTGCCCCATGGTGGCCTGATCCGTGATCGGTGCCCATCGATCCGCGGGCGGGCCTGTGCCATGGCAGCACTCTTTCCCACCGCACCGGCTGCTGTGATCCTCCGCCATGGTCGGTGTGGAGACGAACCCCCCCCCCCCCCGCGCATGCGCTGGAATGACACTGGCACACGCTGGCGAACCCGCGCATGCGGCAACTCGCACCGGCCGGCGGAGGCCCTTCGGCGCCGGTTGGCGCGGCACCAGGCCCTCTGATGCCGGCGGGTATGGCACCAATCCAGCCGGCGCCGGCCAAGCCCCTGAAGGTGCGGAGGATTCCGCACCTTCCGGACGGCCTGACGGCGGAGTGGTTCCTGCCACTCCTTGGCGCCGGGACTGCCCGCCCCGCCGGCTAGGGGAGAATCCCGCCCACAGAATGCAGGACCGGAATTCTCTGGCTGTTCCCGCTGGCAGAACATCCCCGCCTGCAGGTTTCCGGGAGTGTGGGGTGCCTAAAATGGGAAACACACGGCTGGGGGAACGGAGGATCCAGCCCTATATCTTAAGCTTCTCTTCGCAAGATTTTTTTTTAACCTATTACAGAGCGTGTGAACGTCGCTGGCTGGGCCAGCATTTAACCCCCTAATTATCCATCCCTAATTGCTCTTAGAAGCTGGTGGTGAGCTGCCTGCTTGAATCACTGCAGTCCCTGAGGTGTAGGTACACCCACTGTGCTGTGAGGAATGGGAATCCAGGATTTTGGCACAGCCGCAGTGAAGGAACAGCGATAAAGCTCCAGAACAGGACGGTGTGTGGCTTCGAGGGGTGCTTGCAGGTGGTGCTGTTCCCCATGTATCTGCTGCTCTTTTTACATCGCACTTAGTGCAGATCGAGGCCACCTGGCCCATCGAGTCAGCACCGGCCCCTATAAGCCTATAAGGAGCATCCTCCTTCAGCCCACACCTCCACTCTATCCCCGCAACCCAGTAACCCCACCAAACCTTTTTTGGACACTAAGGGAAATTCATCATGGCCAATCCACCCAACCTGCACACCTTTGGACTGTGGGAGGAAACCGGAGCGCCCGGAGGAAACCCACGCAGACACGGGGAGAACGTGCAGTCTCCGCACAGACAGTGACCCAAGCCGGGAATCGAAGCTGCCACCCTGGAGCTGTGAAGCAACGGTGCTAACCACTGTGCTACCGTGCCTTCCAGGTGGGTGAGGTCACAGGTTTAAGAGAGCCTTGGTAAAGTTGCAGCCTTCCAACCTCAGGTGGGCTTATGGCTGCAGCGCCTCCTGGTGAGCAAAGTTAGGAATTGTACTCAGCTTTTCCAACTCCAACGTTCCTCACGTTAATGAATACAAAACTCACCAAGCTGTGCACGTGAGCAAGTAAACGTGCAAGTTGAACACCGGGAACAGTCCCGCTGGACTGTGTTGCCATCGGCAATTTGAGCATCAGGCTGGTGGGAAAACCAAAAACTAATTTTCGATACAGAAGTTAATTGAGGTCAGCCGAAATGTAACTATTGCCAGAACAGCTGACAACATCTGCAAGCAACAGTTTCAATACCCACACTGCAAATGTTGACACTTTGCGAATGTGAACGGAACTGTTACAACACTAATAAACACTTAAAATGACAAGACGGAGAGAGTGTTTCCAAAATGTGCCATTAAATAGTGGGGGGGGGGGGGGGGGGAATGATTATTACACTATCTTTGTAAGTCCATTAGCAAATGTACTTAGGACATGAATTTATATGTATCACTGTTTTAATTCTATAACAGCACCTCCCAAAACTACAAACTCTACACCTGGAAGGAAAAGAGCAGCAGGGGGAATAGAACATCTTCAAATTCATCTGGAGATCCAAGATGGACCGTGTCCGAAGGGACACCATGTACAAACCTCTGGATAAAGAAGGGAGGAACGTGCCCAACGTCTCCCTCATCCAGATGGCCACCTTTGTGTGCAGCTGCATCAAGCTGTGCGTGGACCCCTGGTACGCAAACACCAAGTGTCACTACGTACTGAGGTTCTATCTGTGCCCGGTGTTAAGAAGGATGGGCCTGGCCTCATTGCCGCGGAACGCTCCAAGTGGTTGGGCCGTGCCGTACCACCTGTCCCTCGTGGAAAACTTTTTGAAGAAAAACACCTTTGACCACAAGGCAATGAAGCAGTGGTCAGCACGCAATGTCCTCGAGGCCCTCAGGGAAAAGGAGGCTGTGGAGGACGTTGAATGGTTCCCTGAGCCGACTGTCAGAGTCATCTGGCAGAACGCCTCATCACCAGAACTTACAAACAAGCACCAAGACCTAGCTTGGCTGGTGATGAGAAGGACCCTCCCCGTCAGATTCTTCATGTACACCCAAAGGCTCAGCACCGTCGCGGGGATATTAGATGGTCAACCACCTTCTTGTGGAATGTGCCTTTGCAAAGAAAGTCTGGAGAGAGATGCAGTGGGATTTGTCCAGGTTCATCCCGAGCAGCTCTGTGACACAGGACTCTGTGCTCTACGGACTGTTTCCAGGGACACACACCGAGACAAACATCAACTGCTGCTAGAAGGTCATCAACTCGGTGAAAGACGCTCTGTGGTCTGCCCGAAATTTGCTGATCTTCCAGTGCAAAGAACTGTCCTCGACCGAGTGTTGCAGACTGGCACATTCCAAGGTCCAGGACTACGTGCTGAGGGACGCACTCAGGCTTGGGGCAGCTGCCGCCAAGGCGCAATGGGGAAAGACCACTGTGTAAGGTCTGACCAGCAAATGTACACCGAGGGGTGGGTAACAGTGTAAAACCCCTCGGTCCGGGTCTTCAATACTCCAATGTATAAAAGAAACATGACAATGTAAATATCTAAGAAAGAATTGTAACGTAAAGAGGGATATGTGTGTAATGTCATCCCAATTGAATGGAAGAAAGTCAAGGGAAGGTGTAACGTTGATGGAAATGTACAGTCAAGACAATTCGAAATGTTCTGTAATGTTTATTAGAGATTTTATGAATGAAGTATATTTTTTGAAAAAGAAACAGGTCCCCACAAATGGGGTAGACTGAATGGCACTCGTGGGGGGGGGGTCTCCCAAGGAGATTGGAGGCCCCTAGTTGCATACCCTTTGGGCAGGGTGGTGCCCTGGCATTGCTCGTGGCTGCTGGGTACCCTGGCAGTGCCATCCTCACACCCTGGCAGTGCTACCTTGGTGCCAGCCTGGTGGTGCCAAGCTGCCATGATTGGGGTTGTCTAGTGTGGGGGGAGGGGGGTGATATACTTCTGGCGAGTGGAGCTCCCCAGTGTAGAAACCGGGGTTACATATGGACTGGGCCGCGTGTCCCCCACTTCGGCCCCTTAGTGTTGAATAGCCATGTGTTTCTCGGCACTGCAACATTGTTGGGAAAGGGACTTTGTTCCCTTTAGGGAAGATCGCATCCTCACTGTGTAATAAATGTATTTAATCTGATTTATGGGGGGGTCATTGTTAGTGAACAAGCCCCGATTTCAATTATGCGGCCCACTGAGATGGAGGAAGCCGGCTTATGCGGCCCACTCGCTAGCCCAGGTTGTCCATCATTGAACGAGGTGAACCTCCTTTCGTCTCGCAATTCCAATGCTTCTGACAAAGCAGAGATAAGACTGAGAGATGAGTTTCTTTCTCCTCTTTCAAAACGTCCCTGGAAGTGAATCGACTGGGACTCAGCTGCACACAAGCGGCAAAGCTATTATGTCAAGGTGGGGCACAGCTGATCGAAATTCACCTTTGTCCTCTTGTGCAGAGAGGATACATTTGTCCGTGCGTCAACTCTCACTGATTTAATTTAAAAAAAATGTAAAGTGCCCATTTCTTTTTTTTTCCCAATTAAGGGGCAATTTAGCGTGACCAATCCACCTACCCTGCACATCTTTTTTGGGTTGTGGGTGTGAGACCCACGCAGATACGGGGAGAATGTGCGAACTCCACAGGGACAGTGACCCGGGGCCGGGATCGAACCTGGATCCTCAACGCTAGCAGGGCTAGCCCCTGACTCCCACTGATTTCAAACCTTGATACATCTTGAAGAGGACAAAGCTATCAAAATTCAGCTCTGTCCGCATGTTTGGAAAAAAAAGCTCATGTGGTACATGCAATGCCTTGTGGTAGTATGACCAGGGGTATTACGGTACCTGGGAGTCTGAGCTGCCATTGGTGCAGAGGGCTGGCTGCCCATTGGCCCAGGTATCGTGTGCCTCTTATTCCTATTGGCTAAGAGGAAAGTAGCTCCGCCTACGAGGCGGGGTATAAGAACCTGTGTTCCCTTGCAGCCAGGCCATTTCCTGTACGTCTGCTGCCGGGCTCACTTCTTGCTAATTAAAGCCTTTCGTTTCGGACTTCACCTACGTTTCGTGTCCATTGATGGTGCATCATGCCTTACCACAGATTGGCTGATTCAGCATATATATGATAATCAAGCAACACGGTGGGGGTGGGGGGGGGGAATATCAGCCATGGTCGTACCATGACGGAACAGGTTAGAGGGTCATCCCTGCTCCTTTCTCCTATATAGCACAGGCATCAAAGCGGCAACCATTTTAGTCAGAATGCTGAATCTGCCTGTCGAGCCATTGGAGAAATCTGAAATGCAAATTTAAGAATTAGTCATTGAGCTCTGCGTCAATCTTTCTGCTATTTCCCAATATGCATTAGGGGATTCTATATCTCACTCCCTCTTAGCCTCTGATTTGTTACCATTAATCTTAATCATTGGTAAATCATTGGATCGCAATGTGGAAGTTTTCAACATCTTCTCCCAGTCTTCACCAGGAGTGAAAGCGTTCTTTCCAAAGTCAATGGTTAATGCACAATCGTATCTGACCCCAAACTTTAAAAGCTGTACCTTTATATAAAACAAAAGTAATATTCCCAAACCCTGAAAAAAAATCAGACCCTCCTTAACTCTTTGCTAACTTCATGCATAAAAATAAGCAGTAAATTCAGGAAATCTGAAATCATTAAAAAAAAAGACATGTTGTCAAAGTTTTCCGTCTTGCACTCATCGGGGCAAAATGTAAGAATGCCAAATTGCACATGGCCACAACTATTTATACCATGGGAGAAAAGGTGTTAATTGGTTGGCAAGTCAACTCTGATTGGCCAAAGCGTTGTCATGGAGAAAGTGAGGAGGAACTAACGGCTCTCACGCTTCCCGGTAATTAAAAACGGCGTGAGACTTGAACATATTGTTTCTGTTTGCGGAGAATGGGTCCCTGAGTATGAATGCATGTCACTTCTAGCAAGCGTAACGCTTGCTCAATCATAACGCTTGCTCAATCATGGGACTGTCCCACCTTCACATTGTCGGAAACGAACACTGCACAATCTTGCATCGAGTATACTCTGGGAGAAATTCAGTCAAAAGCCTGAAATCTGAAATTCAAAGTAATCTTTTGGGTAGCTATTTGGTTTAACATTCCACAGGGGGTGCAAGTGAGCCATTTTGCAAAGATACAGCATTATAGGCCAATCCAGTGCAATGTTCTCCTGCCTCTTTGTCTTATTCCTGCCCATTTCCTGACGTCTTTCCAAAGCTAACCAATTCTGAATAAAACTATTTTACTTTTTAAATTGACTAACGCGGAAAGCGTGTTCCAAAGATCATCTTTCAATGCAAACATCAGCCAGGAAATTACGATGCTCGATGTCTATCAGACAGACACAATGCATTGATAGAAAGTTCCCCAGTTATTTTAAGCGGTGCATTAATCCATTTTAATAGGCAAGTTTGAACCTCCATTTAAACAGCAAATAGAAGGTGGTGATATGGCAATAGGGCGGCACGGTAGCACAGTGGTTAGCACAGTGGCTTCACAGCGCCAGGATCCCAGGTTCGATTCCCGGCTTGGTTCACTGTCTGCGCGGAGTCTGCACGTTCTCCCCGTGTCTGCGTGGGTTTCCTCCGGACGCTCCGGTTTCCTCCCACAAGTCCCGAAAGACGTGCTGTTAGGTAATTTGGACATTCTGAATTCCCCCTCTGTGTACCCGAACAGACGCCAGAGTGTGGCGACTGGGGGCTTTTCACAGTAACTTAATTGCAGTGTTAATGTAAGCCTACTTGTGACATAAAGATTATTATTATACAAGTGCAACATGAGACATCGCACAGCACTGTTCCCAGTCAATAGTAAGACGTCTTACAAAACCAGGTTAAAGCCCAACATGTTCGTTTCAAACATTAGCTTTCGGAGCGCAGCTCCTTCCTCAGGAAGGAGCAGTGTTGAGGAAGGAGCAGTGCTCTGAAAGCTCGTGTTTGAAACAAACATGTTGGACTTTAACCTGGTGTTGTAAGACTTCTTACTGTGCTCACCCCAGTCCAACACCGGCATCTCCATACCCAGGCAATAGAATAAACTCAGAAATGTTCAAATGGCAGCAATGTATCGGCAATACAATTTTGCGCTGTGACGGTATTTAAGGTGTTATTCTTGCTAACGGTACAAACAATTACAATCTATTGCTGAAAACGGAGACATTTTGCTGACAATTGTACTTTTGCGTTCATCAGGCCAAATGCAAGAATGCTAAATTTCAAACAACAGTTTCCATTTCAGGCAAAAAGGGTGTTGATTGGTTGACAACTCAATTATGGTTGGCCAAGTTGGCCTGCCAACTAATCAGCGCCCTTTCTCCTGGCAGTATAAGATCGCATGTTTGGATCTCACATTTGACCTGATGAACAGTTTCAATTTCCTCGGGGTGCACATCACCAAAAATCTGTCCTGGTCCACCCACGTCGACGCTACCACCAAGAAAGCACAACCAAGCGCCTATACTTCCTCAGGAAACTAAGGAAATTCGGCATGTCCACATTAACCCTTACCAACTTTTACAGATGAACCATAGAAATCATCCTATCGGGCTGCATCACAGCCTGATATGGCAACTGCTCGGCCCAGGACCGCAAGAAAGTTCAGAGAGTCGTGAACACCGCCCAGTCCATCACACGAACCTGCCTCCCATCCATTGACTCCATCTACACCTCCCGCTGCCTGGGGAAAGCGGGCAGCATAATCAAAGACCCCTCCCACCCGGCTTACTCACTCTTCCAACTTCTTCCATCGGGCAGATGATACAGAAGTCTGAGAACACGCACGAACAGACTCAAAAACAGCTTCTTCCCCTCTGTTACCAGACTCCTAAATGACCCTCTTATGGACTGACCTGATTAACACTACACCCTGTATGCTTCATCCGATGCCGGTGTTATGTCGTTACATTGTGTACCTTGTGTTGCCCTATTATTATTTTCTTTTATTCCCTTTTCTTCCCATGTACTTAATGATCCGTTGAGCTGCCCGCAGAAAAATACTTTTCACTGTACCTCGGTACACGTGACAATAAACAAATCCAATCCAATCCAATCCAAGTGTATGGTGCAAAGTTTCAGAAGCATGACTCTCGTTTCTGCAATATTCAAGTTCTGAATTACAGTCCACTTCGCTAATTCTAAATTCACAGTTTAAATTACCAGATGTATATTTGGGATTTCCTTCATTCCTTCCAGAGAATCTGAGGTGGATCGCCTCAGGAAGGAGAAAGTTCACAGAATCACAGAATTGTTATGGCGCAGGAAGAGGCCATTTGGCCCATTGTGTCTGCGCCGGCTTCCCAAACGAGCATCGTGATTTAATACCATTCCCATGCCTCTTCCTTGCTTCTATTCAAATAATCATCAAATGTCCCCTTGAACGCCTCGATTGAAGCCATCTCCACCACTCTTCCAGGCCGTGCATTCCAGACCCGAACCGCTCGCTGTATGAAAAAGTTTTTTCTCACATCACATTTGCTTCTTTTGAAAATCACCTTAAGTCTGTGCACTCTAGAGTAGCACGATGGCGCAGTGGGTTAGCCCTGCTGCCTAACGGCGCCGAGGTCCCAGGTTCGATCCCGGCTCCGGGTCACTGTCCGCGTGGAGTTTGCACATTCTCCTCGTATTTGCGTGGGTTTTATCATGATGTGCAGACATGCACATAATGAGATACAGACAGGCAGCTAATGAACACAGAGAACAGGACATAACTAATCAGCAGGCAGAACACTTGGGGGTGGTTTTCCCACTATAAAAGGCACGAGGCGCTCACACTCTGCCTCTTTCCACTGGGGACATCTACAGAGTGAGTCAGGGTGTATATATCACATAACACCTACAGCACGTGGCTGAGAGCTAGTCTGGTTCAGTCAGACAGAGTAACCACACTTAGGTTAGCAGAGAGTCGAACTCACAGAGAGCTGTGCTAACTGTGTGACAGGTTCAATAAATCAGATTGAACTAACTTCAAGGTCTGGGGTATCTTTCAGTTAAAGCTGCATCCAGTTGCAGCCCGTGTTATCTCAGTGTGCTTAACACAACATGTTTCACCCCCAGAACCCAAAAAGATGCGCAGAGTAGGTGGAATGGCCACACTAAATTGCCCCTTAATTGGAAAAAATTAATTGGGTACTCTAAATTTATAAAAAAGAAAGTCTGTGCACTCTCGTTCTTGATCCTTTTACGAGTGGGAACAGTTCCCCCCCCCCCCCCTCCTCCCCCCGTCTACTCTGTCCAGTCCTCTCATGATTTTTCACACCTCTATCAAATCGACTCTTGGCCTTCTTCTCTCCAAGGAGAACAGTCCCAACCTCTCCAATCTGTTCTCACAAGTGAAATTTCTCATTCTTGGAACCACCCTTGTAAACCTCTTCTGCACTCTCTCCAACACGTTTACATCCTTCCTATAGTGTGGCTCCCAGATCTGTGCACAATGTTCCAGCTCATGCTTAACTAGTCTTATAAATTCAGCATAACCTCCTTGCTCTTATATTCTATGACCCTATTAATAAAGCTCAGGATTGGGCAGCAGGGTGATGCAGTGGTTAGCACTGCTGCCTCACGGCACCGAGGACCCGGGTTTGATCCCGGCCCCGGGTCACTGCCCGTGTGAAGTTTGCACATTCTCCCCGTGTCTGCGTGGGTCTCACCCCGACAACCCCAAAGATGGGGCAGCACGGTAGCATAGTGGTTAGCACAAATGCTTCAGAGCTCCAGGGTCCCAGGTTCGATTCCCGGCTCGGGTCACTATCTGTGTGGCGTCTGCACGTTCTCCCCGTGTGTGCGTGGGTTTCCTCCGGGTGCTCCAGTTTCCTCCCACAGTCCAAAGATGTGCAGGTTAGGTGGATTGGCCATGCTAAATTGCCCTTAGTGTCCAAATTGCCCTTAGTGTTGGGTGGGGTTACTGGGTTATGGGGATAGGGTGGCGATATGGGCTTGGGTAGGGTGCTCTTTCCAAGAGCCGGTGCAGACTCGATGGGCTGAATGGCCTCCTTCTGCACTGTAAATTCTATGTCACTAAGTGCAGGGTAGGTGAATTGGTCACGATCAATTGCCCCTTAATTGGGACAAAAACAATCGGGCACTCTAAAATAGTCTTTAGAAGTAGAGAATTGCTTCGATTGCTGCACCTAATTCTGGCTCAGCATCTAAGTGGCTGGATCAAATGTAGTCAAGAGTTGAGTCAGTGACAGGATGATTAGATGCCTTATCCCAAAGAATGAGTGCAAGACAGGATTCTAATCTATAAAGATGCGATCATAAATTTGAACAGTCAAGATGAGGCAGTTTTCAATCAGTATTTATACTCTGAGATGGGTTTACAGATCATAATCACTGCTGTTATCTGGTTTTAGTTATGATATTCACAATTCTCTAGGTGTTTGGTTCTGATCTTCTTTTGTGGACCTGTTTTAGTAGATTTCACATGTGGGGGGGGGGTGAGGAGACATGGGTACAGACATGAGGTGGCATGGGTTAGCATGGATGGGATGTGAGGTGTGTTTCTGGGTGTGGTTCGTACCCACACCCCAGCTTCAAGGATCTATGTTGCAACGAGTAGTACACGAAAATAGAAAGTTGTGGGCTTGAGACTATTCCCCGAGTCTTTAAGCACAGAAACCCAGGATGGTGGTATAGCGCAGCACTGCGAGGAGGCTTTGATAGTCTTCTGGAGGGATTTATTTGCTTTGGAAGTGTTGCCTTGTCTGTGGCTCTGCTCTAACTACGGCAATCAATGGGTTTGTCCTTTCTTTGATATCTATATTCTAATGCTCAGAGTCGCCAGGTATCAATGATACCACCACAAGGTTCAACTGGATATCGATCAAACAGCCAAACACCACTTTGTCAGTTCAAGGTCACGGGTATATTATTTACACACACAATGGATCATGCAACATATACGAATAGTTAACTACACCTATCGACTAGGACAACCTGTACTTAACTTCAGGCACCCGGCTTATGTCAGAGGAACAGTGGCCGCTGTCCGATTCTGGATCTGTCGAGTCTGGAGAAGTAACTGCTGCTCAGCTGGGCTCAATCGTCTGGTAGCGGGCGTGGAACCTGAACTTGCTTCTGGTGGTGCTGCGATTGGAGATGGTCGTAGCCGGGGCGCTAGGTCCAAGAGAGGACGAACACATGGCGGACTCTCTTCTTATGCTTGGGGGTTTCCGCGCTCTTTTGGGCGGTCCTTCAGTTTGGGCCCCACTAATTGGGTGATCCCTGATCACTCTGTTCGATTTCAAATCAATAAATGGGCGGGTGCCTGGATGGCTGGGCATGTCCCAAGCGGTCACTGACCCTGTTGTTTACGCTTCCCTAGAACAGGGAGTGGCGCCGAAATGTCTGGGACTATATCGGTGGCTCGAGTACCAGTCCTTTGTTTTGGTGAAGGTGGGCCACCAAATGCTAATCGGCCCCACCAAAATGCTAATGGGTCGGAGTTTCAATACCGTCTGGACTCCTTGCTTTCAAATATACATTTCAGGCTCTGAGCCTGCCTGAGTCTTGCTTTGTCCATTTTACCCACCATGCTTTGCGAGTTGTAAGTGGCCAGATAATTAAAGATAATGTTGCTTAGCTAAAATTAGACAAAAGGGCTTCATATTCTAACTTTAATCCTTCTGATTATCGACCATCACCTGATTATTTGTAACAAACCACTTGTTTCATATCAGCAAATATGAAAACGAAATGTTACATGAAGAACTTGTCAAATTATTAACAAGTTTATATTTATTACAAACAGATATGTTGACATAACAAATGATTGTATAGTCCGCACCTTCGGGGGCTAGGCCGGCGCTGGAGTGATTGGCGCCGTGCCGACGGGCCTCCGCCGGCCGGCACGAGTTGGCGCATGCGCAGGAGCGCCAGCGTGTTCCCAGAACCGTGATCCCGGGGCCGGGATCACAACCGGGTCCCCGGCGCTGTGAGGCAGCAGTGCTAACCACTGCGCCACTGCGCCTGCGTGGGTTTGCTCTGGGTGCTCAAGATTCCTCCCACACTCCAAAGACGTGTAGGTTAAGTGGATTGGCAATGCTAAATTGCTCCTTCGTGTCCAAAGATTAGGTGGGGTTACGGGGATAGGGTGGGGTATAGGCCTGGGTCGGGTGCTCTTTCAGAGGGAAACTATGATTCAATAAATCAATATGGGGGTCATGCGTGGCCCAGTGGTTAGCACTGTTGCCTCACAGAACCGGAGACCAGGGTTTAATTCCAACTTTGGATGATGGTCTGTGCTAAGTTTGCACATTCTCTCCGTGTCTGCGTGGGTTTCCTTGGGATGCTTTGGTTTCCTCCCAAAGATGTGCAGGTTAGGTGGATTGGCCGTGATCAATTGTCCCTTAGTGTCCAAAAGTTAGGTGGGGTTATGAAGTTACAGAGCGGGGGAGTGGGCCTCGGCGGGGCGCTCTTTCAGAGGGTCAATGGGGACTCGTAGGGCCGAATGGCCTCCTTCTGCACTGTCGGGATTCTATGAATGCTGCTTAAAAATAGAGACTGGTATTGGCAGGTACCAGGTATTGGCAGGTATATGTGCGTGTGTTTATGCGTGTGTGGATTTGTGAGTACATGTGTATGTGCATCTATGTACTGGTGTAGCTCACTCAGCTAAATCGCTGGCTTTTAAAGCAGACCAAGGCAGGCCAGCAGCACGGTTCGATTCCCGTACCAGCCTCCCCGGACAGGCGCCGGAATGTGGCGACTAGGGGCTTTTCACAGTAACTTCATTGAAGCCTACTCGTGACAATAAGCGATTTTCATTTCATTTTCATTTCATGTATGTGTGCGTGTTTCTGTGTTAGTGCATATCTATATCTGTGTATGTGTGTGCTATATCAATATAACAACTCCTAACTCTGGAATAGTGACCTATTGATTTTGCCGTGCGGTACTGGTTATTTGCTCCGTTAATGGAGAAAGGAATTTTATATGAGCATATTCATGTGTTCCTAAATATCAGAAGGTCCAATTTCAATAGATAAATGTGCAACAGCGAACAATAGTCCAAGGTTATACAGATGGATGTTCGCCAACTACAAATTCCAGTTTAATCTCATAGAGTGCAAATAGAGGCTTACGACTGCCAACACATTGGTAAATATACGGAGATCATTTATTTAAGTGACAGCATTCGTTTGGCTGGTATATATGAGGCTAAATTAAAATGCATAGAAGTTCAACGCATAGAATTATAACCATTTAAATACATTTGTTTAGAGCACAGATTCTCACAGCGGAGCAGTCCAGTTGGGTGTGCATTGAACAAAGGAGCAATCGGCCATTCAGCCCCTTGAACCTGTCCCACCAATCAATTTGATCATTGATGAACAAAAATCTCAGTTTCAAAATAATCAGTTGGCACGTCCCGTAGCCTCATTTGCATTGTTGAAAAAAAAAAGACACAGGTTATCAAAGCTTTTGAACTTGCACTCATCAGAATAACTTTCAAGAAATTCCCAACGGCAACAGGGGAACAATAATTTATACTGCAGGGGAAGAGAGTGCTGATCAGTTGATGTTATAACCGGCCCGAATCCTGTTGAATGGGGACAATTGGTTATCACATGAGTCTTGAGGAGTATGAGTTCATCCAATGAGGAGGTTGGGGCACTCACTAGTAGTTGCAGCTGTATAAATAAAGCTGCCGAGTGTGGTACCGGCTAGTGAAGGAAGCAGTGGTGAACTTCTGCTGCAGTGTACATATTGTTGTCAATAAAGTTACTTTCTGTTTGACTCTGCTGGATTCTTCGTGGCCCTCACAAAAGTTGGCCAATAGTCTCTGAATGACGAGGCGTTGCCCGACAGAATGCAGTATGGAACAGTTAACTGTCCAGCTTTTTTTTTCAAATTCAAACTGGGTAGGTCGACTCTGATGGGTCAAGGCATTCTCCCTGGGGAGTGAAACAGGGGAAGGACTGTTTGCCAAGCTTCCGTTTTGTTGAGAAAGGAATAAAGTGTGGACATGTTAGGGCAGCACGGTAGCATAGTGGTTAGCACAAATGCTTCACAGCTCCAGGGTCCCAGGTTCGAATCCCGGCTTGGGTCACTGTCTGTGTGGAGTCTGCACGTTCTCCCCGTGTGTGCGTGGGTTTCCTCCGGGTGCTCCGGTTTCCTCCCACAGTCCAAAGATGTGCAGGTTAGGTGAATTGGCCGTGCTAAATTGCCCTCAGGGTCCAAATTGCCCTTAGTGTTAGGTGGGGTTACTGGGTTATGGGGATAGGGTGGAGGTATGGGCTCTTTCCAAGAGCCGGTGCAGACTCGATGGGCCGAATGGCCTCCTTCTGCACTGTAAATTCTATGAAATCTATCTATGAAATCTATGTTCCTTCTGTTGGCTAAGGACAGAGCCCCGTGTGTCAATTATTGGGATGAGAAATGTCTTCACCCAGAGAGCGGTGAATCTGTGGAATTCGCTACCACAGAAAGTAGTTGAGGCCAAAACGTCTGTAATTTCAAGAAGGAATTAGATATAGTTCTTGGGGCTAAAGGGATCAAGGGATACGGGGGGAAGGCGGGATCAGGGTATTGAACTTGATGATCAGCCACGATCATAATGAATGGCGGAGCAGGCTAGAAGGGCTCCTCCTGCTTCTATTTTCTGTTTCAATATTTAGAACGTGCAATATTTATCTTAAATATATTGATCTGATTCACCCGCAACTCCTCCATGTGTGAGCCAGTCCCACAATCTAAACACGCTCTGGGTAATGAAGTTTTTCCTGAATTCCCGATAGGATTTATTGCAGACTATCACATTTCTGGCTGACAAATCTGACATCTCTTCCCGCACACAGACTTTGGTCCATTTTTGCTCATTTGATTCTTAAATCCTTTGAATTTATTGTTATTCCAGGGGCTATTCTTCAAAGAAGAGCTGGCCACCCTAAACTGACAGAAATCCTATACAGTGTACAACTGAAAACAGAAAGTACAGTAAAGGTCTTTTTCATTTGCCTCAATCAATATCTCATCAGTTTTCAACGACACTTTGGAAATAAATCAGAAGCGTTTCCGTTCTGTGCGCCCAAACATTGAGAAATAAAGCATCGGAACCCATGGGTAAATTCGATAATGCTCAGATCGTAGTGTAGAGCCACGGAGGGCAGCACGGCGGCACAATGGTTAGCACTGCTGCCTCACAGCGCCAAGGACCCGGGTTCATTTCCAGCCTCAGGTGACTGTCTGTGTGGAGTCTGCGCGTTCTCCCCTTGACTGCGTGGGTTTCCTCCGGGTGCTCCGGTTTCCTCACACAAGTCCAAAGATGTGCAGGTTAGGTGGATTGGCCGTGGTAAATTGCCCTTAGTGACCAAAAAGGTTAGGTGGGGTTACGGGGAGGTGTGGGCTTAGGTAGGGTGCTCTTTCCAAGGGCCGTGCAGACTCGATGGGCCGAATGGCCTCCTTGAGCACTGTAAATTCTATGATTCTATGCACAACATCACACCGGCATTGAAATTCAAGTACCCCATTGCTCATTTGTCTGATCAGCAGAATACCTTTTTGACTTGGCAGCAGCTTCCTGTTAGAGGCGAATATCAGGAGCGTTGCATTGCATAGCAGCGGCGTGCAAAGGCTACCTTCACCCATGCTCTACTTTTTTGAGATGCCTTACCCTTAATCTCAGGTAGACTGGGCACTTTTCAGGCTCGAAAGTGGCAGCTTTAGGCTCATTCATGGATTTCAGTGTTATACCGCGAGCAATGATCTGATCAGGGTAGCAATAAGACTAATGGTTTGACGCATGGAACTGGAGGAATCCCAACGCGTATACTATGCAGTGAGGATAGGCTCACGCTAGACAGCAGTAGAGACCCCATCAGCAGATTTCTCAGTTTAGCACATTGGGGAAAGGGATTTCATTTGACTGCTCTATTTCAAAGTGAGTTTGAGCACAAGGTGAACCCATTAAGTTATGTAAGAAAGTTCTTGGGTGGGATTCTCTGTTCCCGATGCCAATTCCGTAATCGGCGATCGGGCGGAGAATCCCTTCTGACGGCCAAATGGGTGGGGGCTGGAGCCAATTTGACACTGGTTTTCTATTCCCTGCCCCCTCTTAAATTACGTCATGACGTTGCGCGCCGCACGCCGTTGCAATGCCGCGTCAACGGAAGGCCCTCCCCCGATGTTCCACCCCCAATGGACCAAGTTCCCAACGGCACGGGGGGGGACGTGTGATTTCAGCGGTCAGGAACCCAGCCTGGCGGCCGCGGGGTGCGTCCAGTGCCGCCATAGTCAGCTGCGGGCCATGTTACTGGCCGGGGAGGCTTCTGCGAGCGCTGGGGGGGGGGGGGGGCCTGGTGAGGTGTGGCCAGGGGTGCAGTATTTGGCAGGTCGCTCCGCGCACGGTCGGCGCCATATTGTGCGGCGCGACCGCTGCAGGTTGTCAGCGTGCGGATGCGCGGCCACGGTGCCGGCCATTCTAAAGCTGTTTTTGGCGTGGGAGCCGGAGGGTTTTACCCTGTGCCGCTGCTAACCCTTCACCGGATCCAGGGTCGGTGAGGGTTCTGCGCCGATTTTAGAACATAGAACATAGAACAGTACAGCACAGAACAGGCCCTTCGGCCCTCAATGTTGTGCCGAGCCATGATCACCCTACTCAAACCCACGTATCCACCCTATACCCGTAACCCAACAACCCCCCCTTAACCTTACTTTTTTATTAGGACACTACGGGCAATTTAGCATGGCCAATCCACCTAACCCGCACATCTTTGGACTGTGGGAGGAAACCGGAGCACCCGGAGGAAACCCACGCACACACGGGGAGGACGTGCAGACTCCGCACAGACAGTGACCCAGCCGGGAATCGAACCTGGGACCCTGGAGCTGTGAAGCATTTATGCTAACCACCATGCTACCCTGCTGCCCCGTCGTAAAACGCTGCAGTTCCCGCGCTGGCCGCTAAATCGTAGAATCTTAGCCCCTTGTCTGCAGCTGCGGATTCAAACACAGCAAACGTAGCGGGCTGGATTCCTAGGTCCTCGGCGCTGTCAGGCAGCAGTGCTAACCACTCCGCCACTGCGCCACCCTCCAGCTTTGACTAATTAATTGAACTTAAATTCCATCATTTGCCGTGGCGGGATTTGAATGCAGAGCTTCTGAATTTCCGGATGCCTGGTCTAGCAACATTACCACCACCTCCCCCCTCAGAGGACAACTGGGGCGGAGGATGGGGGGGGGTTAGGCGGAGGTGATGTCTGGGTGTCAGGATATGGGAGCAGAGGGAGGGCAGTACTGTGGAGGAGGCTTCTGGCAGTAAGATTGCTTAGGGTTTAATATCACTGGGAGCAGGGTCCTGGGAACTGGACAGTATTGTGGACGGAAGCCCGCGCAGTTTGGGAAGGGGGGAAAAGGGTTCCGCCATCACCAGCACTCAATGGGCCCTAATAGCAATGAGGGGTTACTGGCGGCTGACACAATGGAAGTGGTGGTTGAGGGACAGGGGGTTGGAGGCAGTGAGATGTCCCAGGGAAACGGGATGACAAGCAAGCTCCTTCCTATTATATTGTCAACCAGTAAGACTGCTTCCTTAACGTGTGCATAGATTCCCCCGGGCCATGGATCACCTCTCACCATTTTCCATTTGTCTCCCAATTTATAATAATAATAATCTTTATTCATGTCACATGTAGGCTTACATTAACACAGCAATGACGTTACTGTGAAAATCCCCTCGTCGCCACACTGTTGAGGTACGCAGAGAGAATTCAGAATAGGGGCTGGTTTAGCACAGCGGGCTAAATAGCTGGCTTGTAATGCAGAACAAGACCAGCAGCGCGAGTTCAATTCCCGTAGCGGCCTCCCCGAACAGGCGCCGGAACGTGGCGACTAGGGACTTTTCGCAATAACTTCATTGAAGCCTACTCGTGACAACAAGTGATTATTATTATTATGTCCACTTCACCTAAGAAGCACGTCTTTCGGGAATTGTGGCAGGTCCCGGAGCGCCTGGAGGAAACCCACGCCCTTAAGTTCCTACCCTGAAGTTCCTATCTGGTGATGGATTCAGTATTCATTATACATGGTGGTGGTGTGTTACAGTTCACGAGGGATGGGCAATAAGTTTAGGGCTGGTTTAGCACAGTGGGCTAAACAGCTGTCTTGTAATGCAGAACAATGCCAGCCCGAACAGGCGCCAGAATGTGGCGACGAGGGGCTTTTCACAGTAACTTCATTGAAGCATATCTATGACAATAAGCAATTATTATTATTATTATTATTAAGTGCTGCCCTAGCGAGCGAGGCCCACGTCCCCTAAAAGAATAACAAAACAAGGATCTCAGGGAGTCCAGGGTGCCATGCCAACATTCTTTCCGCCCCATGGCTGACCAGGAATCTCTCCCACTCTTACCGCCTGCCATTGATGTGTGTTTGCAGGTTGATATTCAACCTGTTTGCCCACATTATGAACACACCTTCTTTGGCCATTAAGTCCTGGGGCGGGTCTCGAACACAGTGTTCCTGGCTCAGAGGCAAAACACTCTTCACTGCACCGCAAGGCCTTCGTTTGACATACATATGTACCGGAAGATACGTCCTGGGGCCGGTGGAAGGTCACGTGATCTGGAGTGACGTCAGCAGAGTGGTGCCCGCTGTTGTCCATTTTAGATTGCGGGGGCAACATCCGTGAAAAAACCGCTTGTCGCGTTTGTAAGAAAACCACGCGTGTGGCACCTCCACACCTCTCTGCGGCACCGACCGAGAATATAACGAAAGGGAAAACTGGCGACGAGAAATGCGGCCAAAAAAAACCCCGCTGAGGCAAAAATCGTTGACGGGAAAAGCGTGGGAGAGCAGAGGGGCACGGTAGTGCAGTGGTTAGCACTGCTGCCTCACGGCTCTGAGGATCCGGGTATGATCCCGAGCTCAGGTCACTGTCCGTGTGGAGTTTGCACATTCCCCCCGTGTCTGCGTGGGTTTCACCCCCACAACGCAAAGATGTGCAGGTTAGGTGGATTGGCCAAAATAAATTGCCCCTTAATTGGAAAAAAAGAATTGGCTGCTCTAAATTTATTCAAAAAGAAGGATAGAGATCAGGAGAAAGTTCATCACCCAGAAAATGGTCGGCCTGTGGAATCCATTACCACAGGAAGCAGTTGAGGCCGAAGCATTGCATGTTTTCAAGAAGTAGTTAGATAGCTCCAGGGTCCCAGGTTCGATTCCCGGCTGGGTCACTGTCTGTGCGGAGTCTGCACGTCCTCCCCGTGTCTGCGTGGGTTTCCTCCGGGTGCTCCGGTTTCCTCCCACAGTCCAAAGATGTGCGGGTTAGGTGGGTTGGCCATGCTAAATTGCCCGTAGTGTAAGGTTAATGGGGGGGTTGTTGGGTTACGGGTATACGGGTTACGTGGGTTTAAGTGGGGTGATCATTGCTCGGCACAACATCGAGGGCCGAAGGGCCTGTTCTGTGCTGTACTGTTCTATAAGTTCTATATAGCATTTAGGGTGAAGGGGATCAAAGGATATCGGGGGCGAAGCGGGATTAAGCTATTGAGTTGGATGATTAGCCATGATCATAGCGAATGGCAGAGCAGGCTCGAAGGGCTGAATGGCCTCCTCCTGCTCCTATTTTCTACGTTTTCTGTTTCTATGAAGAAGTCTATGCTGGCAGGGTGAAATGAAGAGGGGCAGGCCAAACCCATGGCCAGCATAGGTCAGTTGGGCCGAATGGTCTGTCTCTGTGTGGCGCGCAGGGTGTAATACATGTCTGGACTCCAATGCGGAAAATGGTACAAGAGGTCGAAATCGATCCGATTCACCTTGGCAGAGTTCAAGATTTGCAAAACAGGTCAAAAACCTTCCAACCAAATAATTTATTCTGCACGCTAATTAGCCCGTTGCAGACTTTTTCCTTGTGCTGCAGCATGTTCATGAATCGCTGTCTCAGCACTCTGAGGAAACAGAGGCCCCGCAATTTAATTTTAAGTGCACAGATTAGCTACTGACATCTGTAAAATCGGCTCCAAGATTAGTAAGGTTTTGGTCAATGCATGGAGGATAGTCATTAATCTTTGGGAGCGCCTCCATTAAAAAAAAAGGCAGACTGCGGGAAAAGTGCCGCTCGCAGATTGTTGGAGACACGGCGGGTTTATGAGAATTAGTGCTTTGCCGTCAAGTTCCAAGACAGTTCCATAATAACCCTGATTGCAACAGCCTTGGTAATAACAGCAGGAGCTTCTACGCATGATTGTCAGCAACTTTGTATTAGACTGTGCAGATTTTCCAAATGAATAATTGCTAAATTTAATAGAATTTTCTCTCTGAGCCTGAAGAGCAATTATTCCCCCCCCCCCACCCCCCGCCCTACCTCACACCTGAAACGTGAAATGGACCTGGCATGAAATAGCGCAACGAGGTGAAAGGAATATTTATAAGTCTGTGACCTCCACAGTAATTGTTCCACCTTGCAGTATTTTTCTGAATATTCTGCTCGTCCATGCGGATGATGCTAAGCCCTGGGGATGGGACAGCTTCCATCTCAGACATCCAGTGTCAGCAGTAACCACTCCCCGGATCTCGCATGACATGATTAAATCCCGAGCCAAGCTCTCTGCTTCAACTTAGCCTCAGATGAGCAGTCCCTAAGTAGTGTGGTAAACCACTGTTAGCGTATTATATGTATTGTGGTAAACTGTTACTCTACTACATATATTGTGGTAAACCACTGCATGATGGCTCCGCCTGTGGCTCCTCCCCTCGGGCTCGGTATAAAGGTGGCTGACCTCCGGCCCTGCCCCAGTTCAGGATCAGAGGCCAGGAGGCTTCCAGTTTAGCTTATTAAAGCCACAGTTTTGTTCACTACTCGTCTTGTGTTAATTGATGGCACATTAATTTAATAGGTATGGTATGTACACCTTAGTACATACTTTAAACAGGGGTTTTTTTTTACATTTAATGTGCCCAATTTTTTTTTCCTAATTATGGGGCAATGCACTTACCCTGCACATCTTTGGGTTGTGGGGGTGAGACCTATGCAGACACGGGGAGAATGTGCAAACTCCACACGGACAGTGACCCAGGTCCGAGATAGAACCCGGGGGAGGCAGCAGTGCTAACCAATGCGCCACCGTTCCGCCAGTATACAGGAAGTTTTTAACACAGAGGGTGGTGGTGGCCTGGAATGCACTGCCAAGTGATATGGTTGAGGCAGATATGTTAGCGACCTTTAAGACTTATCTGGATAGAACAGACGGGTTACAGGATAAAAGCGGTTGGTCTAGATGGGACACGTGATCGGCGCTGGCTTGGAGGGCCAAAGGGCCTGTTCTTGTGCTGTATTGTTCTGTGTTGTTTAGTACAGGATTTATAACTGTTCTGAATTTGAAAGTGTTGCACAATCAATGGACACGAAACGTAGGTGAAGTCCGAAACGAAAGGCTTTAATCAGCAAGAAGTGAGCCCGGCAGCACACGTACAGAAATGGCCTGGCTGCTGGGGGACACGGGTTCTTATACCCTGCCTCGTAGGCGGAGCTACCTTCCTCTTAGCCAATAGGAATACGGAGAACACGATACCTGGGCCAATGGGCAGCGAGCCCTCTGCACCAATGGCAGCTCACACTCCCAGGTACCGTTATACCCCATGTCATACTACCACAGAAAGCATAAGAAAATGCACCTGAAAATCTCTGGATGTGCTTCCAGCAAAGGTGGCGTGTGCGGAGTGCGTGGCAAGTGTGCACAGTTTTGTCGAAAGCTCAACACTTCATTGAAGCCAGCGGCAGCTGAATTCATTGTTAAACATTACAAATGCTTTTCGACCCCCGTCTACATTTCCATTACTGCTGAATCAAAACACCGACCCTGGGGCAGCGAAACCTGGTGGGGAGGGGGGAAAAAAGTCTCTCAGCTTTGATGTGTCAGGGCAGCACGGTGGCCTAGTGGTTAGCACAATCGCCTCACGGCGCTGAGGTCCCAGGTTCGATCCCGGCTCTGGGTCACTGTCCGTGTGGAGTTTGCACATTCTTCCCGTGTCTGCGTGGGTTTCGCCCCCACAAGCCAAAAATGTGCAGAGTAGGTGGATTGGCCACGCTAAATTGCCCCTTAATTGGAAAAAATAATTGGCTAATCTAAATTTAAAAAAAAAAAGCTTTGATGTGTCATTCCCAGGTTCAAATACTGAGTACGCTGCCAGCCTCCCGTCTATAAGAGCCAATCAAGTGGAACAGACTGCCTGACCCCAGATGAAGCAATATTGCCCTCAGCGTTTCTAACCCCCTCTTCTATTACAAGGCAGCCACGCAAAGAGCAGAGAAGCTCGGCGTTGGATTACAACTGTTAAATAGACTTTTCCAAGGCCTACAGAAAGTGGGGCATGCATTTCTGTAGCACCTTTCATGGAGTTAGGCCATCTCAATCTTTTGTCCCACAGCCAGTGGAGAGATTTTGAAAAGCAGTCACTGTTTGTAATGAAGGATGTGCTAGTCAGTTCTTATAATGGTGATTGTGTTTTGCAGTTCGCTCAAGGAGTTTGGGTTGCCTTGGCAAAATGCACGTATGTTACAATAATAATAGCTTATTGTCACAAGTAGGCTTCAATGAAGTTATTGCGAAAAGCCCATAGCCGCCACATTCCGGCGCCTGTTCGGGGAGGCCGGTACGGGAATTGAACCCATGCTGCTGGCCTTCTTCTGCATTACGAGCCAGCTGTTTAGCCCACTGTGCTAAACCAGCTCCTGTTGCAGTGATGGTGGAGGTTTTAACATTCCTTCTACCACATGGCTGACCAGGGATCTCTCCCACTGTTACCACCCGTCTTTGGCACGTATTGGAAGGATTTACCGGTTCACAGGCAACCTGTTTGGCCGCGTCTCGAACAAACCGCCCTTGGCCATCGTGAGGGTGAGACTCAAAACCCTGGGACGGCACGGTGGCACAGTGGTTACCAGTGCTGCCTCTCAGTCCCAGGTTCGATTCCGGCTTGGGTCACTGTCTGAGCGGAGTCTGCACGTTCTCCCTGTGTCTGCGTGGGTTTCCTCCGGGGGCTCGGGTTTCCTCCCGCCGTCCAAAGATGTGCTGGTTAGGTGGATTAGCCAAGATAAATTGCTCCTAAGTGCCCAAAGATGTGCAGATTAGGTTAGGGGGTTACAGGGATAGGGTGGGAGAGTGGGCCTCGGTAGGGTGCTCTCTCAGAGGGTCAGTACAGATCCGATGGGCCAAATAGCCTCCTTCTGCTCTGTAGAGATTCAATGAATTCTAAACCCAGAACTGCTAGGCTCAGAGACAGGGCCAAGACCTATTGCTCCACAAGACCTTCCATTACCCTAATGATCTGAAAAGAGACAAGAAGGCCCTATGAAGAGTGACCTTATTGATTTAGGATTGCTCTCCTTGTCAGATTCTGAGCAGCTCACGATTTCTGTCTTATTCCTTCCTCCTGTTTTGGTCTCTTTTCTCCCACTACGTTGGGTTTGGGGTGTTTACGGGAGTGTTTTTCAAACTTTTTTTCCGGGAACCCATTTTTACCAACCGGCCGACCTTTGCGACCCACGCCGGCCGACCTACGCGACCCACCATCTTCTCTTACCTTGTTTGCTGCTCACAAAATGGAGGAATCGCAATCGCGCCGTCGACGTTCGGGGAGGCCTGGCCGGCTCTCTGCCTCCTTTCAGGCAGGAACATTACATTAAATTTATTTTTTAAAAATCTTCTCCTGCGTCCCCGATCGCGCCAATACGCGCGCAACAGCCGGCCTTTAACAATGCCGACTGCGAGCGGCCTTCAAAATGACGGCCGCGACCGCACACACAAATGCGGGCGCATCGCGTATGCGTGCCTGCGCATTAGTGCGCATGCGCAGAACTGCATATGTGGTGCGCCCGCATTTTTGTCTATGGTCGCGGCTCGTCGTTTTGAATTGTTAAAAGCCGGCTGTTGCGCGCGTATTGGCGCGATCGGGGACGCAGGGGAAGATTTTTTAAAAATAAATTTAATGTAATGTTCCTGCCGACACCCACCCGCGACCCTCCCGACACCCACCCGCGGGTGGCGACCCCAACTTTGAACATGCCTGGTTTAAGGGGCGAAGGCTCCATTGACTAAATCTTCAGGAATGGGAATGAAATGTTGCGAAAACAGTAAAGATAAATATAAAATCTCGGGGTAAACACACGAGGGAGAAATGAATGGAACTTATATGGAAGAGGTGGGAAGAGGCACTTGTGGAGCATCGAGACGGGAATAGATCAGTAGGCCAAATGGCCTCTTCCTGTACTGTACACTCTCTGCCATTCTCAGTCAATGAGGCCAAGTTACGCTCTAATCATTCTGTTCATATTGTGTGAATGGTTTCTAAAGTTATCCTCTCTGCTTGATTGGGTCATTTCTTTGTGACTCATCAGTATTAATTTGCTGAATATTAGTGTTAAATGAGGAGAAATGTCTCAGAGAGGGTAAGCCTGTGCAACGTATAAATACTCTTCACTCGACAAAGCACGCTATTTATTTTCATTATCATCCCCGAATGGGAGTGATGTGAAGAGAAATAATGTTCCGCCAACTTTTGTTTTTGTGGTGTGTAGTCTAATCTGATAGCGGAATGCACATGTATTTCCCATGCCATTTTGAATGGGTTCAGCAGTATGGGAGATTACCTCTGTCAAAGTGCGGACGAGCAAGTGTCCATTTTCCCTTGGGCTGTGAGAAATGAGAAATTAACCCTTACAGCAATATTGAACAATTGGCTATCAACAACAACTTTCGATCAAGGTGAGGTGAGGTCAGAATTAAGTATAGAAGGAGGTTTCTGGGGTTTCGTTTGTGCACGTCAAGCAAAGGGAAACCAGTTGTGTTGCATGTTCTCGGGCGTCAAGGCAGAATTCCTGTCAGTGCGGGAATTGGGTCTTCATTCATTGCCCATCCCTAATTGCCTTGAACCCGCTGCTGTCCATGTGGTGTAGGTACACCCGCAGTGCTGTTAGGGAGGGAGTTCCAGGATTTTGACTCAGCGACAGTGAAAGAGTGGTCGATATATTTCCAAGTCAGGATGGTGAGTGACTTGGATGGAGGGGAACCTCAATGGTGGAGGTGCTCCTCTGTTGGTGCTGCCCTTATCCTTCCAGATGGTAGAGGTCGTGATCTTGGAAGGTGCTGTCGAAGGTGCCTTGGTGAGTTGCTGTGCATCTTGTAGATGGTACGTACACTGTGCACCGATGGTGGAGGGAGTGAATCTTTGTGGATAGCGTGTTAATCAACTGGCTGCTTTGTCCTGGATGGTGACAAGCTTCTGCAGGTTGGTTTGAGCTACACTCATCCAGGTAAGTGGAGAGTATCCCATCAGACTCCTGACTTGAGCTTTGAGATGGCGGATAGGCTTTGGGGAGTCAGGAGGTACTTGCTGCAGGATTCCTATCCTCTGGCCTGACCTGATAGCCACAGTATTTGTATGTCTAGTCCAGTTCAGTTCACTTTCTGGTCATTGGTAACCTCCGGGATGTTGATAGTGGGAGGTTCAGTGATGGTAATGCCATTGAATGTCAAGGGACGACAGTTAGATTTTCTCTTGTTGGAGAAGGGGCTGGATACTCCGCTCCGCCGCGCCACATTTCTGCCCCGACCCGCCGGCGGGATTCTCCGTTACGCCGGCCGGTCAATGGGGTTTCCCATTGTGGGGTAGCCCCACGCTGTCGGGAGACCCCCAGGTGCCGGCAAAACAGAGAATCACCCCGGCGGAGAATCCCGCCCACCGTCTTTGCCTGGCACTTGTTGATGCCAATGTAACTTGCCACTTGGCAGCCCAAGGCTGGGTATTGTCCAGGTCTTGTTGTGTTTGGACGTGGGCTGTATCTGCACCTGAGGAGTCACAAATGATGCTGAGGAGTCACAAATGAGTCACAAGTGGACGTCCCCATTTCTGACCTTATGACAGAAGGAAGTTATTGATGAAACAGCTGAAGATGGGTCGGCCTAGGTCAGTACCCTGAGGAACTCCTGCCATGATGTCCTGGAGCTGAGATGATTGACCTCCAACCACCACAACCATTCTCCTTTGTACTAAGCATGAGTCCAACCAGCAGAGATTTTTTCCCCCTGATTCACATTGACTCCAGTTTAGCTCGGGCTCCTTGGTGCCACACTCGGTCAAATGCTGCCTGGATGTCAAAGGGCAGTCACTCTCACCTCACCTCTGGAGTTCAGCTCTTTTGTCCATGTTTGAACCAAGGCTGTAATAAGCTCAGGAGCTGAGTGACCCTGGCGGAACCCAAACTGAGTGTCAATGAGCAGATTATTGCCACTTGAAAGCACTGGTGATGACGACCCCTCCATCACTTTACTGATGACTGAGGGTAGACTGATGGGATGGTAATTGGTCGGGTTGGATTTGTCCTGCTTTTTGTGTGCAGGACACACCTGGGCAATCTTACACATTGCTGGGTAGTTGCGAGTATCGCAACTGTACTGGAACAGCTTTGCTAGGGGCACGGCAAGTTCTGGAGTACAAGTCTTCAGTATGTAATAATAATCTTTATTGTCACAAGTAGGCTTAAGTTAACACTGCAATGAAGTTACTGCTGGCCGAACACTGTCAGGGCCCATAGCCTTTGCAGTATTCGTGCCTTCAGCCAATTTTTGATACAGAGTCATAGAGTCACATTGTTTTACCTCACAAAACATAAGAACATAAGAACTAGGAGCAGGAGTAGGCCATCTGGCCCCTCGAGCCTGCTCCGCCATTCAATGAGGTCATGGCTGATCTTTTGTGGACTCAGCTCCACTTTCCGGCCCGAACACCATAACCCTTAATCCCTTTATTCTTCAAAAAACTATCTATCTTTATCTTAAAGCCCATTGCCTTTGTGCCACCCATTTAATCCCATTTTCCAGCACTTGGTTCGTACCCTTGTATGCCATGGTGCTTCAAGTCCTCATTTAAATGCTTCCCGCCTGCCCCACCCATTCAGGCAGCGAGTTCCAGATTCCCACCACCCTTCTGGTGAAAAGGTTTTTCCTCAAATCCCCGCTAAATCTCCTGCCCCTTATCTTAAAACTATGCCAATTGTCTATTGACCCCTCTACTAAGAAGAAAAGCTTCTTCCTATTGGCCCTATAAATAAATGTCCCTTATAATTGTGTCCCCTCTCAGCCCTCTCTGCACTAACAAAAACAACCCCAGCCTAAACCAGCCTCTCTTCTTAGCTGAAACCCTCCAACCCAGGAAACATCCCAGGGAATCTCCCCTGCAACCCCTCTAGTGCAATCACTTCCTTCCTGTAGTGTGCCGACCAGAACTGCACACAATACTCTCACTGTGGACTAACGGGCATTTTATACAGCTCCATTACAACTTCCCTGCCCTTATATTCTATGCCTCGGCCAATAAGGGAAGCGTCCCATATGCCATCTTAACCACCTTATCTACCTGTCCTGCTGCCTTCAGTGTTCTGTGGACATGCCCCCCAAGGTCCCTCTGGTTGTCTGTACTTCCTACCATTCATTGAGTACGCCCCTGCCTTGTGAGTCCTCTCAAAATGCACTTCACATGGAGCCAATCAAATTGGCTGCATATTGGCATCTGAAGGTGCTGGGAACTTCCAGAGAAGACCGAGATGTATCATCCGCTCGGCACCTCTGGCTGAAGATTGTTACAAATGCTTCAAATGAAAATGAAATGAAATTATTGTCACAAGTAGGCTTCAATGAAGTTGCTGTGAAAAGCCCCTAGTCGCCACATTCCGGCGCCTGTTCGGGGAGGCTGTTACGGGAATCGAACCGTGCTGCTGGCCTGCCTTGGTCTGCTTTCAAAGCCTGCGATTTAGCCCAGTGTGCTAAACCAGCCCCTGTGCTAAACCTTCTCTTTTGCACTGATGTGCTGGCCTCCCACTCATTGAGGAGGCGGATATTTGTGGAGCCTCCTCCTCCGGTGAGTTATTTTAATTGTCCACCACCAAAGCACAGTGTGTGCTTCTGGGGAAAGAGGCGGTGCAAAGGCCTTGAAGCCTGTTGCGTATTGTCGCTGAGCATACTTATGTTCCCTTTCTCTCTTATTCAATAAACTTGGACAATGGCTTGGCGAATTCAGTGCCTGAGTCATGGGCTGATGGTGACATATCTATGGAACTGAGGCTGGTTAAATTTCGAGTTAATTTGAGATCCAGTCATTAGTTCTGTGGACGGCTAAATTAACTCAGATCCATATTTAGCGGAATACCATTAAAAAACTTGTGGCATTAAGAAATCTGGCAATGAGGGGGTGGGGGTGGGGGGGGGGGGAGGACGGAGAGAATGAAAGGGAACAGATTTCAATTTGCTGTGTGAGGCACATTGAAACAGAATGTGTAATGCCAACCGCAATTCTATTCTTTCCTTTAATATGAATGCGAATTGGATCCATTTGGTCGAACAATGCGGGTAGGAACCTCATCGATAATGTTGCGATTCTAAATGAGTTGATGGGGGAGGGGGGGCCGCATTTCACAGTTAATGTTTCACATGATGTATGAGATACCCTCAATTACAACTCGAGAGATGATTGATAATACAAAGGCTTTAATTAGCAGAGAACCAGACGGCTACCGAGAAGTGTGCTCACTGCACACTGCCCACTGAATATTATATATGGCCCCCTGGGGGGGGGGGGGGGGGGGGGGGGGGGGTGGAGCCAGAGGCGGACTATATGGTCAATGGAACAGTCCTGGGAAAATTGACGTACAGAGAGATCTGGGAGTTCAGGCCCATTGTACCCTGAAGGTGGCAACGCAGGTCGATAGGGTGGTCAAGAAGGCATACAGCATGCTTGCCTTCATCGGACGGGGTATTGAGTACAAGAGTCGGCAGGTCATGCTACAGTTGCATCGGACTTTGGCTAGGCCACATTTGGAATACTGCGTGCAGTCCTGGTTGCCACATTACCAGAAGGATGTGGATGCTTTAGAGAGGGTGCAGAGGAGGTTCACCAGGATGTTGCCTGGTATGGAAGGTGCTAGCTATGAAGAAACATTGAGTAGATTAGGATTGTTTTCATTGGAAAGACGGAGGTTGAGGGGGGACCTGATTTAGGTCTACAAAATTATGCGAGATATGGACAGGGTGGATAGCAGCAAGCTTTTTCCAAGAGTGGGGGTGTCAATTACAAAGGGTCACGATTTCAAGGTGAGAGGGGAAAAGTTTGAAGGGAGATGTGCGTGGAATGTTTTTTACGCAGAGGATAGTGGGTGCCTGGAATGCTTTGCCAGCGGAGGTGGTAGAGGCGGGCACAATAGCATCATTTAAGATGCATCTGGACAGATATATGAACGGGTGGGGAACAGAGAGAAGTAGACGTTGGAAAATAGGCAACAGGTTTAGATAAAGGATCTGGATCGGCGCAGGCTGGGAGGGCCGAAGGGCCTGTTCCTGTGCTGTAATTTTCTTTGTTCTTTGTTGAGTCCCCCAGGGTTCCAAACCCGGTCTTAAAGGGATCATTACATTAAAGGTGCAGTAATCATTCATCACAATGTACTTCAGTGAGATTCTCACACACTGCAGTGCAGTCACTCTTCCGTTCCCGATTAAAGTGGCTGTGAGTACATCACGGACTGATTATTATAAAGAAGGAATGGTTTCTCGCTCTCACAATACAAGTGTCTCGTTCGGGCAGGCACAGGCAATGGGTGGTACTATCATCCCTCCGATCAAGGCTGCAGAGTCTGGGCTCCTTGTCAAATCCCCAAGAGGACGATGCACATGTTCGGTTCATTGGACAGTGGTCAGGAGAGGCAATGCTGGCTCATTTTCTCTATTGGGGGTGGGGTGAGGGGGTGGGGGTTGGGGGTTAGTTGCGGTAAATGAAAGTGAGCGAAATTCAGATCAATCTACCCCCCCCCCCCCGATCGGACTGAAACCTCAATACCGCCTTGACGGTCAAAAGACATTTGAGCAGCAGTTTGTCAAAATAAGAAAGAGGGGGACGGTGATTTTTTTATAGATGAAAGTGTTGGTAGCTACTTTAAAAAAATTAATTTATAGAGTACCCAATTCGTTTTTTCCAATTGAGGGGAAATTGATCTTTATTATTATTGTCACAAGTAGGCTTACATTAACACCGCAATGAAGTTACTGTGAAAAGCCCCTAGTCACCACTCCGGCGCCTGTTCGGGTACACTGAGGGAGAATTCAGAATGTCCAATTCACCTAACAAGCACGTCTTTCGGGGCATGTGGGAGGAAACCGGAGCACCCGGAGGAAACCCACGCAGACACGGGCGGGAATGTGCAGACTCCGTACAGACAGTGACCCAAGTGAGAATTGAACCTGGGACCCTGGCGCTGTGAAGCAACAGTGCTAACCGCTGTGCTACAGTGCCGCCCATTTAGTGGCCAATCTACCTACTCCGCACCTCTTTTTGGGGTTATGTTGGGGTGAGACCCACGCAGACACGGGGAGAATGCGCAAACTCCACACGGACAGTGACCCGGGGCCAGGATCGAACCTGGGTCCTCGGCGCCGAGAGGCAGCAGTGCTAACCACTGCGCTACCTTGCAGCCCATTGTTAGCTACTTCTGAGAAATGTTTCCCCCTGGCCTCCTCCCCCCACCCACAAAGGGCTTCGATGATCATGGAGGCGGGGGGGGGGATTTTTATACTCCAGCAAGCAGACAACCGCTCAGCAGATCAAAGTCTGGGCTGTTTACAGGGGAACTGCAGTCTCGGCCATTAAAAGCAGAGAGAGGCTGTCAACCGCACCAAAGGGACACTCATGTCCATTTTGTGTTAAAGAGTGGTTAAGTAGCCTGACTTATTGCTGCTTGTCCTGCACCCCGTGGCCAGATAGTCATCTGATGTCAAGGGCAATCGAGGGCTGTGCGAAAATGAGCAAGGAAGGTGACGGGCATGAGAGGGGAGTTGAGGCAGAGATGAGGGGCGCGATTTTCTGCGCCCGTGCCGGGTGGGAGAATAGCGGGAGGGCCTCCTGACATTTTTCACGCCCTCCCGCTATTCTCCCCCCCCCCCACGCCCGACCCACGCCACGAATCGCCGCTCGCCGTTTTTTACGGCGAGCGGCGATTCTCCGAGGCTGATGGGCCAAGCGGCCGGGCCTTCACGCCCGTTTCAACACGGCAGCAAACACACCTGCTTGCTGCCATCGTGAAACGGGCGCCAGATGCCTGTTTGGGGCATCTGGGGGGCCCGATTGGCACGGCCGTACCACGGCCGTGCCAAGGGGGGTATAGGCCAGCGATCGGTGCCCATCGATCGCGGGACGGGCGTCCGTAATGGACGTACTCTTTTCCCTCCGCTGCCCCGCAAGATCAAGCCGCCACGTCTTGCGGGGCGGCTGAGGGAAAAGATGCCAACTGCGCATGCGCGGGTTGGCGTTGTCCAACCTGCGCATGCGCGGCTGACGTCATCGCCGTGACGCATGGGGCCGCGCTCCTCGCCCCGCCCAGGGGGGAGAATCGGCCCCGGAAGTGGGCATGAAGGCTGCCGTAGGTCACGGCCTGTCCCACGGCAGCCTTCACGATTCTCCGCATTTGCGGAGAATCTCGCCCGAGATCAGTCATGATCATAGAATTTACAGTGTATAAGGAGACCATTCGGCCCATCGAGTCTGCACCACCTCTTGGAAAGAGCACCCTACCCAAGGTCAACACCTCCACCCTTTCCCCATAACCCAGTAACCCCACCCAACACTAAGGGCAATTTTGGACACTAAGGGCAATTTAGCATGGCCAATCCACCCAACCTGCACATCTTTGGACTGTGGGAGGAAACCGGAGCACCCGGAGGAAACCCATGCACACACGGGGAGGATGTGCAGACTCCGCACAGACAGTGACCCAAGCCGGAATCGAACCTGGGACCCTGGAGCTGTGAAGCAATTGTGCTATCTACAATGCTACCGTGCTGCCCTGATCGTATTGAACGGCGGAGCAGGCTCGAGGGGCTGAATGGCCTAATCCTGCTCCTAGTTCATAAGTTCATAAGATACAGGAGCAGAATTAAGCCATTCGGCCCATCGAATCTGCTCTGCCATTCTATCATGGCTGATATGTTCCTCATCGGCTACCTACAATGTGACAGACCAAGAGCTGGATTGCGAAATCAGCCAGAGCATCTACTCCCTTGAACACATTTCTAGGAGCGGGAGTCGGCAATTTAGCCTCCCGAGCCTAACACCCTCAATGTGATCATGGCTGATCCCATCCTGGCATCAACTCTACCATCCTGCCCGTTCTCCATAACCCTTCAACACATTACCAATTAAAAATCTGTCTCATCCTCCTCTATTGACTCTGTCCCAGCATCCACCGCACTCTGGGGTAGCGAATTCCACACATTCGCAACCCTTTGGGAGTAGTTTCTCCTCAAATCTGTTTTAAATTTGCTCCCTCTTATTCTAAGATTATGACCTCTCATTCTAGAATGCCCCACAAGAGGAAGCATCAGCTCCACGTCAACTTTATCCAGACCTTTTAGCATCTTGTATCCCTCAATGAGATCTCCCTCATTCTTCTAAACTCCAGAGAGTATCGGCCTAAACTGTTCAATCTCTCCTCATACGACAAACCCCTCATCTCTGGAATCAATCTAGTGAACCTCCTCTGAACTGCCGCCAATGCCACTACACCTTTCCTCAAATAAGGGGACCGAAACTGTGCCCAATACCCCAGGTGCGGTCTTACCAATGCCTTGTATAGTTGCAACAACACTTCCTCACCTTTATACTTTCTTATGTTCTTGTTGCAGCTGGTGAGACCACTTCACCGCACGTTCCCCTGAGTAACCCCTTGGGACATTTATTCACGAATCTTGGGCGCGATTCTCCGACCCCCACGCTGGGTGGGAGAATCGCGAGAGTGCCGGGTGAATCACGCCACGCCGCCCTGGCACCCGCACGCGATTCTCCCACCCCCCCCCAAAACGGCGTGTCGCGTTTTGCGACAGGCCGCTCAGAGAATTGCCGCTCCGGTCGAGCGGCGATTCTCCGGCCCGGATGGGCCGAGCGGCCTGCCGAACCCGACTGGTTCACGCCGGCGTGAACAGCGCGCGACCGCTGCGTGTGGGGCCTGCGGGGGGCGGAGGGAGAATCGAGCACCAGGGGGGTGCTCAGGAGGGGTCTGGCCCGCGATCGGTGCCCACCGATCGTCGGGCCGGCATCTCTGAAAGACGCAATCTTTACCCTCCGCCGCCCCGCAAGATCAATCCTCCATGTCTTGCGGGGCAACGGAGGGGAAGACGGCAACCGTGCATGCGCGGGATGGCGCCGGCCAACCTGCGCATACGCGGGTGACGTCATTCAGGCGCCCCCGGCCGCGTCATTCAGGCGGCGCCACTTTGACGCAGGCGTCAAGGCCCGGCGCGCGGGATTGACGTGCCACCGCTCCTAGCCCCCGGGGGTGGGGGAAGAATAGGGAGCGAGGAGCGGCCTCCGACGCCGGAGTGAAACACTCCGGTTTTCACTCCAGCGTCGGCTCATTGTCTCCCTTTGGGAGAATTTCGCCCCTTGATCCAGAGTTAATTAAACTTACAAATAATTGAATGGTTTTGCTTCAGATCTGACATTCTGCGGAGGGCTCACACCACGTTTAAAAGTGTAAAATGAACTTGTCGAAGCTCGGAATGCTGTTGATCGCCCTCTCACACCAACCCAACAAACCTAATTAACACCCCCCCCCCCCCCCCCCCCCCCCCCCCCCCCCCCCGCCCCAAAAAAGAATAAATTCTCTTATCAATCATCCAGTGATTGGACAGGGGCTGCAGAATCATTGACACAGGCTAGTGCGGATTAGAAACGGCTTAATGACTTACGCTGCTTTGAAGTGGAGCTATTGCTCCCAGCTGCCAAGAAAGCTTTAATCGTGGTGGCTTTGAGAAAGGGCATTGACACGTCGGCAGTAGGTCTGCTATCATTCCCCAGCCAGTCACAACTTGGTATTGTTGACTTCCTTATCGACTGACATCCATGGGGATTCAAGAAATGCTTCCCTATTTTTGGGCTTCACTTATCTAAGCGTTCCGTAATCTAATATTGCTTCCCAATTGCTTCTCTGATTCAGTAACCACTTCCCCCGCTGCTCCATCCCAAGCTTAAACACCATACAAACCACAAAAATCAATTCTACCTCTGCCTCACACGGTTGTCCCAGGGTTTAAAGAGGCCTTAAAGTCAAATGACTTTTGACAACTGGTAAAACAGTGTTTAAGCAAAATATATTTCGGACTTTCGGATTTCACAGGGGATAAGTTTCAATATGTGAGAAGGATGTTCCCGACGGCGGTGGTGTCTCAGAATCAGGGGTCACAGTCTGAGGATATGGGGCAGACCATTTAGGACTGAGATGAGGAGAAATATCTTCGTCGAGATGTAAAATCTTTATTATTGTCACAAGGAAGCTTACATTAACACTGCAATGAAGTTACTGTGAAAATCCCCTAATTCCGGCGCCTGTTCAGGTACACTGAGGGAGAATTCAGAATGTCCAAAGACGTGCAGGTTCGTTGGATTGGCCATGATAAATTGCCCTTAGTGACCAAAAAGGTTAGGAGGGGTTGTTGGGTTACGGGGGAAAGGGTGAAAGTGAGGGTTTCAGTGGGTCGGTGCAGACTCGATGGGCTGAATGGCCTCCTTCTGAAGGGCAGCACGGTAGCACAGTGGATAGCACTGTGGCTTCACAGCGCCAGGGTCCCAGGTTCGATTCCCCGCTGGGTCACTGTTTGTGCGGAGTCTGCACATTCTCCCCGTGTCTGCGTGGGTTTCCTCCGGGTGCTCCGGTTTCCTCCCACAGTCCAAAGACGTGCAGGTTAGGTGGATTGGCCATGCTAAATTGCCCTTAGTGACCAAAAAGGTTAGGAGGGGTTATTGGGTTACGGGGATAGGGTGGAAGTGAGGGCTTAAGTGGGTGGGTGCAGACTCGATGGGCCGAATGGCCTCCTTCTGCACTGTATGTTTCATGTTTCCTATGTTTCTGCACTGTATGTTCTATGTTCTGTGTTTAATTCACCTAACAAGCATGTCTTTCGGGACTTGTGGGAGGAAACCCACGCAGACAAGGGGAGAACGTGCCGACTCCGTTCAGACAGTGACCCAGCGGGGAATCGAACCTGGGACACTGGCGCTGTGAAGCCACAGTGCTAACCATTGTGCTACAGTGCTGCCAGATGGTGGTCGGCCTGTGGAATTCGCTTCGACAGAAAGCAGTTGAGGCTTTGCATGTTTTCAAGAAGCAGTTCGATTTAGCACTTGGAGCGAAGGGAATCAAAGGATGTGGGGGGAAGGCTGGGTCAGGCTATTGAGGTGAATGATCAGCCATGATCATAATGAATGGTGGAACAGGCTTGATGGGCTGAATGGTCTCCTCCTGCTCCTATTTCGATTTCTGACCAATAATTGTCCAGAAATGTGTATCTATGATATTAGGGGACAGATACTGATTGCTTACATTTACATGACAGATTTGCTCATTGTGCTCAACAAGAGGTTTTAAGCTTGGTAAATGCTCACAAAAATGGCAAAATGTTTTAATTCCTCCAGGCCTCATGGTTGATGTGAGCTTTGTAGTTCATAGATTGCTGTTCTCTTTCCTAGCAGCAGGTCACGCTCATCTATTTCCCCAGTGCTTGACGAGTTACCCTTTTAAAAATCTCATCCATGTTTTCAAATTCCTCCATGGCCTTGTCCTCCCTATCTCAAAATGTCCAATTCACCTAACAGCAGGTCTTTCGGGACTTGTGGGAGGAAACCGGAGCACCCGGAGGGAGGAAACCCACGCACACATGGGGAGAACGTGCAGACTCCGCACAGACAGTGACCCAAACCGGGAATCGAACCTGAGACCCTGGCGCTGTGAAGCAACAGTGGTAACCACTGTGATCCCGTGACGCCCTATTTATACAAATGCACAGCACGTTGTTAAAGGTCCCCCGTCCCCTTATGGGGAGCTGGAATTCTGCAAGTTCCACGAGGTACTGGATCATCCCTACCCTGTAAGCCAATCCTACAATACCACCTAATCACTCAGTTTTTCTCTTTAACTATTTTCCATTTCTAAACTGCTCTGGAATTTAACTTCCATTGAAGTGACACAGTGCAAGTTGTTGTTCTGACTGTGTGACCACTCCAGTCTGACGCATTGCTCGGAATCATCGCATTGATAAATATTACAGTACACCGAGAAATTGGAAGCAGAAAGGCATGGACTGTAACACACTGAAGGAAGCCATCAGAAAGAACTTGCGTTTATACAATGCCTTTAATGATCTAAAGGCACGTGACTGCGAATACTTTGTGGTCGCTGTTGTACACGGCACACATAGTAGCCAATTTCTGCACAGCAAGTTCTCACCGACAGCAATGAGGTAAATGTCCAGATGAAGCTGGTTTTCGCAAGGTCCCTGGGCTAATGGGGGAGAACTTCCCGACTCTTCTTCGAGGTACAGTCAGAAGTCTTACAACACCAGATTAAAGTCCAACAGGTTTGTTTTTAATCACGAGCTTTCGGAGCACAGCTCCTTCCTCAGGTGAATGAAGAGGTAGGTTCCAGAAACATATATATAGACAAAGTGAAAATGAAAAATGAAATGAAAATCGCTTATTGTCACGAGTAGGCTTCAATGAAGTTACTGTGAAAAGCCCCTAGTCGCCACATTCCAGCGCCTGTTCGGGAAAGGCTGTTACGGGAAGTCAAAGATGCTTGACGATACTTTGAATGCGGGTCTTTGCAGGTAATTGAGAGAACAAAGAACAAAGAAAATTACAGCACAGGAACAGGACCTTCAGCCCTCACAGCCTGCGCCAATCCAGATCCTTTATCTAAACCTGTCTCCTATTTTCCAAACTCTACTTCCCTCTGTTGCCGCCCGTTCATATACCTGTCTAGATGCCTCTTAAATGATGCTATCCTGCCCTCCTCTACCACCTCCACTGGTAAAGCGTTCCAGGCACCCACCACCCTCTGCGTAAAAAACTTTCCACGCACATCTCCCTTAAACTTTCCCCCTCTCACCTTGAAATCGTGACCCCTTGTAACTGACACCCCCACTCTTAAAGAACAAAGAAGTCTTTGTTAAGTCTTTAGAGGTCCAGAGAGAGGGATAATCACAGGTTAAAGAGGTGTGAATTGTCTCAAGCCAGGACAGTTGGTAGGATTTCGCAAGCCCAGGCCAGATGGTGAGGGGTGAATGTATTTCGACATGAATCCAAGGTCCCAGCTGAAGCCACACTCATGTGTGTGCAACTTTGGGCAACAAAGATAACTTTGAGATAGGCAGATGTTAGATCTGTATGAACTGGGAGGGTTTTGATTTATCATCTCATCGAGAAAGGCCGCACCTCTGACAGTGCAGCCCTCCCTCAGTACTCATATGCTGAGTACTGTCCATCTAGATCAGGAGTTCTCAGCCTTTTTTAACCCATGGACCCCTTTTCCTCTTAATTTTTTTTTGTGGACCCCCATAGCCATTCCACAGAAAAAAAAGCTTCTTATATGCGTGGTAAACTAATCCTAAAGTCCATCTACCTTACCGTGAGGGTTGGAAACGGATTAGCGGTATTTTCGTACGTTGCCAAACTTATTCTAATATGAAAAGTAATGAAAAAAACTTTTTACTGACTAAATTGAATTAAATTACTCTAAAAATAACCAATTCATATCAAATATACACAGTTTCTAGTGATTACTGTGTTAAATCATTCATTAAACTTGTCAAGGAGAAACGTGGCATAAGCGTCAGGTCAACTGTGGGTATTTAATAAGCTGCTTCTGTCATTAAAGGTCCTCCGGGCTGTTCCTAGGGGACAATAGCCCGGGCAATCTTCAACAACAACTGTCATTAAAGCACAATAAACCCATTTGTCATCAACTGGTATGGATTTTTTTTTCTCAGGATACAGTACCACAAAAATAAACACAGCAAATGCACCTTTTTGGTTCTGAGCCCCTTCAGCCCTCAAGGTAAATTAGATAGATTATAATCTCTCTTTGACCTTTGTCAGTGAGAGAGAGAGAGAGAGAGAGAGAGAGAAAGGTGAATATTCATCATGAAAACAAACATTTTTTTCTTCTACTTGATTCTCAGTAATAACAATTGTTCTGAAGTAGAATTGCTCTATGGACCACTAAAATATCACCGTGGACCCCCAATTCGGTATTTTTTTTGTGTGGACCCCCAGTAATGCTACATGGACCCCCAGAGTCTATGTGGACCCCGGTTGAGAACCACTGACCTAGATTGTGCCTCCAGTGAAGTGGAGATTATCAACTCACTCACTACTTTACGACATAGAAATAGGAATCCTGCCACCAAGCCACAAGAAGCACTTTCTCTAACCTTTGCCCCAACTGGAGAAGCAAGTTCACAAAGTGTGCAACTGAACTATTTGTGCATTGGCAAGGATCTATTTAGATTTTCAATGGCTTCCAACATTTTAATATTGATATACTCTTTTCACGAATGTGATATCTTGGAAGAGAACCGATTATTGTACTCTGCACATGGGCAAAAGATTTCATTCACCCGAGCCTGCAGCCCAGATACAGGTTGTTCGATTCAACACTTCTATGCCAGTTTTTACGTTCCTCTCAAACCTTCCCCTCACCCGACTGACTATCAGCTTCCATTCTCCCTCATAGCTTTGTCTCGCTTCCACATGAATCCATTTTTGTCATTCACCTCAACTATCCCATGTGGCAGCAAGTTCTCCCTTTGTACGACTCTTTGGGGAGTGTTCTTTTAAGCCTATCCTCACACCCACACTGTTTTCCCCTCAAAGGAATAGTGAGGAAGTGGCGGAAGGATTCCCGAACTGATTAATAATAATAATCATTGTTCGTGTCACAAGTAGGCTTACATTAACACTGCAATGAAGTTACTGTGAAAAGCCCCTCGTCGCCACATTCCAGCACCTGTTCGGATACACTGAGGGAGAATTCTGAATTTCCAATTCATCTAACAAGCACGTCTTTCGGGACTTGTGGGAGGAAACCGGAGCACCTGGAGGAAACCCACGCAGACGCGGGGAGATCGTGCAGACTCCGCACTGACAGTGACCCAAGCTGGGAATCGAGGCCGGGTCCCTGGCGCTGGGAAACAACAATGCTAACCACTTTGCTACCATACCGCCCAAATTATCAGCCCATTCAACCGCATTACTGCTTCCGTGGCCAAAACGTCCCGGGGTTGGACTTGAACCTAGAGCTTCTGGTCCAGGGGTAGGGATGCTTCCACTGTGCCACAGGACCTCCTCTGGGGAATAAGGTTCCTCCACATTCCTTATTGGATTAATTTATTCCCAATTTCTGATCTTTTTAAACTGGAATTACATAACCTGTATTAAGATCTTTCAGGTTATGTGCCATGACATGTAGCTGCAGAGTGCACCTTAAGCTCAAATCGGAAGACTGCCTCCTACTGGATCCATGTATAAGCAATCACCTAAGGGAATCTTCTTCATCAATGCTTCCCGATTCCCCAACAGGAATCAATCAAACATTCTGCACCATGGATCCAACCTCACTTATGGAGCTGTAATGCTCAAGGCATTGGTCAATATGGGTTTAGAAGACATACATTAACTTTGCACGTATGAATATTCCGCCTCTCACTCACAGATCCTGAAACTGTGTCGTCTTTTGCAAGCTGCACTAGCCAGCTCTTCAATGTATAGGAAGTTGAGCAACCCTGAAGCAAGAGACTCTTTGAACTTTGCAATATAAAACAATGAAGGGACTTGCAAACCAGTACATAAATTTTGAACATGACCAGTTTAAACTCTACACCATGAAATAGAATATAAAATACTTCTCCAGAAACCAAGATTGTTGAGCAGTAATCTTTGTAAGAAGACTGGACATTTAAAAAGCCTTACTGTACTTGAGGGCAACAACGTGCCAACAACCTCAGTCAAACTAGTAAATAGGACTCCATTTGTTCAAAGAGGTTTGCTGATCGATAAACACACCTCTACGTGAGTGAGGTGTGTTTTAATTGAGTTTTTAAATAATTTGTATTGTAGAAGTTACATAATATCAGGCGTCGGATTGTGGCGACTAGGGGTTTTTCCACAGTAACTTCATTTGAAGCCTACTTGTGACAATAAGCGATTTTCATTTCATTTCATATCAAACCCTGGGGCCATTTAACAATCAAATCAGAAAGAAAATGGAAAATAAATTTTCAACGAAGACATGTGTTAGCCGGTGCTGGGAGATGGAAATGTTCTAACATTTACAAGCAAGCGTAATTAATGCTCACATCTCTTGTGACTACGTCTTTGCAAAGCGTGCACACCGACACATGCATGTCTACACACATGGTCATCTACAAACACTGCGGATTTGCGTACATTCGCAAACGCACACGCTCATCTCTCCATCCCTCCAATATACACAAACAAACACACACACACGCACACAAAACCATTCCCCCCATTACCAAAGTACAGAACTCCAACATGCACTCATGTGTTGCTGACCCATATCACATTCAGTTACGAGAGCAATTGAAATTGTGGTCTTGTCCATTAGGATAGAGTTTCGACTTTCGGTTCAAAGGGAGCATTTCACCCAAACATGCGCTTGAAATTGCATTGGTTAGATTAGGTTTCAAGTTTCTGCTAAAATTAATCTATCATGTTCAGTACATTCAGACGGGGTAATAAAACATACTTATTTTATGCTCAGCCTTCCGATTGCATAGCATCCCGCGATGTATTTAAGAGTGCTAACCTGGTACCAATTATGGTAGGAATGAGTTCTCCACCAAAAATAAGCATTGTTAAAATGACATCCTGAACTGGACCAGGGTGCAAAACCTTCCTCCCATCCCCACCCTCTGGTGTTTACATAGGCAGATCTTAATCCACACTATTGGCTAAGATCAGGATCAGGTGTGAGATCGGTGATAACATCTACTCTTGTCAGTTTGGATCCATAGTGGGGACCATGAATTAGACTCGATTTGAATTTGAATTGGTATTCGGAGTGAACAAGGAGATGGATTTGGGGCTTGCGCATTGGTCTTGTTATCTGAATTCTCCCTCCGTGTACCCGAACAGGCGCCGGAATGTGGCGTCTAGGGGCATTTCACAGTAACTTCATTGCAGTATTAATGTAAGCCTACTTGTGACAATAAAGATTATTGCTATTATTGTAATGCTGAGAAAGGGATAACATTAAAGAAAAAGTTGAATGTGATATCCGCCCCACACCTGACGGTGGCACGGCAGCACAGTAATTAGCATTGTTGCTTCACACCGCCAGGGTCCCAGGTATGATTCCCGGCTTGGGTCACTGTCTGTGCGAAGCCTGCATGTTCTCCCCGTGTCTGTGTGGGTTTCCTCCGGGTGCTCCGGTTTCCTCCCACAAGTCCCGAAAGACGTGCTATTAGGTGAATTGGACATTCTGAATTCTCCCTCTGTGTACCCGAACTGGCGCTGGAATGTGGCGACTAGGGGCTTTTCACAGTAACTTCATTGCAGTGTTAATGTAAGCCTACTTGTGATACTAATAAACATTATTAATACCTGGCAGAATTTACCTGACTCAAAGGCTTCCAGCATGAATGGTATTCGTGTTTCGCACAGGTTCTGGAGCGTCTTTGAAAAGTTATACGTCACACCACCGGAATCTCCATTTCCAAACGCCACTCGGCTTGTCCATCAATCGGCAGATTGTAGAAATGTAAATTTAACCTTTGGCTCTGCGAACTCACTGACGGCAAAAGGAAAACATTCCCCCTCTGTAAATAAACACTGATGAATTCAGCGATTAACGCAAACAGCGTTGAAAGAATCGATGTTACATTATAACAACAAAAATATGAACAGAGACACTAATAGAAAATACTACTTATTGTACATTAAGGGTGCTTATATATTGCATTGCGAGGCGGTGAGGAGATGATGGCCAGAGGGTGAGGCTTATGCTTTGTGTACATGGGTTCAAATCCCACGATGGTGGCAGCCTGTGACATTTAAACTCCATTGATAAAATGTGGCATTTAAAGGTGGTATCATTGTGATGGCGGCCATGACAATGATCACTGATTGCTGTAAAAACCCATCTGGTCCACTAATGTCATTTCGGGCACGAAACCGGGACCTGGACGACATGTCACTCCAGACCCACAGCAAATGTGGTTGACACTTAACAGCCCTCAGTGGCCCTAGCAAGCCACTCAGTTCAAGGATTATTTGGGATGGGCTGGGCCGAAGGGCCTGTTTCAATGCTGCAATCATCTGTGACTCTATGACAACCAACGCCACATTCTGTGAAAGAATGTAGCAAAAAATATTTGTTTGTATTAATAATGCTATTCATTTGATTGCATTGTGAATATCATTAGTCACCACACGAATACGCACTGAGGAAGCTATTGCACTCATTTGTTTCAATCAGTCTGGATTGCTCATTTCTATTTTTCTTGCTGGACGCATTGGATCGGAAAAAAATAAATGCCGACGACTGCGTTTGCAGCCTCCTTGGATAATCTCCCAGATGTAAGTTTGTAAATGGTCATTGAGGTTTGGGATGTTGCTGCTTCACAGATGACTGAGGGCGAATCTATCCACACGAGGAGTGGATCCCTGGGGTACCTCTATTTACGGCAAAAGAAACGTCTTGTTTCCGCAGCATTAGCTGCATACAAACTTAAGACCTTGCAGCCGAGGCACCTGGGCGGGGTTCTCCAATCCCGCGGCAGAGTGTCCACGCCGTCGTAAACGCCATCGCGTTTTACGATGGCGTGAACGGGCCGCTCACACAACTGATTCTGGCCCCCTACAGGGGGCCAACACGGCGCTGGAGCGGTTCGCGCTGCTCCAGCTGCAGATCCTGACGCGAACTGCGTGCCGCGGGATTCGTGCATGCGCAGTTGCGCCGGCGCCAACGAGCACATGTGCAGCGACCTCCTTCAATGCACCGGCCCCGACACAACGTGGCGCAGGACTACAGGGGCCGGCGCGTAGGAAAGGAGCCCCCCCCCCCAGCCACAGAGGCCAGCCCGCCAATCACTGGGCCTTGATCGCGGGCCAGACTACATCGGAGGCCCCCCCCCCCCCCCCCCCGGGTCGGACCCCCCCCCCCCCGCCTCCACCCACACAGGCCGCCACCCGACCCTTCCAGACCGAGGTCCCGCCAGCCCAGAGCAGGTTAGAACGGCGCAGGTGGGACTCGGCTCTTTTCTTATGGCTGCTCGGCCCATTGGGGCCGGAGAATCGGCGGGCCGACCGCCTGTGACCGACACCACGCCAACCAGGCCGGCGCCAATGGCGCCGATTCTCCGCTCTGTGGGGAATCGCGTGTCGCCGTCGGGGCAGCGTGGCCCGTTTCCAGGGATTCTCCGGCCCAGCCCAGGGCTGGGAGTATCCCGACCCTGTTCTGTGGCGATCATAATAATCATTAAGAAACCACTGTTAATCAAACAGCAGCAGGAGTAAAAGGCTCCCCTTAAAAGCGACGACATCTTGTAAAGAGAGAAGGAGCTTCTGACACTGATGCAAATAAATAGTCATGTTGTATGTATATGCAAACACTGGACAACAGATACCTATTGTGACTACATTACTGTATCTGTAAAGTTAATATCAACATATGTGCTCACAGGTATGTTTGCAAACATAGAGTGTTTGCACAGCGTATTGATCCTGCTGTTAAATACTTTATCATTCACACACACCTCTTCTTAATTCATTTATGGGAGGTGGGCGTCGCTGGTAAGGCCAGCAATTATTGCTCATCCCTAGTTGCCCTTCAGAAGGTGGTGGTGAGTTGTCTTCTTGAACCGCTGCAGTCCTTGAGGTGTAGGTACACCCACTCTGCTGTTAGGGAGGGAGTTCCAGGACGTTGCCCCAGCGACAGTGAAGGAATGGCGATACATTTCCAAGTCAGGATGGCGAGTGACTTGAAGGGGAACCTCCTGGTGATGGGGTTTCCAGGTATCTGCTGCCCTTGTCCTTCTAGATGATAGTAGTCATGGGTTTGGAAGGTGCTGTCTGAGGAACCTTGGTGAGTGACTGCAGTGCAGCTAGTAGATGATACACTGTTTGTCGGTGGTGGAGGGTTTGAATGTTTGTGGAAGGAGGAGCAATCAAGCGGGGCTGCTTTGTCCTGGATGGTGTTGAGCTTCTTGAGTGTTGTTGGAGCTGCACTCATCCAGGCAAGGGGAGAGCATTCCATTGCACTCCTGACTTGTGCCTGACCTGCCGAGCGCAACCCAGAAATATGAAGGTTAGGTGGATTGGCCATGCTAAATTGCCGCTTAGTGTCCAAAAATGTGAAGGTTTGGGTGAGGTTATGGGATAGGGTGAGGGAATGGGACTGGGTAGTGTGCTCTTTCAGAGGATTGACGCAGACTCAATGGGCTGAATGGCCTCCTTTGGCAATGCGGGGCATTTGATGGAAACAGCAAAGGTGGCGGCCATTCGGCCTGTATTTCTGCCAGCTCGTCGAAAAAAGCTTTTTCGACAAGCTGCCCTAATCTTTTCTCTGACCCCCAAAACCCATCAATTTTCTTCAAATATCCTGTCCGATTAACACAGAGGAAGCTGACCCGATTACTCTCTACACTACAGAACAGAAATCATGGTAGAAGATTGGAATTCAGTGGACTCCTCAATCATCAATATTCTTTGCTTTCTGCTAAGTAAAGAAAAAAGGGTTTAACACACAAGGATGTTCCCTCGAGAGGGTTTCATTCAGATCTATCATTTAAATTCTAAAGATTTAATTCGGGAGAGCTTGCCTGTGACACAACCCTTAGCAACGAGATTTAAATTGTCGCCAGTTTGGATTAATAATAATAATACTCTTTATTAGTGTCAAAAGTCGACTTACAGTAACACTGCAATGAAATGACGTGAAAAGCGCCTTGTAGCCTCACTCCGGCGCCTGTTCGGGTACACCGAGGGAGATTTCAGAATGTCCAAACTGCCTGACAACACGTCTTTCGGGACTTGTGAGAGGAAACCGGAGCACCCGGAGGAAACCCACGCAGACACGGGGAGAAAGCGCAGACTTCGCAGAGTCAGTGACCCAAGACGGGAATCGAACCCGGGTCTCTGGCGCTGTAACCACTCTGCTAATGTGCGCCCATCTACCCCCAGGCTCAATTTCAGCTTTCAGTATTGGGGGACTTGGTTGCAAAAAAAATTTGGCAGAGTTTAAAACAAGAACTGGCCGTTATTTTAGCGCACAAATGAAGCGAGGTTCCGCTGTGTAATTTTGTCAAAACTCTTTCACCAGACGCTACGAATTCTTAATAAACCATACTCTTACATCATTTGAACCCATGGTCATGCAGGTGTTTATTTCCTAAATTATCCAGCCAATTTGTTGAGTGCAACCTCTTTAATCTGTTGAAGAGCAGATATTAATCACAGTCACATCACTGGAAAAAGGGCAGGGGTAGATATTTGGCACAGGGACATCACAGTGAAACGGGGAAGGGGGTAGATATTAGTCACAGGGACATCACAGTGAAACGGGGAAGGGGGTAGATATTAGTCACAGGCAAGAAGTGAAAAGGGGAGGGGCAAATATTAGTCACAGAGACATCACAGTGAAAAGGGGAGGGGGAGATATTAGTCACAGAGACATCACAGTGAAAAGGGGAGGGGGGAGATATTAGTTACACGGACATCACAGTGAAAAGAGGAGGGGGAGATATTAGTTACACGGACATCACAGTGAAAAGGGGAGGGGGGGAGATATTAGTCACAGAGACATCACAGTGAAAAGGGGAGGGGGAGATATTAGTCACAGAGACATCACAGTGAAAAGGGGAGGGGGGAGATATTAGTCACAGGGATATCACAGTGAAAGGGGAGGGGGAGATATTAGTCACAGGAATATCACAGTGAAGGGGGGGATATTAGTCACAGGGATATCACAATGAAAAGGGGGGGGCTATTTCCCTCTGCAAAATTTTGGAGAGGGTTAAAGGCAGACATTAGTCACTGGGAGATCACAGTGAAAAGGGGAGGGGGGAGATATTAGTCACAGAGATATCACAGTGAAAGGGGAGGGGGAGATATTAGTCACAGGGACATCACAGTGAAGGGGGGGATATTAGTCACAGGGATATCACAGTGAAAAGGGGAGGGGGGAGATATTAGTCACAGGGACATCACAGTGAAAAGGGGAGGGGGGAGATATTAGTTACACGGACATCACAGTGAAAAGGGGAGGGGGGAGATATTAGTCACAGAGACATCACAGTGAAAAGGGGAGGGGGGAGATATTAGTCACAGAGACATCACAGTGAAAAGGGGAGGGGGGAGATATTAGTCACAGAGACATCACAGTGAAAAGGGGAGGGGGGAGATATTAGTTACACGGACATCACAGTGAAAATGGGAGGGGGAGATATTAGTCACAGGAACATCACAGTGAAAAGGGGAGGGGGGAGATATTAGTCACAGAGACATCACAGTGAAAAGGGGAGGGGGGAGATATTAGTCACAGGGACATCACAGTGAAAAGGGGAGGGGGGAGATATTAGTTACACGGACATCACAGTGAAAAGGGGAGGGGGAAGATATTAGTCACAGAGACATCACAGTGAAAAGGGGAGGGGGGAGATATTAGTCACAGAGACATCACAGTGAAAAGGGGAGGGGGGAGATATTAGTCACAGAGACATCACAGTGAAAAGGGGAGGGGGGAGATATTAGTTACACGGACATCACAGTGAAAATGGGAGGGGGAGATATTAGTCACAGGAACATCACAGTGAAAAGGGGAGGGGGAGATATTAGTCACAGAGACATCACAGTGAAAAGGGGAGGGGGCTATTAGTCACAGAGACATCACAGTGAAAAGGGGAGGGGGGAGATATTAGTCACAGAGACATCACAGTGAAAAGGGGAGGGGGCTATTAGTCACAGAGACATCACAGTGAAAAGGGGAGGGGGAGATATTAGTTACACGGACATCACAGTGAAAAGGGGAGGGGGAGATATTAGTCACAGAGACATCACAGTGAAAAGGGGAGGGGGGAGATATTAGTCACAGAGACATCACAGTGAAAAGAGGAGGGGGAGATATTAGTTACAGGGAGATCACAGTGAAAATGGGAGGGGGAGATATTAGTCACAGAGACATCACAGTGAAAAGGGGAGGGGGGAGATATTAGTCACAGAGACATCACAGTGAAAAGGGGAGGGGGAGATATTAGTCACAGGGATATCACAGTGAAAGGGGGGGATATTAGTCACAGGGATATCACAGTGAAAGGGGAGGGGGAGATATTAGTCACAGGGATATCACAGTGAAAGGGGGGGATATTAGTCACAGGGATATCACAGTGAAAGGGGAGGGGGAGATATTAGTCACAGGGATATCACAGTGAAAGGGGAGGGGGAGATATTAGTCACAGGGATATCACAGTGAAGGGGGGGATATTAGTCACAGGGATATCACAGTGAAAAGGGGGGGGGGCTATTTCCCTCTGCAAAATTTTGGAGAGGGTTAAAGGCAGACACTGAGGGAGTGGGGGGGAGGGGTTGTGGGTGAGACGGAATAGTGGGATTGTTAAACATTCCTGTCCCCTTTAAGCTTTAAGCAAAGGGCCACCATGTTAACCTCCCAAAATTTGAGATTGCACAGCTGGGGATTGGCAAGGGGGAGGCATTGCATAAAAATAACCCCCCCCCCCCCCAGCTTTTAATCTCTAGAGAGACCTTTTTGTACAAAAGGGAAAGGCAAGAAGGGGCTGGCAACACTTCAACACAAGAGGAGAAAACACCACACACACACACACACACAGAGGTCACCCACCTTCCCAGCTCTCCGTGTACAATGAATCCAGCAGCATCAAACATCCCAGAGGCTCTGCTCCCAGGGGAAACCCCAGGCTGCGTCCAGCTGAGTCCAGTTAGTATTCCCAAGTTCATATTTCTTGGAGTTTCAATTCCAAATTAAAATGTAGCGAACACAACACACACAGGGGCATTTATAATCCGCATTTTAATGTTTACAAACTGCTCTATAAATGTATATATATATATAATATATGATATATTGTGCTTACACGAGATTACTGCTGATAGTTCACTATGTAATTATAATTGGGTAACGGGGCAGTCTCGAGTTGCCTGTCTTCTCTGCTGATCTTTTTAACCATTTGAGTGTCCTCGCAGCAGAGGGAGCGCTTGACACCCCTCGGAGATGGGCTGGGGTCCTCCCCTTCCTCCTCCCTCAGGGTCTCCACCTCCCCCTCCAGCCACAGTCCTCCCCCGGTGTCTGGGGGCTGGTAGCCGGCTTCACCGGCGTCCAGGGGCTCCTTGGAGAGCAGGATGCAGATGGAGGGGACGCTCTTGAGCAGGGTGAGGTTGGGGGTGCCCTCTGGGCCGCCCCGGTGCTCCCAGGTCTCCTGCAGGCTCTTGTAGCGCAGCTTGGTCACCTGGTGCAGACCCCCGATCCTCCGCTTCATGATCTCCACGCAAGTGATGGTCTTGGTGACCGCCCTCCCGGAGCCGCTGAACACAATCTGCCGGGTGCCCTCCAGCGCCATGCGGCCCATGGCGAAGCCCATCAGGTTCCTGATCTTGCTCCCTTCCTTCACCTTCATCTCCACGATGTCCAGGGGCAGGTCCGCGAAGGGCAGGGGGCTCTCCTCCTCCGTCCGCCCGATCTTCCGATAGTTTTCCATCTCACCTCCTTGAGCAGAGCCCTGCATCTCTTCCACAGAGAGAGAGAGACAGAGAGAGAGAGAGAGAGCAGGGTACCTGGCTATCACACCCCAAATCCTAACATCTTCCTTCTGCGACCACAACAGCAACAACAAAAGTTCCCCAACTTTCCCCCTTTTTTTAATTGTCCTGGGGGGGGGTGGGAGGTAGGCTATACCCTAGTCTTCAGCAGACCCCGAGGAAGATCATTGCCCATCGCCCAAAGCTGGGAGCAGGGGACAAGTCTTGGCAAAGACAGTTTGGACGAAGGGAGGAGAGACTGTGACTCAAGTCTTGAGGGATCAGCATTGACTGGGGAACAACTCACAATCGTCTTTTTCCCCAATTGCCCCAAAGTAAAAGGGAAATGCTGCGGGAGCTGGGGTTCTGCAGGATAAAGAGGGAGGAGGGGGCGGACACACAAAATACTGGGTAAACTTAGCTGGCCTGGCAGCATCTGTGTCAGGAGGCTGGTTTACATTCGAAACGTTAATACCTCCGCTTCGTCCCATCCAGAGAGCTGGCTCAATGTATTCTCAACAGTCGCTCCTGGGTTTAGCATTCCTCAGCAGCTCCCTCTCTGCTCGTTTGCCCAGGAACTGCCCGTCCTCTTCCCTGAAAGGGTGCAATCGGCCACTCCTCCCCTTCCCCTTCTGCACCCCTTGCTTCCCTGGGCGGTCGGAGCATCTTAAACATCCTCCCAGCTCCTCTCCATCTGCGCAGGAGACAGCAGACTTGCTGAGCACAGGACCGTGGCTGTCTCTCTCCCTCTCTCTCTTAGCCCCTTCCCGATTTGCTGCTACCCACACCAGCCCCTTGATTCCCTGTGAATGAACCTCTCTCCACCGTTCCACCGCTTTCCCCCCAACCCCCGCCCCCAGCCAGACCCCTCCTCTCGGGGGGCGTGTGTGTGTCTGTCTGCAAATGCTGCCCTGTGGCTGAAATGCTAACAAGCAGCCGGCTGCACAAGGAATGTTTCGCACACAGGGAGGGGTTGAAAGGCCGTTCGGCCCATCAGGTGGGTCCTAGCCCATGTAGATTTGTCCAGGACAATTCTCCACCCACCCCAACCAGCTTCTGGCCCCTGTCTCCCTGGGTTGCAGCACCTCCAAATGCATATTGGAGTGTTTGATTTTTCTATTTTGAAGCACCTTCTCTGCCTCTTCCACTGTTTCAGTTTCCTGAGTTGAAGTTTCAGCCTCTGGGTGAAACAGAAATCTTCCCCTCAATTCTCTTCCAATCCACTTACTTTCAATCTGTGGCTACTCGGAGAGTCCTTACATCGCAGAAGGAGGCTATTCGGCCCATCGAGTCTGCACCCCACCCTCTGAAAGAGCACCTTACCCAGACCCACTCCCCCATCCTACCCCCATATAATAACCCGCACATCTTTGGATGCTAAAGCAATTAATCGTGACCAATCCACCTAACCCGGAGGAAACCCACACAGATATGGAGTGCAAACTCCACATGTTACGAACGTGACATTTAAGAGGCATCTTGACAAATACATGAATAGGATGGGAATAGAGGGATACGGAGCCAGGAAGTGTAGAAGATTTAAGTTTAGACGGGCAGCATGGTCGGCGCAGGCTTGGAGGGCCGAAGGGCCTGTTCCTGTGCTGTACTTTTCTTTGTTCTTTGTTCCACACAGTCACCCGAGGTGGGAATTGAACCCGGGTACCTGGTCTCATGCTGCCCATAGGCACCGTAGAGATAAAAATGCAGATTTCCACATTCCGAATGTGGGGCGGCATTCTCCCCTACCCGGCGTGACGGAGGGTGCTGGTGTAGGGGAGTAGCGCCAACCACTCAGGGGTCGGGCCTCCCCAAAGGTGGGGAATTCTCCCCACCTTTGGGGGCCAGCCCCGCGCCGGAGCGGTTGGCACCAGAAGACTGGCGCAAAAAACCGGCGCCCCCGGCAGCGGGGCTGGCCAAAAGGCTTTCGCCGCTGGCCGCTGACGTCACTGCCGTCGCATGCGCGATGTGGGGTTCTCTTCCGCTTCCGCCATGGCGGAGGCCGTGGCGGCCGCGGAGGAAAATAGTGCACCCAGGGCACTGGCCCGGAGTCTGAGCGGGGGGGCCCCGATCGCGGGCCAGGCCACCGTGGGCGCCCCCGGGGTTCGATCGCCCCCCGCCCCCCCAGGACCCCGGGGGCCTGCTCGCACCGCTGATCCCGCCGTTCCAGAGTTGGTTTAAACCTCGGCGGCGGGAGAGGCCTCCCAGCGACGGGACTTCGGCCCAATCGGGCCGGTGAATCACCGCAGGGGCCTCTCCGATCGGAGTGGCGAGATTCCTGCCGCCGCCACTTCCCGGGTGGCGGAGAATCTCTGCCACGGCGGGGGCCGGATTTTAGGCGGCCCCAGACGATTCTCCGACCCTGCTGGGGGTCGGAGAATTTCGCCCCAGATGTGAGGAAATACTTTTTCACACAGCGAGCGGTGCGGCCTGGAACCGGTGGGCGGCGGGTTCAATCGAGGCCTCCAAGAGGGCGTTATAGAACATCACAGCGCAGTACAGGCCCTTCGGCCCTCGATGTTGCGCCGATCTGTGAAACCAATCTAATGCCCATCTACACTATTCCCTTATCATCCATATTTTTATCCAAAGACCATTTAAACGCCCTGAGTGTTGGCGAGTCCACTACTGTTGCAGGCATGGCATTCCACGCCCTCACTACTCTCTGAGTAAAGAACCTACCTCTGACATCTGTCCTATATCAACTCCCCTCAATTTAAAGCTATGTCCCCTCGTGCTAGCCATCACCATCCGAGGAAAAAGGCTCTCACTGTCCACCCTATCTAAACCTCTGATCATCTTGTATGCCTCAATTAAGTCACCTCTTAACCTTCTTCTCTCTAACGAAAACAGCCTCAAGTCCCTCAGCCTTTCCTCATAAGATCTTCCCTCCATACCAGGCAACATCCTGGTAAATCTCCTCTGCACCCTTTCCAATGCTTCCACATCCTTCCCATAATGCGGCGACCAGAACTGCATGCAATACTCCAAATGCGGCTGCACCAGAGTTTTGTACAGCTGCAACATGACCTCATGATGATTATCTGAAGAGAAAAAATGTGCAGGGGGTAGGGGGAAAAGGCAGGGGAACGGGAATAAGCATGATGCTCGTTTGGAGAGGCATGATGGGAGGAATGGCCTCGTCTGCACCGTAACAGTCCTGTGATTCTGAGAGGATTGCTGCAGCTCTGAAACAGGAGATAAGGGAGGCACAGAGGGCACGTTTGAAGGAGAGTGTTCAACATGGAGGCTGCTGGAAATTGTCCCTGCTCCATTTTCTGCTGCATTAACTTTAACGTGAGTGTCTCCAACGGATAATTCAATAAAGCCTCTTTTACTCTATTGTAAAACATTTTATGATGCTTCATGATGACTTAATCCCTGTTCCCCTTAACCGGCACACATCCTAAATTGGAGACGAGGAAAACAAAATTCTCTCAGAAGGCCGTGAGTCTGCAAAACTCTCTCAAAAGGCGGTGGAAGCGGAAACGTTGAAAACGTTTAAGGCAGAGGTCGATCGATTCTTGATTCACAAGGAGGGGAAAGGGTATCGGGTCGGCAGCAGTCTTGGGCTGAGGTTACAATCAGATCAGCCATAATCTTACTGAATGGAGGAGCAGGATCGAGGGGCCGAGTGGCTTGCTCCTCATCCCAATTCGTACGTTTGTACGCTTCCTGTCATAGGTCTTGGCATTTCTCAGCTGCTCATTAATGACCTTCCCCTCCCCACTCCCCAGAAGGAAAACTGGGAAATGTCTGGGACTGGTCCCAACTGGTTTTGTATGGCTTAAAGTGTAACTCCAGTTCAGACCCAATCATTTCCGGATTTTTACTTGTTTTGCACAATGTTCCGCAACATTCACTTTTTCTAAAATAAATTTAGATTACCCAATTCATTTTTTCCAATTAAGGGGCATTGTAGCGCGGCCAATCCACCTACCCTGCACATCTTTTGGGTTGTGGGGGGCGAAACCCACGCAGACACGGGGAGAATGTGCAAACTCCACACGGACAGTGACCCAGAGCCGGGATCGAACCTGGGACCTCGGTGCCGTGAGACATCAGTGCCAAACACTGCGCCGCCGTGCTGCCCGTTCCACGACATTCACGACTCCGCGGACACTGAAGCTGTCTGTGTCCATGGTGCAGCTAGATCTGGGCAATATTCAGGTCAGGGCTGATAAGACGCAAGTGGCTTTTATTCCACACAAGTGCCAGGCAATAACCATCTCCAAGGATGAACCTAATCATCACCCCTTGACATTCCGCAATGCTATCATTCCCCATCATCAACAACCTTGGAGGGGGGGAGGGGGTCACCATTGACCGGAAACTAAAATGGACCAGCAACATAAATATAGTGACTACAGGAGCAGGTCAGAGCCTGGGAGTCACTCACCTATTCGCCTCTCCCCAAAGCCTGCCCACAATCTACAAAGCACAGGTCAGGACTGACAGTGTGTCAAATTCCTAGAACTTCCCCTGGAATAACACTGTGGGTTACTGTTATGGGCCAGGGTTTAGAGAACCCCAAAGTGTATCATGGAGTTCACCTGACCCACAACTTTTAATAGATTGTGGTATGGGGAGCACACGGGCCCACTCTACAGGTGTGGCACAGCAGTAATGGAAAAGTATTTTTTAAAGCAAAACAATGTTTATTCTATGAACTCAAGTTAACCTTTTTAAAACATATTATCAACCATTAATTCAAATACAACCCCCAAAGAATACAACACTAAGTAATCCTTTAAGCTTTCCTTTTAACATCCATAAGACTTAAAACACCTTTTACCAGAAGCACGTCAGGTTAAAGTCGCTACTGTTATTTGTTTTAAATAGCCCGGATCGATTTACAGTCTTTATATTACAGAGAGAGTCTAATACACCTTCTGGCTGTGACTGCAGCTACCCAGCTCTGAAAATGAAACTAAAACACACCCTGCAGCAAACAGCCTAAAACGAAAGTAAAAAGCTGACAGGCAGCCCAGCTCCACCCACTTTCTGACATCACTGCAGTAATAAACACCCATTTCTTAAAGGTACACTCACATGACAGTTACCCACACCACGTGGGCTGCAACGGTTCAAGGAATTGCCTCACCAATAACATTTCAAGGGTAAGGGCAGTGGGTTAGCCCTGCTGCCTCACGGCGCCGAGGTCCCAGGTTCGATCCCGGCTTTGGGTCACTGTCCGTGTAGAGCTTGCACATTCTCCCCGTGTTTGCGTTTGTGTTTCCACAAATTTAACAACAGTGCTAAAAATAGCCCATTCCTACTTTTCGTACCAAACACAGTTCAACCCGGTCAACCTTAGTGAAGATCAAATACCATTTGCTAGCTTTGATAGCTTGGGGCACAGAGGTGGCACATTGCCCGTTTTATAGCCACCCCATAATATCTGATCGAAGATTTCTTCATTTTTATTTAATGGTGGATTACAAACTTTCCAACGTGGGATTCACCTTGCAAATATCGATACCCTCCTGAGAAATACCGCCACATTCTCAGGCGGTGTACGCCATGCCATATTGGTCGGCCTCCTGTCATTGAGTCAGAAGGTTTGGAATTCAAATCAAATTGAAGGAGTGCTGCATTGTCATGGCACGGCCAAAGGCCGAGTCTGTCCTCCCAGGTGGGATGTTAGATATATCATGGCACTTTTTGAACAGTTTCCTGGCCAACATTATCTCACAAACAATATCGTTGGAGCAGATTCTTTGGAGATTCTTTAATTGCTGTTTTTGGCTGCCCTATGTTTCCTTACATTGTGTCATGTGACTGTCCCTTTAAGAAAGGTTTTTGTCTTATCACATGGCTTCAGTGATGCCATTGTATGGGTGGAGCTGGGCTGTGGCTCTGGGAGCTTTTCTTTTTCCGTTTCCCTTTCACATTTGACTGCTGTGGACTCAGAGAACAGAAGTATTTTGGCCCGTCTCTCTATTTCATTTTAAAGAGTTGTTCCAAGGAAGAAAAGCATTGATTAGAACTACCTGCTTTTTGATAAAAAGGGGGTTTTGGTTTCTGGGATCTTGTTTCTGAATTGGAACAGTTAAAGGGGAATTCATGAGGGGTTATACATAGACTACTGTAGCTGTGTGAGGCCTTTATGTTTGTAATTGATAAAAATTCTTGCTCTGTGTGTTTACACAAATGTTAACTAAATTCTTAGAATAAAGCTTGTCTTTTTGATTAAAAGACCGCCTAAGAATTCTGTTGAATAACACCTGAAGGGAACGCTCGTGCTCATCGGAACCAAAATCAACATAAAGGTTGTAGGTCAGGTGGACCCCATAATACACTTTGGAGTTTTTTTAAACCCTAGCCCGTAACAATTGCAAAATAGACTACGATTTAAAAAAAAACTAATTGGCTGTAATCCCGACATGGACGCCATGAGGTTGTGCGAGTTGCTACAGAAATGTGAGTTATTTTTTTCTGTTCACTCAGGAGACCCCTCAATATGTCTTCCAATTGCAAATATTGACACCCCTCAGGGACTTTTAGCCCTCACGGGGGCACAATGATAAAATATACATTTGTCGTTCTGATGCGGCAACGGAAATAGTGATTTAGTTTTGGGTTTATTGTCACTTGTACCGAGATATAGTGAAAAGTATTGTTCTGCCTACTGTCCAGGCAGACCGTTTGATGCATGAAAAATACGGCCTGCCAAAAAATGCCCCTCTGGACCCCCCCCCCCCCCCCCCGGCCACCCCCGGGCCACCTCCCACCAGTCCCCCCAGACCCCTGCCAGCGGAAATGTTCCGCAGCCACCACGCGAGGTCCCCGAATGGTGTGAGCACACGTGTCCCACGTCGTCGGGGACTCGGCCAATCGAGGGCGGAGCTTCGTAGGGGAGGGCCACAGGCGACGTCCTGAGGCCGTCCGTATTGCGTGCGGCGTAAACGGCACCGTCCCCGATTCCGGCGTAAACGGGGATTCTCCGGCCGGTCATCGAACGTCATTTTGGCGTCGGCAATCGGAGAGCCCTGCCCAGGACGTATGATAAATACACAATGTAAACACATAGACATAGACATCGGGAGAAGCATAGTTAAGTCAGGACTACTTTAAATCTCAAGGGACCTCTGCAATCGGTTCATGGATGATTTAGAATTTGGTGGAGGGGATTTCATTTAGAAACCCCAAGCTTTACGGCAAATCTCACTCTTTTTAAAAACAAATTTTAGAGTACCCAATTAATTTTTTCCAATTAAGGGGCAATTTAGCGTGGCCAATCCACCTACGCTGCACAGCTTTGGGTTGTGGGGGAAAATGCACGCAGAACACGGGGAGAATGTGCAAACTCCACACGGACAGTGACCCAGAGCCGGGATTGAACCTGCTGCCCTGGCGAATCTCACTCTTGTCTTGGGACCTGGTCACTTGTCTTTTTCCTTTGGTTTTCAATCCGTGCCTCCAATGGTTTTACGGAGCTGTTGACAATTCTGATTGGAGTTGGCAAACTGGTAACGGGAGAGCTACACTGTGCCTCCGCGCCTGTGACGATATGTGTGTGGAGAGCTGGGATAAATGTGCTCCATGGATTAAGGACGCCTGTCATGAATCAAGTGGACGCAGCAGAAGCAACGCAGAGAATGCAATTTAGAGCAAAGCAGTGAAAGGAAATGAAAAACGAGGCGGAGGAGTTACAGCCAAGACGATGAATTGAAATAAGGGCAATATGATATCAAAACCGACAGAGAGGGAATGAAAATGACGACCATAAAACAAAATGTCGACCGAATGTAAAAAAAACCTGTGACATCACTCTCATCAGATGAAGTATGTGCCGGTTCTGCTCAGGGCTCCCAAGCTTGTCCTTAGTCAGCTGGGAAGTGTCATTTGTGAGGTATTTTGGGTTTAAGATGGGTTGGACCATAAGACATAGGAGCAGAAGAAGGCCATTCAGCCCATCGAGTCTGCTCCGCCATTCAGTGAGATCATGACTGATCTGACAGGATAAGCCTTAACCCCACGTTCATGTCTTATCCCCATTACACTCGATTCTCTCACTGATTAAAAATCTGTCTACTTTGGCCTTCAGCAGACTCTCTAAAATAAATTTGAGCACCCAATTTTTTTTTCCAATTAAGGGGCGATTTTAGCAAGGTTAATCCACCTACCCTGCACAAATTTTGGGTTGTGGGGGTAAGACCCATGCAGACATGGAGAGAATGTGCAAACTCCAAAGGGACAGTGACCCAGGGCCGGGAGCGAACCCGGGTCCTCGGCCTCATGTGGCAGCAGAGCTAATCGCTGCGCCACCGTGCAGCTTTCTGCAGTCTTTCTCCATTTAAATAATATTCAGCTCCTTTATTCTTCCTACCAAAGTGCATAACTTCACATTTTGCTACATTATATGGAGAAAGAATAATTGGCAGCGACTATAAGTCTACAGTTGAACAAAAGGATTCAAAGAGTTTAACACAATTAAAGTTAAAACACGAGGGGCGCGATTCTCCCAGCCCCGCGCCGGTCCGGTCAGAGCAACCGCACCACGTCACCCCGACGCCGGCACGTGATTTTCTGAGGTGCGGAGAATTGGCGCGTTTGGCACGGCGCTGGTCGCAGGCCACTGTACGTGGCGGGGCCGCCGATTCTCCGGCACGGATAGGCCGAGAAGCCACGCGTAAAAAGCAGAGACCCGCCGGCGCCGTCCACACCTGTTCGCTGCCGGCGGGAACTCTGCACGGAGGGTTGGGAGGGGGGGGCGGCCTGTGGGGGGGGGGGGGGGGGGCTCCATCCCCGGGGGAGGGGGGGGGGCCTCCGATGGGCTCTGGCTCGCGATCGGGGCCCACCAATCGGCGGGCCGGCCTCTTCCCCCCCCCCCCCAGCCTACTTTGTTGCACGCCTGGCCCCAGAAGCCCCGCGCCATGTTGCGTCGGGGCCGGAGCGTTCAGTAAGGCGTGCACGGGTTGGCGCCACCCTCAGTGCATGGCAGGAAGTAAGGCTGGAGTGCTGTGAACCACTCCAGCGCCGTGCTGGCCCCCTGTGGGGGACCGAATCGCTACTGCCCGTGCCCGTTTTGCGCCGTCGTGAAACGCGACGGCGCGTACACTCTGTCCCGCGATCAGAGAATCGCGCCCATAATATTAACAGTTTAGAGCGTATCGTCCTTGTGATCATCAGGTGGAGCTAAACGTATGCAGACTTGCTGTAAGACTTGCTAATGTTTGAATATGTTCAAGCTGTTCCTTTGCTCATGTGGAGGTGTGATTGTAGTTTTGTGTCTACCTCTCTCAAAATTGCATTGATATTCTTCTTTGGAAAACCTTACTCTACTCTGAGATCCTTACTGTGGGTGAAGGTTGGAAATGAGCTGACAACCCAAGACTCCCTCATCCTAACCATTCAAGTTCTCCCCAAATCAATGACAAACATCAAACATGTCACCAATTCTCAAGACGGATTGCATAGAAGTTGCATCTTAGAAACAGGTCAAGCAGTCCAACTACTCTGATCTGTGTTTATGCTCCACAGTGTCTCCACTCATCCGATTTCATCTCTACAGTTAGGAAGGCAGTAAACAGGTTGACCTTTATTGTAAGGGGATTTGAGTGCAGGAACAAAGAAGTGCTGCCACAATTGTACCGACCATTGATGAGTCCACAGTTGGGGTGCTGTGTGCAGTTTTGGTCCCCACATTTAAGAAAAGATAAAGGGCGGGATTCTCCGTCCTTCTGGCCCGTTTTCTTGCGTGGCGCACCCCGTTCCCGCAGCCGGCCAATGGGGTTTCCCATTGTGGCCACCCCACGGCGGCGGGAAACCCGCGGAAAGGCGCGTTAGAGGCGGTCAGCGAAGATTCACAAAACAATAATCTTTATTAGTGTCACAAGTAGGCTTACATTAACACTGCAATGAAGTTACTATGAAAATCCCCTCGTCGCCACACCCCAGCGCCTTTTCGGGTACACCGAAGGAGAATTCAGAATCTCCAATTCACTTAACAAGCACGTCTTTCGGGACTGGTGGGAGGAAACCGGAGCACCCGGAGGAAACCCACGCAGACACGGGGAGAACATGCAGACTCCACACAGACAGTGACCCGAGCCGGGAATTGAACCCGGGTCCCCGGCACTGTGAAGCAACAGTGAAGCACAATTGGTCCCTGGGACAAAGGGGTTCCCCTATGACAAGAGGCCAAGTAAATTGCACCTCTACTCTCTGGCATTCAGAAGAATGAGAGACGAGCTCATTGAAACATCCACGGTTCTGAAGGCATTGATAGGGTTTGACAGGGTTACGGGGATAGACAGTCTGAAGGCTTAACTCAAGACGTGCAACATTGACGTCAATGCCTTGGAGACCCTTGCTTAGGGTAGACCTACTTGGGGGAACCTCCTGATTGAAGGGACAAAATTCTTCGAGGCTACCCCATGGCAAGACGTGGCCAGGAAAAGGAGCCCGAGAAAGGAATACCAGCGACTAAGGACCGATTCCACCTCCCGGAAACACCGGCCAAGTGAGCGGTCGGAGATGCGGCTCTAGGATTGGGATCGTCGGACAAGCATGGACCCATAAGGCCCATGAGCAGTAACACAGAATTTCTTAGGTGGACAATCATGCTCGTTAGCAGGTGATCGGCGAAGAACAAGAAGATAGAATGGACGCTGAGCAATCATTTCCGCTGGTTGGGGAATCTAAACCACGGGGGCACTGACTCAGGCCAAGGGGGCCAATCATGTGGGACTGAGATGAGGAGAAATTTCTTCACTCAAAGGGTGGTGAATCGTTGGAATTCTCCACCCCAGAGAATTGTGGGTGCTCCAACGTTGAATATATTTACGGCTGGGGTCAGACAGATTTTTGGTGTCTCAGGGAATCAAGGACGAGGCAGGGAAATCAAATGGAAGCTGAAGATCAGTCATGAATGTATTGAATGGTGTGTGGAGCAGGCTCGAGGGGCCGAATGACTCCTGCCGCTATTTTTTGTGTTCTTGTAACCAAAACAGTAAATCCCTCTCCTTCATCTTAGAATTTACAGTGCAGAAGGAAGCCATTCGGCCCATTGAGTCTGCACAGGCTCTTGGAAAGAGCACCGTACTCAAGCCCACACTTCCAACCTATCCCCGTAACCCAGTAACCCCCACTTAACATTTGTTTGGGACACTAAGGGCAATTTGACATGGCCAATCCACCTAACCCGCACATCTTTGGACTGTGGGAGGAAACCGGAGCACCCGGAGGAAACCCACACAGACACGGGGAGAACGTGGAGACTCCACACAGCCAGTGACCCAAGCCGGGAATCGAACCTGGGACCCTGGAGCTGTGAAGCAACTGTGCTAACCACTATGCTACCGTGCTGCTTTCATGCATGCACTAACCTGTCATAATATACATCCAGGTATATGATGGAGTGCAGACAGGCAGTGATTGACACACAGGATGACAGCAGCCAATCACCAGACAGGACACGGTCACTATAAAGCCATAGGGCACTAGTTTTCCCGCTCTCTCTCGGGATCCAGCCTCTGAGACAGTCAGAGCTCGTGAGCAGCAATTAGAACACACACCATGTGGTAGTCAGATAGTCTGGTCAGGTTAGCCTCAGGTCTCCAGTCAAGTCAGCATAGTGTCAAAACACAGTTAAGCATGTATTATAGTTAGTTGATCAATAAAATTGTGTTGCATTTCTGTAAGTGTTGGAAGCCTGTCTCTCTCACCACTGCAGTAAACGCAGTCCACGTAGACCCAGCTTACCCAACACATCATAACCTAACTTCAATTTAAAGACATCTACATTCTTTGCCTCAATTAATTGATAGAGAGTTCTACATTCTAACATTGTAATCTGAAAATAATTGCACTGAAATTCAAAATTACACAACATAAAAATAAAAAAAAGCAATGGGATCTTGCTCTGCAAATCTGTAATAAGCGCACATTTCACTGCGACAGACAGGATATGTAACAGTTCATAACTTCCCATATTTTTGCCAAATGTTTGCAACTAATCAGCCTTTCAATATCTGCATAATTCAATGCATCACAGTTCCTTCATTATCATGCCCAATTTAATTATTCATAAGGATGAGATCATTGGGTTTGCAAAGGCAGCTGAAAAATTTGAAATGCTGAATAAGAGAGACCTTGTATTTTTGCGCATCGCTCGGAAACCCTTGACAAATGGCCGGCCATGTGATAGCTGTTTTCTCTCTCACACAGCAAGGTGCCACAGACGACCGCGGGATGAATTACCGGTTAACCTGATGTTATGTTGAGGGTGGAATGTTGGCTAAGACACACAGCAGGAAACCTGGCTGCTGTTCTTTAAGCCGTGCTTTAAGGTCTATACTGGCCGCCTGAGCCATGAGCAAGTCTGATGACAGTTCCGGCCTCAGGGCACCCCACCCAAATAGTGGCAGCTCAAAATCAACTCCCTCAGTACTGCGCTGAAGCATCAGCCCCTCGATGTGCGCCAAAGTCAGGCAGTGAAGGGCCAAATGGCCCACTCCTACCCTTATTTTCCACAAACCTAGCACCCAGAGCACCCTGGCTAGCAGTTGATCATGCCCTCAATGATTTAACAGGTGACTGAGAAAGGTAAAAGGAAAATTGAAACAAACGCAAAGGGGAAGGGCATCCTAGGGGACGAGTGGCATCAATAAAAAGATGAAGCGAACCGGACTGTAGGAGGGTACATTCTCTATAGTGGGCGGCACGGTAGCACAGTGGTTAGCATTGTTGCTTCACAGCGCCAGGGTTCCAGGTTCGATTCCTGCTTGGGTCACTGTCTGTACGTTCTCCCTGTGCCTGTGTGGGTTGCCTCCGGGTGCTCCGGTTTCCTCCCACAAGCCCCGAAAGACGTGCTTGTTCGATGAATTGGACATTCTGAATTCTCGCTCTGTGTAGCCGAACAGGCGTCGGGGTGTGGCGACCCGGGGATTTTCACAGTAACTTCATTGCAGTGTTTTAAATAAGCCTACTTGTGACAATATTTATTTTTAAAAAATAAATAAATTTAGAGTAGCCAATTATTTTTTCCCCAATTAAGGGGCAATTTAGCTTGGCCAATCCACCTAGCCTGCACGTCTTTGGGGTGTGGGGGTGCTACCAATGGGAGAATGTGCAAACTCCACACGGACAGTGACCCAGGGCCGGGATTCAAACCCAGGTCCTCAGCGCCGTGAGGCAGCAGCGCTAACCACAGTGCCGTGTGCCGCCCCTACTTGTGACAATAATAAAAGATTATTATTATTGCTGAGCAACAAGGATGGCAGCAGGGCTGGTGAGGCGTCAGGAAATCTCCATCGGCGAGGGTTAGTGCGAGCCTTTCAACCCCTTCCCCCACAGCCCATCAATATCATTGTTGACTCCTTTGATGCGGACATCAAAATCTTTCATTTTGTTTCTTAAGCCAGATCTTTGGATTACATGGGATTGAGTAGAATATGAGGCACAGAAACAAGCTAATCAATCCAATCCATCAATGCTGACACTTATGCGCCACTCGCATCTTTTCTCATCTGAAGCTCCCTCCGTAAACATCTGCTCCCTTCTCGCTCAAATGCTTTGCTCACATGAATGTATTTTACTTGTATTTCCGAAGCGTCCTCCCCAATGGCCTTGCAAACGACTGAGGTTGCTCTTTAAGGAAATCTAGCATTTTGAATAATAATAATCTTTATTAGTGTCACAAGTAGGCTTGCTGATGTACCGTCAATTACCATGAGGCAAGAATGGTGGAACAATCGAGGCTTTATTGAACAAGATGTTGTGCCTCGTGTAGCTGGAACCAGAATGGCTGCAGCGCAGGAGAGCACACACTTTTATACACCGCCTACTGGGCGGAGCCAGCAGGCAGTGATTTACCATTGTACCGCTAATATACGGGCAGTGCCGTAATACATATAATATACCACTAGTGGTGTTCACCACACTTACATTAACGCTGCAGTGAAGTTACTGTGAAAAGCCCCGAGTCACCACACTCCGACGCCTGTTCGGGGACACAGAGGGAGAATTCGGAATGTCCAAATTACCTAACAAGCACGTCTTTTGGGACTTGTGGGAGGAAACCGGAGAACCCGGAGGAAACCCACGCAGACACGGGGAGAACGTGCAGACTCCGCACAGGCAGTGGCCCAAGCCGGGGATCAAACCCGGGACCCTGACACTGTGAAGCAACAGTGCTAACCACGGCGCTACTGTGCTGCCCATATTAGAAGGAACGAACTAATAAGGAAAGATTGAACTCAGCAATCCAGAGAGAAAAAGGTAGTTCTCACTGAGGTAAATCACAGAGTTGTTACAGTGTAGAAGGAGGCCATTAGGCCCACCATATCTGCATAGGCTCTCCAAATGAGCCATCCACTTAGTGCCAGTCTCTCACCTCCTCAGATCCCCTGCACATTCTTCCTTTTCAGATAACAGTCCAATTTCCTCTTGAAATCCTCGATTGAACCTGCCTCCACCACACTCGCAGGCTGAGCATTCCGGATCCTAACCGCTCGCTGCATGAAAACAGTTTTCCTCGTGTCGCTTTTGCTTCTTTTGCTAATTACTTTAAACCCGTGTCCCTCTCGTTCTCTGTCCTTTCGCGTGTGGGAACAGTTTCGCCCTCTCTACTCTGCCCAGGCCCCAGATTTTGAACACCTCTAACTAATGCCTCAGCAAGATTCTCCGGTCCGCTCGCCGCGTTTTCCAGCGCGGCGCAACCCGCCGACAGCGGGATTCTCTATTCCCGCTGCCGGCCAATGGGGTTTCCAGTGGGCACCCCCATGCTGTCAGAGTGGGGGGGGGGGGGGGGGGCAGAGAATCCGGCCGATGGAGAATTCCGTCCACTTCTTTGAAGGTGGCCCATTGTTCGGCAAACTTTTCCCTGCCAACCTGCCATCAGAAGTATCAAATGGGATAAACGGGAGGAACATTGAGTATCTTTCAAGGTCTGCCGCACTGGGAGAATCAGAAGTCACAAATCGAAGCAATTCAGAAGTAATTTAGTACAGATCTTAAACAAAAAGAAACATTGCCCGTGGAGAATGTCATGTTAAATGAAAAATGAAAATGGCTGATTGTCACGAGTAGGCTTCAATGAAGTTACTGTGAAAAGCCCCTAGTCGCCACATTCCGCCGCCTGTTCGGGGGGGGGGCTGGTACGGGACACTGAGATAACATGGGCTGCAACTGGCTGCAGCTATAACTGAAATATACTCCAGGCCTTGAAGTTAGTTCAATCTGATTTATTGAACCTGTCGCACAGTTAGCACAGTTCTCTGTGAGTTCGGCTCTCTGTTAACCTAAGTGTGGTTACTCTGTCTGACTGAACCAGACTAGCTCTTAGCCACGTGCTGGAGGTGTGATACTGTACATACACCCTGACTCACTCTGTAGATGTTCATCAGTGGAAAGAGGCGGAGTGTGAGCGCCTCGTGCCTTTTACAGTGAGATACCACCCCTGAGTGTCCTGCCTGCTCATTGGTCACGTCCTGTTCTCTGTGTTCATTAGCTGCCTGTCTGTATCTCACCATGTGCATGTCTGCCTATCATGTTAGAGAATGCATTCAAAGAGTGTTCAACATGTAGTTGGATGTTAGGCTGTGTAAATGAGGGGTGGGCTTCACTGGCTTAAGTCATGTTTGCTTTTGTTCTTGGCTATATCACGTTCTTTGCCTGATCTGATTCCTGAGTTACAGGGCATGCATGAAAGGTGGCATAGACAGAACAGAAATTATATCTAAAGCATTGGGCGCAGTGAAAGTGAATCAAAACTTTTATAAAGTGGTCAAAATAAGCAAAGAGGAAAGTAAGAGTTTGCCAGGGCAGGTAGTAAAGAAGACGCATTCACTTGTGGTGCCGGCCAACGCTAGGGCCCATGAGCATGAAATAGTCACTAATAAATCTAACAGGAAATTCAGGTGCAACTCCTTCACATAGAGAGTAATTAGAATGTGGAACCCGTTACCACGAGAAGTAGTTGAGGTGAATTTGAGGTGAATAACACAGATACAGTTATGAGGAAGTTGGATAAGCGGAGGAGAAAGAAATGTGCGGGAAGTGTGCGGAGAAAAAGGGGCGGGAAGTGGCTCCTATGGAGTATAAAAGCCACAATTGACAAATTTGACAAAGTTGGCCGAATTATCTATTTCTGTGCAGTCAATGCGACGTAACTCGAAATTGAAATTGAAAATCGCTTATTGTCACGAGTAGGCTTCAATGAAGTTACTGTGAAAAGCCCCTAGTCGCCACATTCCGGCGCCTGTCCGGGGAGGCTGGTACGGGAATCGAACCGTGCTGCTGGCCTGCCTTGGTCTGCTTTAAAAGCCAGCGATTTAGCCGAGTGAGCTAAACCAGCCCCTCTAACTAATGCCTCAGCAAGATTCTCCGGTCCGCTCGCCGCGTTTTCCAGCGCGGCACAACTCGCCGACAGCGGGATTCTCTATTCCCGCTGCCGGCCAATGGGGTTTCCAGTGGGCACCCCCAGATGGGCAGAATTTAATCAAAATATGGCAAAGTGTCAGTCCCGGGGCACGGTCTTGGTATGTCCTTCTGACCTCCCCCCCTGGGGGCTATATTTACCTCTGCGACCCCAGAGGGGTCTCCTTAACTGCCTGACGCCTGGCCAGACTTGGTTTTAATGATGACAGCGAGACGTAACGCAGCGCTGGATCAAGATTCCATGAGTGCTGGAGAGAGTGCTCGCTAATGACACGCGCCACCGAGAATCACATGGCTGGGGCCCGGAGAATCCTGCTCAGGAACTCGGAGCAGCAGTAGCTGATTCAGCCCCTCGAGCCCACTCCACTATTCTTCAGATCATAGCTGATCTCCTCTCGGCCTCAACTCCACATTCCTGCCGTTCACCCTTCAACCCATTACTAATGAAAAATCTGTCTATCTCCTCCTCAAATCTACTCACTGTCCCTACATCCACCGCACTCTGGGGTAGTGAACTCCACAGATTTGTGACCCTTTGAGAGAAGTAATTTCTCCTCATCTCTGTTTTAAATCTGCTACCCCTTATCCTAAAACTATGACCTCTCGTTCCAGATTGGCCCACAAGAGGAAGCATCCGCTCCACATCTACTTTCTCAATACCTTTTACCATCTTACGTACCTGTTGGAACCGGCACGGGTCTTACAGGGGTAGGGATGATTAACTGCTCTTTGGATCTTGCAGAATACGAGCTTCTCTGATCAGGGGGGTGGGGGACCCTTAACACAGAGGGTGGTGAGTGCCTGGAAGGCATTGCCAGGGGAGGTTGTGGAAACAGATACATTAACGGCGTTCAAAAAGCATCTCGACAAATACATGGATAGGATGGGTATAGGGATACGGCACTAGGATGTGCTGAGGGTTTTGGCCAAGGTTGGTATCATGACCAGTACAGGGTTGGAGGGCTGAAGGGCCTGTTCTTGTGCTATATTGTTCTTTGTAACACTTGGCTTTGTATGGATAGAGCCGGCCAGTAAGGTACCGACTAGAGGCAACCCAGTAGGGTACTACAGGAGCTGTGTATAATAGTAATTGTAAAATAAAGTAAGTTTTGTTTCGACCTACTTGGTGTGAACTTTTTATTCCCCTTAAAAAAAAACGCAATTTGATCTCCCCTCATTCTTCTAAACTTGTGAGAGAATAGACCTAAACTTTTTTTTAAAAACAAATTTAGAGCACCCAATTATTTTTTTCCAATTAAGGGGCAATTAAGGCCAATCCACCTACTCTGCACATCTTTGGGTTGTGGGGGCGAAACCCACGCAGACACGGGGAGAATGTGCAAATGCCACACGGACAGTGACCCAGAGCCGGGATCGAACCTGGGACCTCGGCACCGTGAGGCAGCAGGGCTAACCCGCTGTGCCACCGTGCTGCCCAGAATAGGTGTAAACCGCTCAATCTCTCTTCACACGACAAACCCCTCAGCTCTGGAATCAATCTAGTCAACCTCCTCTGAACTGCCTCGAATGCAACTACATCCCACCTCAAATACGGGAATCAAAACTATACACAGTACTCTCGGTGTGGTTTCACCAATGCCTTGTACAGTTCCAGCAACACTTCCCTACTTTTATATTCTATCCCTTTAGCTATAAAGGCCTAAATTCCATTTTCCTTCCTTATTACCTGCAGTACCTGCACACTAGTTTCCTGCTATTCAGGAGGACACCCAGATCCCTCTGCACTGAAGCCCTCTCAGGTTTATCCCCACATAGATAATAAGTTGCCCTTCCATTTTTCTGACCAAAATGGATAACCTCACCCTTATCTGGTCCTCCAAGCCTGTGCCGATCCAGATCCTCTATCTAAAACTGTCGCCTATTTTCTAAGGATCTGTATCCCTCTGCTCCCTGCCCATTCATGTATCTGTCTAGATACATCTTAAATGACGCTATCGTGCCCGCCTCTACCACCTCCACCGGCAGTGCATTCCAGGCACCCACCACCCTCTGCGTAAAGAACTTTCCACATATATCTCCCAGAAACTTTTCCCCTCTCACCTTGAACTCGTGACCCCCAGTAATTGAGTCCCCCACTCTGGGAAAAAGCTTCTTGCTATCCACCCTGTCTATACCTCTCATAATTTTGTAGACCTCAATGAGGTCCCCCCTCAATCTCCGTCTTTCTCATGAAAACAATCCTAATCAACTCAACCTCTCTTCATAGCTAGCGCCCTCCATACCAGGCAACGTCCTGGTGAACCCACTCTGCACCCTCTCCAAAGCATCCACATCCTTCTGGTAATGTGGCGACCAGAACTGTATGCAGTATTCCAACTTCGTTAAACTCTGTCTGCCAAATTTTGGCCCACTCACCTAATCTATCTACATCTGTTTGTAAATGTCTTATTTTCTCATTGCAGCTTACTATCCCACCTATGTGGCAGCCATTGCTATTCATGAAGCCTTCTCAACTTTGCCCCTTGCCTGAGGTGTGGTGACCTCAGGATAAATCACAGCTCTCCCCCCTCTAAGGGAAAAACAGTCTATGGTCATCTGGGACTATGGTGAATTTACCGTTATAATATAATGTGGTAGCTATTGTGTCCCAAAACAAGACCCCATACGCAGAAGTGAGAGGAGTGACCAGTTACTGCGATTGCAAGAGGAATATCGGCCAGTACAACGGGACATCCATGTCTTATTCTTCGAAAAGTAATAATAATCTTTATTATTGTCACAAGTTCCCGTACCAGCCTCCCCGGACAGGCGGCGGAATGTGGCGACTAGGGGCTTTTCACAGTAACTTCATTGAAGCCTACTCGTGACAATAAGCGATTTTCATTTTCATTTCAAGTAGGCTTCCATTAACAGTGCAATGAAGTTACTGTAAAAATCCCCTGATCGCCACACTCCGGCGCCTGTTCGGGTACACTGAGGGAGAATTCAGAATGTCCAATTCACCTAACAAGCACGTCTTTCGGAACTTGTGGGAGGAAACCGGAGCACCCGGAGGAAACCCACGCACACACGGGGAGAACGTGCAGACTCCGCACAGACAGTGACCCAAGCCGGGAATCGAACCTGGGACCCTGGAGCTCTGAAGCATTTGTGCTAACCACTATGCTACCGTGCTGCCCCATCTTTGGGGTTGTCGGGGTGAGACCCACGCAGACACGGGGAGAATGTGCAAACTTCACACGGGCAGTGACCCGGGGCCGGGATCAAACCCGGGTCCTCGGTGCCGTGAGGCAGCAGTGCTAACCACTGCATCACCGTGCTGCCCAATCCTGAGCTTTATTAATAGGGTCATAGAATATAAGAGCAAGGAGGTTATGCTGAATTTATAAGACTAGTTAAGCATGAGCTGGAACATTGTGTACAGACTCCGCACAGACAGTGACCCAAGCCGGGAATCGAACCTGGGACATTGGCGTTGTGAGGCAACAGTGCAAACATAACGCCAATGGGACGATTCGGTGATCCTGTTGATGGAATGAAGGAAAGTGATCCCCATAATCTGACTCCCCTTATTTGTGGAAGGCTAGACGCCCCCAGCCTTGTCTCAATGGGCTGAATCCATGAAGGTGGATGAATCTGCAATTCCGCCTCTGGTTTTGAACCCAGAGGCCAGAGCATTTGCAACTGAGCCAAGCTGACACTTAGTTTAAATGCATTTGGCAGCTTTTAAATTACCTCCTGAAGATTTGATTCGTTAGCACTTAGTCCTACCCTTCACTGAGCAACGTGGCAATAATACCTCAAAATGAACAGAATGATTTTTAAAAAATTTGATGATTATTGTATAAAACTTCAGTATTTGCGTATCTATTTCCTGTCCTTCATAGCCATACTGGGACAGTCTCTGGGGACTCGTGGTGAAGCATCTAAAGGAATAAATATCAGCAACGAGATGGTTTCAAGCATCGACATTGTCGGCATATTAGTATGTGATGTAGCCTCTCAATATAATGCAGTATTACAGCTCATCAGAAGATAACAACATGAACAAAAGAGGCGGCACGGTGGCTCAGTAGTTAGCGCTCCTGCCTCACAGCTCCAGGGTAGCGGGTTCAATTCCGGCCTCGGGTGACTGTGTAGAGTTTGCACTTTCTCCCCATGTCCGCGTGGTTTTCCTCCGGGTGCTCCGGTTTCCTCCCACAGCCCAAAGATGTGCAGGTTAGGTGGATTGGCCATGCTAATTGCCCCTTAGTGTCTGAAAGGTTAGGTGGGGTTCCAGGGTTACGAGGTTAGGATGGAGACGTGGGCTTAAGTTGGTGCAGACCCGACGGGCTGAATGGCCTCCTTCTGCCCTGTAAATTCTACGATTCTATGGGGAGACGTGGGAATCAGAAACAGTCGGAAATGCAACAGTGATAATTGGCGATGAATGGCTGCCAGCAAATGAGGGCACACGGACACTATCTTCCAGAAGATGGAGAAAGCTGTTCCATCTCCATCTTCTCCCAGCTCCACAGATTCTGCCCGGCGTGCTGAGTATTTCCCTCATTTTCTCTTTTTACTTTCAGATTCCCAACGCCTGCGGTATCTCGATTTTGGAGCCCGTGAGTGGATGTTGCGATGACCTATCTACTTCCAACCCACGTCCCTCCTTTGCCGAAGGTATGTGGTTTATGTTGGCGTGTGTGCAAAGTCTGACACCGAGCAGCATGAGGGGATATTCAGTCAGAGGGCATAAAGGAGGTAGGTTTTAAACAGTACCTGAAAAGAGAAAAGTGAGGTTGTGAGGCAGAGGGGCGTAGGGAGGATATTCCGGAGCTTGAGGCCTGGGCAACCGGAGGCATGGCCACCAATGGGTGAAGTGATTAAAATCAGGGATGCGCAAGAGGTCAAAATTAATAGAGCGTAGATATCCCGGAGGGTTAGAACATAGAACAGTACAGCACAGAACAGGCCCTTCGGCCCTCGATGTTGTGCCGAGCAATGATCACCCTACTCAAACCCACGTATCCACCCTATACCCGTAACCCAACAACCCCCCCCCCTTAACCTTACTTTTTTAGGACACTACGGGCAATTTAGCATGGCCAATCCACCTAACCCGCACATCTTTGGACTGTGGGAGGAAACCGGAGCACCCGGAGGAAACCCACGCACACACGGGGAGGACGTGCAGACTCCGCACAGACAGTGACCCAGCCGGGAACCGAACCTGGGACCCTGGAGCTGTGAAGCATTTATGCTAACCACCATGCTACCGTGCTGCCCAGTGGGACTTGAGGAAACCACAACGATAGGGAGGAGCAAGGCCATGGGGGGGATTTGAATTTTAAAATCAAGACCTTGCTCGTCCAGGAGTTAATGCAGATCAGGGAGCACTGCGGGGATGACAGGGGAACAGGTCTTGGAGTTAAGACAACGAGCAGTAGACCTTTGGATGACCGCAAGTGTACGGAGGGTAGAATGTGGGAGACTAGCCAGGGGTACATTAGAACTGTTGAGCCTGGAAACGCATGAACGAGGAGTTCAGCAGCAGAGGAACCAATAAGAGGCAACAAATTTAAACCAATTTGAGGAGAAACTACTTCTCCCGAAGGGTTGTGAATCTGTGGAATTCGCTACCCCCGAGAGCAGTGGATGCTGGGACAGTGAGTAAATTTAAGGAGCAGTTCAACAGATATTTAATTGGTCATGGGTTGAAGGGTTATGTTAAGGGGCTGATTAGCACAGGGCTAAATCGCTGGCTTTGAAAGCACACCAAGGCAGGCCAGCAGCACGGTTCGATTCCCGTAACAGCCTCCCTGAACAGGCACCGGAATGTGGCGACGAGGGGCTTTTCACAGTAACTTCATTGAAGCCTACTCGTGACAATAAGCGATTTTCATTTCAGAATGGACGGTGGAGTTGAGGCCAGGGTGCGATCAGCCATGATCACATTGAGGGTGTCAGGCTCGGGAGGCTAAATTGCCGACTCCCCCTCCTAGGTCATGTGTTCCAGGGAGGAGATGCTCTGGCTGATTTTGCAATCCAGCTCTTGGTCTGTAACATTGTAGGGAGCAGATGAGGAACATATCAGCCATGATAGAATGGTGGAGCAGACTCATAAGATTACATAAGATTACTCGATGGGACGAATGGCCTAATTCTGCTCCTGTGTCTTATGAACATGACAAGGTGACGTTAGGGAGCTGGAAATAGGCGGTATTACTGACGACATGAATATGAGAGCCGGTGTTTACCCCAGGGTCAATTGTAGCACCAAGGTTGTGAAAAGATTGGCTTGATCTGAAATGTGCCCGAGACAGGGTTCGAGTCGATGGGTCGGGAATGAAATTTGGAATGGGGACGGAAAACAATCGTTGGGATTTTTCCAGCACCCACGGAGCGCGTGCTTTCCGGCAGCGGAGCCAGCCCGCCATTGGCCCCCGCGGGGGTCTTCCAGTCCCCCGGAAATCAATGTCGATTTGCGTTGCTTGCCCGCCCCTTCTGCTGGAGATCCTGCCACGGGGGGGGGGGTTATTCTCCAGCAGGACCGGAAGATCACACTGGTGGGAAGGGCTGGAAAATCCTGCCCAATTATTTCATTCTTCCCAATACTTAACTGGAATAGATAGAACATAGAACATAGAACAGTACAGCACAGAACAGGCCCTTCGGCCCTCAATGTTGTGCCGAGCCATGATCACCCTACTCAAACCCACGTATCCACCCTATACCCGTAACCCAACAACCCCCCCCTTAACCTTACTTTTATTAGGACACTACGGGCAATTTAGCATGGCCAATCCACCTAACCCGCACATCTTTGGACTGTGGGAGGAAACCGGAGCACCCGGAGGAAACCCACGCACACAGGGGGAGGACGTGCAGACTCCACACAGACAGTGACCCAGCCAGGAATCGAACCTGGGACCCTGGAGCTGTGAAGCATTTATGCTAACCACCATGCTACCCTGCTGCCCCTATCAATTTGATGTTGAGTTGCAAAGCCTTGCTGCTGAAGCATATACGACACTTATTGGCCATTCAGCATTCCAAATCCCACGCCTTCCGCACTTAATCCCGTTTTGAATGCTACCCAATTTCGGTCATCTCCTGACAAACCCAGGCAGATGTTTTCAAAAGGTCGAGGTTAAATTACCCTTTAACCCCTCCAGACGGCAGATGTTTCCTCTGGTGGGTATTTGCCCTGTTAGAATACCTGTTGGGGGACGCAGCGGTTAGCATTGCTGCCTCACGGCGCCGAGGACCCGGGTTCGATCCCGGCCCCCGGGTCACTGTCCATGTGGAGTTTGCACGTTCTCCCCGTGTCGGAGTGGGTCATACCCCCCCCCACAACCCAAAAGATGTGCAGGGTAGCTGGATTGGCCACGCTAAATTGCCCCTTAATTGGAAAACTTTAAAAAAATGAATAGCTGTTAGTTTCGGCAATGAATGCGCAAGGAGCTCCCTCAAGGACAATGTTTCCAAACATTTCCCTGAGGAGGGAAGAGGTTAGAGGTTAGGGGTCTTACTCATCTGCCATATAGGTTGGAGAATCGCCACCAATTTGCTTGGTGAGTGAAAACCCCTGAGCTGTGCCTCGCAACATGCGTTGATACTTGTGGTGAATCACAGTAGCGTAATTCACACTGTATTACACATGTTGTACTATGTCTCTGTAAGCTCGGCACGCGAACAGTTGCAGTGCTCTGCCACTAGGGGGAGATGCACTGGGAGTGTACGGGAGTTTGTACTGAGCTCCACCCTTGGCTCCACCCACGGCTCCTCCCCTTAACCGGAAGTATAAAGGCTGATGCTGAGAGCCTGCCCGCCAGTTCATCTGGAGCTCATCTTGTCACAGGCAGGCTCCGTTGTAAGACGATTAAAACCACTGTTCACTTCTAACCACGTGTCGCGTGAACTGATGGTCTCATCAATACTAACTCACCAATTGCTCTGAAAATATCGAGTCACCACTTCCATCTATACTTGCCCCCATATTAAATTGATTTTAGTTGAGCCCCTTAAAACAAAATTGTCATAGAATTAATTGCTGCCAATGTGCATCGTTCTACGAATGTATTAGCCCGGGGTGAGGGGTGGGGGTTGCTCCATTTAATTGTTAACGTCAATTGAAGCTTCTTCCCGTCTTCTGTTTTGACACTGACGGCATTGTGTGTGCGGGGAAGGAAAATCTAAAGGTCCGGGAGAATCATTGTCAGAATTACAAGCGCATGCAACTTTATCGTAGCACAAACTGAACTGAAAGTTTCCAGCGGAGAATACATGTCTGGGATTTCTTGCGTTGAGAAAAATGGAAATTTTCGTTTTTGCTTTTCGACGATGTGAATTTAACTGGGATGGTTCGTCCTGCCACTCTGCATGATGTTAATTACGATTTGCATTTCCCTGAGCTGCAAACCCTTACGGTGTTGAGCAAAAATAGACAAAAGAAGCCGAGAGCTGTCGGCAAGTTGGAAATGGAAATATTGCCGCTTGCAAATAATCGTCCATTGTGATGGAATTTTGAATTAAATTGGATCCAACCTTAGGGCACCTGACAAGGTGACAAGCAGTCAGTCTATTCTCGAGCCACTTGACGTTTTAGGTTGCAATTTTTCATCCCGTGAATTCTGACTGCGGCAATGTTGTTACTTTTGTTGTCAAAGCCAGGTCATCTTGAGAGGATGCTGGATTTGAAAGGAGGTATTGGAAGCGGAATGTCAGGTGCTTGAGGGGGGGCACTGGGGCGCATTAAAGCCAGATTGTGTCGGGATTCCTCTGGCACCTGTTCAGTGGCTGAAGAACCTATTCAGGTCTTCAATGGTTGAATCATTGAATCCCTAAAGTGCAGAAGGAGGCCATTCAGCCCATCGAGTCTGCAACGACCCTCTGAAAGAACACTCCCACCCAGGTGCATTCGCCCGCCATTCACCCACCCCATCCCCGTACCCTATCCCTGGACACTACAGGGCAATTTGGCATGGCCAATGGACCTAACCCGCACATCTTTGGACTGTACCTGAAGTACGTGTTCAGGTCTTCAGTGGTTGAAGTATGACTCCAACTTCGTGCAAAGCTGAATATTGGATGCCCTGGGCATTTTGAAACCTTTATACTGGTGCCCTATCAGTGCTCCTCCAACATTAAGAATTAGAAGTGGAAGAAGTAGTGGAATTTGTACTTCAAAGTCACCTCCACGCCAACCAGACTGAGTGCAATGCAATAGCCACTTGAGGATTTTTCAAAACAATTTGAAGGTAGGTGGCAATATTTCAGAGTCTTCATGTCCGTATTGAAGTCAACCAGTGTTGTGTTTTCCTATGACCCATCCCTCCAAAAGATTGATGGGATTACAGATTGCTAGCGAGGCAATCATGCCAGCAGATAATCATCTCTTTTCAAAATACAAGAGGAAAGTGTGCTGGATAATTACGCGGCCGTGTTAAGGACAATTGTGAATACCCGCAAGGAAAACAATAAGGTGGTTCTTTTAAATGATCAAATTCGGAAAACACTGTTAATAATAGGACTACAAGGTAAGTATTTGCAGAATTGCCCTTGAAGGTTTCTTATCGCCATTTGTTATTTTTATAGAAGAACTGACTTGGGTCTGAATTTTATTGAGAGGCCAACAAGTGTTCCCAGCAAGCTCTATTGTAGAAACAGATTTCCCATTCGCAAAGAACGTATATTGCATTGGAAGTTAGACATAGAATTTACAGTGCAGAAGGAGGCCATTCAGCCCATCGAGTCTGCACCGGCTTCTGGAAAGAGCACCCTACCCAAGGTTAACACCTCCACCCTATCCCCATAACCCAGTAACCCCACCCAACACTAAGGGCAAATTTTGGACACTAAGGGCAATTTATCATGGCCAATCCACCTAACCTGCACATCTTTGGACTGTGGGAGGAAACCGGAGCACCCGGAGGAAACCCACGCACACACGGGGAGGATGTGCAGACTCCGCACAGACAGTGACCCAAGCCGGAATCGAACCTGGGACCCTGGAGCTGTGAAGCGATTGTGCTCTCCACATGCTACCGTGCTGCCCGTATTAAAGTTGTAATAGATTGTCGAGTTAAACAATACACCCCGTACATAATGTATTCATAGAATACAATAGAATCCACAGAAACCCTACAGTGCTGGAAAAGGCCATTCGGCCTTTTGTCACAGGGTTGTCACAGGTTGTCACAGGGTTGATTCGTAGCAGATCGCACGTACAAAACATTTTTAGTGTAACAGGGTGTTCCAACGTTTCTTATAGAGGTATAAATAACTGGAGGGTCAGAAGACCTGAAGGGAATGTAAGACCACAGAGTGTTCAAGAAGGTCGAAAAGCAACAACCCACATTTAAACATCACTCATCCTGACTTCAGGAAGCCCTAAAGTTGTGATCTAATGATGCAAATTAAGTTCTTTTGCAGAACAGCCATTGCTGTAATGCAGGGACCTATACTCTGGAAACCCCTTCATAACAGAGTTGACAGGGATAAGCAGCTACAGCTATGAGGGTAGGTTGGAAGGTTTGCCTCTGTTTTCCTTGAAGCAAAGAAGGCTGTGAGGGGGGGGGGTCTAGATCGAGGCATTCAAGATCCTGAGGGGTTTGGACAGGGAAGATAGCGAGAAACTGTTCCCCTCTCGAGAGGGCGCCAAGACCTAGAGGGCCCAGATTCGTAATAATGGGGAAAAGAACAAAAAGCGATGTGAGGAAAGATTTTTTTTATCGCCCAGAGGGTGGTTGGAGTCGGGAACGAACTTCCTGTGAGGAAGGCGGAGGCAGGTTCGATCGAGATACTCAAAGCAGAATTGGATTGCCAGCTGAACAGTATAATGAAGGGGAGTGGGTTGAAGTGGAATTCTCTTTCAGAGAACCAGTGCAGAATTGACGGGCCGAATGACCTCCTTCTGCACTGTAAAGATTGTGGGCGCGATACTCCGCTCCCCACGCCTGGTGGGAGAATCGCGGGAGGGCCCCCCGACAAATTTCACGTCCCCCTGGCACCCCCCGCGATTCTACCCCCTCCCCCCCAGCTCGGAAAAAGAATCGCCGCTCACCGTTTTTCACGGCGATTCTCCGACCCGGATGGGCCGAGCGGCCTGCCGTTCGCGGCCATTTCATGACAGCGGCAAACACACCTGGTCGCAGCCGTCGTGAAACGGGAGTGAGAAGCCCGTGTGGGGCTTGTAGGTGGCCTAGCAAGGAAAGAGCACCACGACTGTGCTCAGGAGGGGACAGGCCCGCGATCGGTGCCCACCGATCGTCGGGCCGGCGTCCAAATCGGACGCACTATTTCCCCTCCGCCGCCCCGCAAGATCAAGCCGCCACGTCTTGCAGGGCGGCTGAGGGGAAAGATGGCCACCGCGCATGCGCGGGTTCGTGCCATCAGCGTCATGTCGTCAGCCAGCCAACCTGCGCATGCGCGGCTGACGTCATTAGGAGCGCCGGCCACGTCATTCTTTGCGCAACGCCCCCGCGGCCGAGAGTTACGGAGCGCCGCTCCTAGCCCCGCCGGGAGGGGAGAATAGGGGGCGAGGAGCGGCCTCCGAGACCGTCGTGAAACGCGGCCGCGTTCACTACGGCCCTCCCAATTTTTCCCGGGAGCGGAGAATTCCGCCCTGTGATTCCCAAACCTCTACACTGCTCTATTCTCCTTTGAGACACTCCTGAAAACCTGTCTCTTTGGCCAAGCCTTTTGGCACCTGTCCTGGTGTCACCTGACGTGACTAAGGGTCAGACTTTGTGAAGTGCCTTGGGACATTTTATTGTGTTAAAACTATGATACAAATACAGGTTTTTGTTGTTGTTCTTGTTGGTCGAGGCCAGGGAAGAATTTGCATCTTTTGGAGAGTGGGCCAGGAATGGGTTTGAAGGGTGAAGGGGGATCAATGACAGAAGATGCTTGGCTGGCCGAGTTGGGGGTTTCTTTGAAACTTTTGTGAGGGCCACGAAGAATCCAGCACGAGTTTTCAGGATACAAAGAAATAACATTTATTTACAATAACATATATATACAATAGCATATACAGTAGTCCCCCGTTATACCGCGCTCCGCAATACTGCGGTTCGCAATATACGGCGGGGGGGGGCTTATGGGCCCCAACTGTCAGCTTCCCTCTCCGGATCAAAGTGAGCCGGTCGCTGAAATTGACACTGCCGGCTGATTGGAGGGAGAGAGCAGCCGGCAGTGTCAATTTCAGCGGCCGGCTCACTTTGATCCGGAGAGGGAAGCTGCTCTCTCACTGAAACAATCAGCCGGCCGCTGAAATTGACACTGCCGGCTGCTCTCTCCCTCCAATCCAACTTTTAAGTTTTAATGTTTCTGATTGGAGGGAGAGAGCAGCCGGCAGTGTCAACTTCAGCGGCCGGCTGATTGTTTCAGTGAGAGAGCAGCTTCCCTCTCCGGATCAAAGTGAGCCGGCCGCTGAAATTGACACTGCCGGCTGATTGGAGGGAGAGAGCAGAGAACATAGGAGGAGGTCATACGGGCCTCTGCAAGACCAGCATGGTCTCACATCGCCCCTCCCCTCTGTAGCCCTGTATTCTAAAATTAACCCCCATCGTGGATATCCGCGGCTCGGATGCAACGCGGGTGGCTGTCTTGGACCCCAACACCCGCGTTATAAAGGGGGACTACTGTATATATATACACAACAGCAGCAGCAACTTCCCTTGCTGCTCTCTCCTCTCTCACCCTGGTTCCAAACTGGCCAGCTCTATTTATGCAGGGAGTCTGCTAATGATTTCTCCGCCCCCCCCCCCCCCCCCCTCATTGGGGAAGCTCATACTCCCACAGGATTGTGGGATTGTCATTAGTCCCCAGCCAATGGTAAGCAGGCAGGTTATAACAGAAACACAGAGGCATAGAAAACTAGGCCATACGGCTCCTCGAGCCTGCTCTGCCATTCAACTTGATCCTCCACCTCAATGCCATTCTCCCACTCTCTCCCCATTGCGATGAATGTGGGCATTTCAGATATGTTGTATAATGTGTATTTGCTGCCGTAAGGGTTAAACGCCTGGGTTAGTGTGCGTATGACTGCTGCGGTAGTATTTTAAAAAAATCTTGCTTTGCAAGATAGCTGGGCGATTTTTGAGCCAGAGTTGCAAGTAAAGCATCGTAAAAGCTAGGGCTAATGGGTTTTTGTTTGGATTAAAAGGGGTCGCTGTGGAGTAGTTCATCAGAGACATTAGCACGAACTAACGGCCGTGCCCGCCATGGGATGCGGCGAGGCTGGTACATCACGCGATTAGCCTCACGCGAGATTTACCTGGCTCATCACACCGCACGAGATCTCGTGAGATGTCATGATCTGGATCCTGCCCACAATGGGCGGGATCTAAGTTTGCATATTCAAGTGAACAGTTAGGGTCACTTAAATGCTTTCATGCCAGATCTACCCAGTGCTTGGGATTGGATCCCCCAGCCTTGGTGAAGCTTCTTTTCCCGGTCAGAGGCTGCTGAAGACTTGTTAGAGTAATTGAGCTGTGCTACCCTCCTGTTGAGGTGGAGAGACAGCCATGATCCTGTCTCTTGACTGACTCAAAACCCAAAAAGCCTACTCCTGCTCCCATTCTTTACATTCTTAGTTGTACTAGGCAGCTACCAGTCCCGACCCCTTTCTGGGCTATAAGACCATCTGTTTGTTATTAAGGCTGAAGGGAACAATCAAGAAACTCTTTAGAATTTACTTGTTCTGTGTTTGCAAACGTAGGTGTTCGGCCAATTCACTTCAATGGATGAAAAATCGGCATTCCTTGTTTGCTGCATGGGCCCAGAGCAAATCCCTCAGTAAATCCCACAGATTCTATCTTCTCTTTCTTATTAGTCTACGACTGTTCACGAGAAACCAAATGTATCGGATTGTTCTCGCGAATTATTTGCGAGGAAGAACCTACAATCACTGAAGACCAAGGCATCAATCCTCTGGGCAGAATTATATCAGCTGCATCTGAGATGGCTCCTGCTATCATGAAGATTGTGAAGACGCTTGTGTTGCGGAATAGGATCATAGAATGGTCACAGCACAGAAGGAGGCCATTCGGCCCACCATGCCAGCGCTGGCCCTCAGCAGGTTTTCAGCCCGTGAATTGCAGTTTCTCGCCACACATCCACGAGACAGTGTTCGATGATTTTAAAAAATATTTTTTATAAATTAAATTACCCAATTATTATTTTTTCCAATTAAGGGGCAACGTAGTGTGGCCAATCCACCTAGTCTGCACATCTTTGGGTTGTGGGTGAAGACACGGGGAGAATGTGCAAACTCCACACGGACAGTGACCCGGGGCGGGGATCAAACCCGTGTCCTCAGCGCCGTCAGCAGCAGTGCTAACCACTGTGCCACATGCCGCCCGACGGTGTTCGATGTTAACAAACCGAATAACCTCAACAGGTGACTTACCCTGTTCATGTATATGTCTTTAAGGCGAAATCATTTGAAAAATTGAATCCCAGTCCACTGGGGAACATTCCTGGTCTTCGGATGCCTGTCCCAATCCCTTATGCAGTGCATAATAATAATTGCTTATTGTCACAAGTAGGCTTCAATGAAGTTACTGTGAAAAGCCCCTAGTCACCACATTCTGGCACCTGTTCGGGGAGGCCGGTACGGGAATTGAACCCGCGCTGCTGGCCTTGTTCTGCATTACAAGCCATTTGTTTAAACCACTGTGCTAAACCAGCCCCTGTGCATGAGATTCCCTCTGCCCTTCACAGGCCGGTGAAGTCAATTACTATCAAACTCTGCTTTTTGAGTGACGTTAAACATGCCAGCTTGTTATGAGATGGGTAGCCTGGAGGCTTATTGGAAGATTTTCAGCTGAAGACTGCACTTTCGAGCGTAACGCAGAGGCACTTATGTCATTGCGGCCATAGGTTTGAGGTCAGCACTTTACGGAACTGCTAAGCTCATCTGAAATCTCTCTGCTAACGGAGTACCTTGTCCTTGTTCATAATTAGTTCCACTGAGTGTTGACTTTATGCTGCTATAGGCTCATTTGAGTTACATACACATATATGCAATTATATATATTTATATATATATATATATATATATATAAATAACCCAATCCAGTGTGTGCTTATCACATCAACACACTGCAGTTGAAGAGGGTCTAGTGACATCATTTGCGTTTAAAAATTAAAACATAAAATGCTATGTACAAACCGAAGAGTGATACAGAAAGAGAATCTTTTGGTCCATTTTGGCAGCAGGGTAGCATTGTGGATAGCACAATTGCGTCACAGCTCCAGGGTCCCAGGTTCGATTCCCGGCTTGGGTCACTGTCTGTGTGGAGTCTGCACATCCTCCCCGTGTGTGTGCGTGGGTTTCCTCCGGGTGCTCCGGTTTCCTCCCACAGTCCAAAGATGTGCAGGTTAGGTGGATTGGCCATGCTAAATTGCCCTTAGTGTCCAAAATTGCCCTGAGTGTTGGGTGGGGTTACTGGGTTATGGGGATAAGGTGGAGGTGTTGACCTTGGGTCGGGTGCTATTTCCAAGAGCTGGTGCAGACTCGATGGGCCGAATGGCCTCCTTCTGCACTGTAATTTCTATGATAAAAATTCTAAGATTTGCCTCTAATGCCTCTTTGAAAGAGGTATTCAATGGCCCCACTTGTTTCTCCATCTCTCGGTAATCCTTTCCTTTATAAATCTGTTTTCAATTCCCTTTTGAAAGTTACGATTGAATCTGTTTCCATCACCCTTTCAGGGAGCGCATTCCAGATCGTAAAACCTCACTGGGTTAAAAAAACCAACTTCTCCTTCCGTCACCTCCGATTTTTTGACCAATTATCTTCGACTTCTCTCTTTCGTCCTTCTGCCAGTGGGAAAAATGCTGCTTATTTGCTCTTAGCAAAATTGCACATGATTTTGAATGCCTCTTAAAACTCCTGAAAGAGAGTAACTCCAGCTCCTGAAGCAATGCACAGCAGGCTGATCAACTAAACATTCCTACAGTTCAGAAGGAGGCCATTCAGCCCATCAGTCCTGCACCGACCCTCTGAGAGAGCACCCGACCGAGGCCCACTCCCCCCCCCCCCCCCCCCACACCTAACCTGCACATCTTTGGAAACTAAGGGGCAATTTTAGCACGGCCAATCCACCTAACCTGCACATCTTTGGACTGTAGGGGGACAAGGGAGCACCCGAAAGAAACCCACACAGACACGGGGAGAATGTGCAAACTCCTGCGAGGCCGGAATTGCACCCCGGTCCCTGATGCTGTGGTGCAGCAGTGCTAACCACTGTGCCACCTTGCCAGTGTTTCACCGGTGCGGTGAGAACCAAAATGATTCAGTACAGAAACTGGCCGTTCAGCTCAACAGATCTGTGCTGGCTTCCATTCTCATTTATTTCTGCTCCGTTTCTAATCACTACAATGCAGAGGGAGGTCATTCGGCCCATCGAGTCTGCTCCGACCCTTTGAAGGAGCACCTGACCTAAGCCTTCTCCCCACCCTATTCCTCCAGCGACGGCCGACGGAGAATCCAGCCCCACGTATCTGGTCAGACATGGCTCCGCAAGATAAACTATTTCAACTTTAACTGATGGAAATTAATTTCAGCACCTTGGTGGAGGGTGGACGGTTACCATAGAGACATTGGATATGTTGCGTCTACTCGAAGACAGAATGTGGGATATTTGATCAAAACTGCCAAGGAAAATCTAAGCCTGCTGTCACATCTGAAACGGAAATCTTTCCCGGCAATTCCAGAAGGCGGCTGTTGGTGCAAAATCTTTAATGTGAAGATCACACATTCTAAAGCTGCCAAATAACATCACCATCACCACAGTTACAACACACGTCTCGTTTTCATTGTTATCTGCTCCACAAGGCTCTGAAACGGATTATTCCCTCAGCATTAACATTAATGACAGGATGACATTGGTTGCCTGTTGAGTCAGCTGAACTTCTTTTAAAAATTCTCGATAGTAAGACCGTCCTTTGGTTTACGATCAGATTGGCTGACCTTCCGAATGCAGGAACAGAGGAACAGCGGGGAAACCATTCAGCCCTGTTAATGTGCTCCGCAATTCAGCGAGGGCATTGTCACAACACTCTGGGTTAGTTTGCGGTCAATTCAGCCACACTTGACTCGCAGTCGCAAGACGGGTGAAATGAGATTTTATTTGCAATACCCGAGATCCTTGGCTGAGCCTGATAAACTGCAGTTACCAGGGGCGGGATTCTGCGGGAATTGGAGGGGCGGGCAACTCCGGCGCCGAAGAGTGTCGTGAACCACTCCGGTGTCGGGCCGCCCCAAAGGTGTGGAATCCTCTGCAGCTTCAGGGGCTAGGCCGACGCCGGGGTGGTTTGCGCCGCGCCGGCCTGTGGGGAAGGGTCTTAGTGCCACGCCAACTGGCGCCGAAGGGCCTCTGCTGGCCGGCGTGAGTTGGTGCATGGGCGGGAGCGCCAGCGTGTGCTGGTGTCATCCCAGCGCATACGCAGGGCGATTTATCTCCGCGCCGGCCATGGTGGAGGACCACAGAGCAGCCAGGTCCAGAGTGCAGAAGAATAGAGTGCCCCAACGGCACAGGCCCGCCCGCGGATCGGTGGGGCCCGATGGTGGGGCCCGATGGTGGGCCAGGCCACTTCCCGGGGCCAGATCCCCCTGCGCCCCCCCCCCCCCCCCCCGGAGGCCGCCTGCGCAGCCAGGTCCCGCCGGTATGTATGCACTCCAATTTACGCCGACGGGACCAGCTGAAAACGGGGGGGGGGGGCGGGTGCTGCCAGCGGCCGCCGACCGACGCGACGCCATTCCCACCCCCGCCAAATCTCCGGCGCCAGAGAATTCAGCAGCCGGCGGGGTCGGGATTCACGCCGCCCCCTGGCGATTCTCCAACCTGGCGGGGGATCGGAGAATCCCACCCCAGGTTTGTAACTTTTAAACACAAGTAACCTTTTATTATTATTTATGATTTATTTATTTAATTAGTTATTTTTGTACCATTTATTGTAATTAATTGGACACAAAATGTAACTGACTATCTATTACCCGTTTCCCCAAACCCCCTTTCTGACAATCCCCACTCTCTATACACACACACACACACACACACACACACACAGACAAACAACACAGAGGGGAAACAGTGGTGGGAAGGGAAAGAAAAATATTAATAAGATTAAAAGGGTCAGGATGTCTGATGCATGGGATTGCTTCCAGTCAATGTCTTTCTGAAGTTCAGGCTTTCGTTTTGATACTTCTTCCTTCCAGGCTTGAGGTTTTCTCTGGCGAGGTTGTCCACCTTCTCTGCAGGCTCAGCATCACTCCAGGTTCAGAGCAAAGGATGTGCCAGGCACTCACTGCTCACAGAACAATACCGCTGTTCTTTCACCAGTAAGCACGAGAGAGACAACAGACACTTGGGAACACCGCCACCTGCAAGTTCCGCTTGAAGCCACTCACCATCCTGACTTGGAAATGCATCGGCCGTTCTTTCACTGTTGCTGGGGTCAAAATCCTAGAACTCCATCTCAAGCAGCACTGTGGGCGTCCCTACGCTACGTGGGCTGCAGCGGTTGAAGAAGGTCGCTTAACCCCACCTTCTCAAGAGCAATGAGGGATGTCGGCCTAGCCAACGAGGCCCATGCCATGCGAAAGAGCAAAATCAAACACTCTTTTATCCTTGTGTTCTTTACCTTTGTTTAATCAACTGGACAAGACCCAGGTTTTCCCATCTGCCCCATGGAGAGAGCCACCATCGTGCTAATCATTGTGTTATTGAAAACAATAATGTGTTAATATTAATAGCTTATTGTCACAAGTAGGCTTCAATGAAGTGACTCTGAAAAGCCCCTAGTCACCACCTTCGGGTCCCTGTTCGGGGAGGCCGGTACATGAGAGTACCTTGATCTGCCTATGATCATTATTGTTCACAAAGGTATCAGGGAAAGGATAAAATTCCGCATTTATAACGCATGTCTCTTCAGATATCGCAACATTCTTCATAGCCAGTGCAAAATTTGAGGGCTAGCCTCTCTATTGAAGGAAAGTGTAGAAGCCAATTTCTCACAGGATTTCACAAATAGCAATCCAGTAAATGACCAGATACTTTACTCTTTGTTGAGATGCCAATGTTGGCATGGATATCAAAATATCGCCCCCCCCCCCCCCCCCCCCCCCCCAACCCCACCCTTGAAAAATGCCAAGGACACACTCACATCCGACAGAAAGGGTGGGAGGCCACTTCTGTTTTGCGACATATCGGAAAGCCGGCAGGACACCCCATAATAATAATAATAATCTTTTCTGTCACAAGTAGGCTTATATTAGCACTGCAATGAAGTTACTGTGAAAATCCCCTAGTCGCCACACTCCGGCGCCTGTTCGAGTACACGGAGTGGGAATTCAGAATGTCCAATTCACCTCAAAAACACGTCTTTCGGGACTTGTGGGAGGAAACCGGAGCGCCCGGAGGAAACCCGCGCAGGCATGGGGAGAAGGTGCGGACTCCGCGCAGACAGTGACCCGAAGTGTCTACATTCTGAGCCCAAGATCTCTGGAGTGGGATATGAAGTCGCGATCGCTGGCTCACAACTGTGGAGGACAGTTCCTGGAAAAGGAAGAGGGAGCGAGAAAGAGAGAGAGAGAGAGAGAGGGGAAGAAATCTGTCTTTGATTGACACTGACCTTGTTTTGCAAAAATGAATAAACGGAGGAGTTTGTCACCCCCTGTTGCAGAGAGGATCATTCCATGATTGTACCTGGAACCAAAAAGAAAATTGAGTATTTACAGGAACCATCCGTGGAAATGACCTGGATGTGATTTTGGAATGTGTTCTGATGTGGCTTTAACTAACCAAGCCTCTGAAATGACTACTTGAAGAGCTGAACAAGCTGAGGTCCTGTTCAGGTGGTATTTATTTCTTACGGCCAAGTCCTACTCAGCAGCTTTGTGGTTGGGAAACAGCCCATTGATTTTCTCCCGTGAGAACCACAAAAGGAATCTGCAAGTGAGCTTCGGGGCGTTTCAGAAGAGGCAAAGCCGGCAGAATTGAATGTTCCTGGAGAGCAGTTGCTGCAATCACCTTGTGCTGGGGAGCAGTCACAGTTTTTCTTGTGCAAATATGCGATTTCAGAATGAAGACTGACTTGCTGCAGTGTTTGATCTGGATTATGCAAGTTGCACATCAGAATGGGGTTTAGCTGTTCAATCGCCGACGTGAGATCTGAAGGAATATCAATTTCTGTTTAGTGTCTAACCCTTCAGATATCATTACCAGGTATCCTTTCACACAAAGTGCTTCCTCATTATTCCGTATTATATTCAGGCTCCAGAATTAAAGAATATTAGAATGAGAAGAGTTCTGAACCAAGGTGGCTACGGCTGTTATGCTTCTGTTGAATGGGGAATCCACAATCATCGGATAATTGAAGGAGATTTGAAGGAACAACCTTGCTGGAAGTTGGTAGAAGGTCCAAGAAACCTCAACCACAAAGATATCATGGGCAGAATTCTCCATAGCCTCACGCTGAAATCGGGATCAGCAATTGGGCGGAGAATGGCTTCCGACGCCGGATTTGGGGCAGGCGTTGATTTGGCGTCGGTTTGGCGATGCTCCGCCCTCTCCAAATCGGCGTCGTCGGGATGGATGCACGCGCAGTCGCAAGGCCGGCTCCGCTCCCGATGGGCCGAGTTCCCGGCGGCACGAGCCACGTGTGGTCCCAACGGTCAGGAACCTAGCATGCCGGCTGTGGCAATGCGTTGCCATACTCATGCGGATTCAATTCCCGGCTTGGGTCACTGTCTGTGCGGTGTCTGCACGCTCTCCCTATGTCTGCGTGGGTTTCCTCCGGGAGCTCCGGTTTCCTCCCACAAGTCCTGAAAGACGTGCTTGATAGGTGAATTGGACATTCTGAATTCTCCCTCCATGTACCCGAACCGGCACATGAGTGTGGCGACTAGGGGCTTTTCACAGTAACTTCATTGTACCCAGGAAAAGCTCATTTCTACTTGTATATAGAAACAATATTTTCTTTAATTCAGTATATTGTACATCAAAAGCAATTGGTTAGTCTCAACACAGTGCATGTAATAATCCTACAATGTGATAATAATTATTGCTGTTTCCTTTAATCACTCTGTATGGACTGGTGTGATCCCTGTAGAAAGTGATATCCTTAAAAAATATATTTGGCAGTGGATGACTGTGAGGATCACAGGGCAAGATTTCAAGTTTGAAGACTTTTACTGCAACACACAAGCTAAAAGCAATATTGACAAACTGCTGTTTCAGTAGGCAACCTTTCTTCCAAACTACAGAAATAATCCCCTATTTAACATTCAAAATAACCAACAAGTTCCATCCACAATTAAATTTTACATTGTTCCGTAAGTAGCTACTCCACTTTCCCGGAACCAGTCTAAAGGGATTCTTAGCTCCTGTGAACTTACTTCCTTCTTTCCCATGCTCAGACAGATAACTTCTAATCCCTGAACTAACTTTTACAGTGAGGGTTACCCTGGAAATCCCTCCCTCTTGCCAAAGCCAGGCAAATCTTCCAGTCTTCTTTAAGTCCTCATAAACTAAGTATCTTCAATCCGAGCTTGAGCTCCCACCTGTATTCTTGTGTGGTGACCCATGGAAACCTGCTACCTTGATCTCTCAGTTTTCTCTTTCTCTTGGATTTTTCAGAGTGACCCTGGTTTATGAGGTTCAAGGATATTTTCGGAAAATCTGCAACGTGATCCTACAATGGCCTCTTTTGGGCTCTTCCCTTCTCAAAACCCATCTCTATGGCGACCGTTAATCACTTAGGCCTTACACCCAAGTAGGAATGCTAATTAGTTAGACTTTACACTCCCAATTTTATTCTATCTTGAAACTAAATAGACAGTTTAAAGTATAACCGTTCACAGCACCTGACATTCTTAACAGAATTCTGGGAATTTGGAGACCAACAGTCTATCCACAATCCGTAAAGAGGCTTTGCCATTTGCCATTTGCCAAGGCATGGACACCTTGCACCTTCCTACCAATTAAACAACCTTGGCTCCCTTTTAATCTTTAACAACCAAGTCACCCAGGCTTGTTCTTAGCAAAGTTCAGAAACAGCGGTCACATGAACCCCTTCATTCCTCCATTTTATCATAAACTAAAGACACAGACCTGAAAAATAACAATCATATAAAATCTTACACCTGTAATGGGGCTAAAAATAATTCAATTTGCAAAAATCATCACCAAGTTCCATAAAAAGGAATATTTGTTTGTCTCAATGTAGCAGTGATAGAATTTTGGACGATATTAGACATAACTAGACTAATAACAATTGAGATTTGGCCAGACCCACCCTCGGGCTCATAGACTAGTCAACGAATGCTACATTGTTTCATTTAATTTTGGCCATGTAACCTTCAGTTTATGTGGTTGAAAAGCCGATGTACAAGCTTAAGCGATCAACAAAGATGTTTGACTAATTGGCAACAATCCAGTTAATTCTGGGTCTGAGAAGCAATGTTACACCATGGCCTGACAAAGCAGATGGGTCACATGTTTTGTCAGCATCTGTAACATCGCCTTCAACTTATCTATTCACTTTGTTTGTACCTTCAGGACATAACGAAGCAATGACAGCAACTTAATTATCTGATATTAATTCTTGAAATGAAATGAACATCGCTTACTGCCACAAGTCGGCTTCAAATGAAGTTATTGTGAAAAGCCCCTCGTCGCCACATTCCGGCGCCTGTTCGGGGAGGCTGGTACGGGAATTGAACCGTGCTGCTGGCCTGCCTTGGTCTACTTGAAAAGCCGGCGATTTAGCCCCGTGCTAAACCAGCCCCTTTGACATGAAAGCAAAGGTATACTGTGGATTCTAGAAATTGGAAATACAAATACCAGCAGATGTGATAGCATTCGAAGAGAGAGAGAGAGAGAAATTGCAGTTCAGATGAAAGGTTGTTGACTTCAAACATGGACCCTTTGAGATTCAATTGGGACAAAGCATGTTTTCATTATTGTGTGGGCATTCTGCTAATGTGCGGTAGACGTAGCACTTTTCTTGGGATACAAAGACCAGCAGGGTTGGATCAGGCTTCGCAGGCGCCCTGTCCCATAGGGTCCCTACAGCGAAGAAGGAGGCCATTCGGCCCATCGCGTCTGCATCGAGAGCGCCCTAACTAGGCTCACTCCCTTCCTCTATCCCCGTAATTCTGTGCATTGATCGTGACGAATCCACCCGACCTGCTCATCTTTTGGACTGTGAGGGATGCACAGATGATGTGAGAGCTGCACAAACTCAACTCAGCCTGGTCAACTCACCAGTTCAATGGGGTATGATGGTCAGACGAAGAGCGGCTGCGCATTTATACAATGGGGTAACTTATTTTATAATATTTTTAAAATTTAATCTCTTTATTATTGTCAGAAGTAGGCTTACATTGACACTGCAATGACGTTACTGTGAAAATCCCCTAGTCGCCACATTCCGGCGCCTGTTCGGGTACACAGAGGGAGAATTCAGGATGTCCAATATTCAGAATTCTCCTAACAAGCACATCTTTTGGGGCTTGTGGGAGGAAACCGGAGCGCCCGGAGGAAACCCACGGGGAGAACGTGCAGACTCCGCACAGACAACGACCCAAGCCAGGAATCGAACCTGGGAGCTTCCTGCTGTGAAGCAACAGCGCTACCCACTGTGTTACCGTCCACTGTGCTACTTTTCCAGCCCCGCCCCACCTCATGAACCGTCGCGGACGGGATGAGAAAATGGGTGGACCATTTAAAGGTCCTTCGCCCGCGGGCGGGGATTTTCAGCCTCGAGATGGGCGTGTCCGAAAAATCCCGCCCATCGTATGGTTTCCTCTAATAGTCCAAAGATGTATAGGTTAGGTGGACTGGCCACGCTAAACTGTCCATTAGTGTCCAGGGATGTGCAGGTTAGGTGGAGTTACTGGGAAAGGATGGGGGAGTGGGCCTGGGGTGCAGAGGGCCGGTGCAGACTCGATGGGCCGAATGGCCTCCTTCTGCGCTGTAGGAATGCCATTCTGGGAGTGTTGTCAGGCAAAACCTGACTCAGATATCGCTTTTAAACCCAAAGCTGTGGGTTTTATTTGAATGCATGTTTGATTGGCAGCTCTATCTGAGTTTGAGAGCCGCACGTTTAAAAGTCTTTTGTCACGGTCAAAACAATCATGTCTTATTCCGATTCAGTGGTCTATCTGAAGACATGAGGGAGCTGAATAGGCCAGAGAGGCTGCACCGATGTTCAGCAGTGAAAACTGACCTGTAAAGTTAATAATTAGACATCTTGTGACTCTGGCCAGTTCTGATTGAAAGTAGCTCAGTCAATGTAATGGCTCATTGGTTTCTATATACCAGTGAGGTAGGGAATCATATAAATCCTCAAAATACTGTAAATCTGTATTGCTGCTCTTCATTTCATAGAATCATAGAATCCCAACAGTGCAGAAGGAGGTCGTTCGGCCCATTGAGTCTGCACCGACCCTCTGAAAAAGCACCCTACATAGGCCCATTCCCCCACCCTATCCCCATAGCCCCACCTAACCTTTGGACACTAAGGGACAATTTAGCCATTCCGCCTCACATGCACATCTTTGGGCTGCGGGAGGAAACAGGAGCACCCGGAGGAAACCCACGCACACACGGGGAGAAAGTGCAGACTCCGCACAGACGGTGACCCAAGCCGGGAATCGAACCCGGGTTCCTGGCGCTGCGAGGCAGCAGTGTTAATCACCGTGCCACCCAGCAGGTTCACGAGGTGGTCCCCCTCCTTCCCCACCCCTCTCCACGCTGTTGTTTTCAAGCTGGAAGGCCGGTTATTGGCCCTCGAGCTTTGAGAGCCCGTCTGCCAGACTTAATTGGATGGCGAGCGGATCCTCTGGCCAAAAATTGGCCAAATCGTGGAAAATTACAAGTCATAGAATCATAGAATTTACAGTGCTGAAGGAGGCCATTCGGCCCATCGAGTCTGCACCGGCCCTTGGAAAGAGCACCCTAGCTAAGTGTCTCCCCCCTCCCCCCTCCCCGCGCCCCCCCCCCCACCCTATCCCGGTAACCCAGTAACCCCCACCCAACCATTTTGGACACTAAGGGCAATTTAGCGTGGCCAATCCACCAAACTGTCATAATATATGCCAGTATATCATGGTGCAGACACACACTGATGGACACACACACGGACCAATCAACATGTACAAACACCGCAGCCAATCACCAGTTAGAATACACGCACACTAGAAAGGCAGAGGCCACCACGGTTCCCGCTCATTCTGGGAGCTGCCTCTGAGTGTAACAGGAACCTATTCAGCCCAGCACGGACTCACAACACGTGCTGAGAGAATCAACTGGTTCGGACAAGGCTTCGGTCTCTAGTTTAAGTTAGCATCATTTAGACCCACAGTCATCGTGTGTTAGTGAGTTAGAAGTAGTTAATAAAATTGAGTTGAACCTTCATCTGTGTTGGAAGTGTCTGTTCATCTCTCCAGCCTACACAAGCCAACACATCACGAACCTGCACATCTTTGGACTGTGGGAGGAAACCGGCGCACCCGGAGGAAACCCAAGCAGACATAGTGATTGTTTCCTGCACAGAGTGGCCTTCTGACTTGCACTTCAGCCTGATGGCGGGATTCAGAAGCGCGTGGGGAATATCTTGCCCTGGATCACTGTCTTGTACACACACACGCGGAAATTCTTTCCTGCACTCACATTTTCACACTCCTGCTTGCACACAATTTGAGACAAGTTCTCATTTTCAAACACACACTGGCTCACGTGCACACACATCCTATCTCATGTGTGTCTACACATACAGATGCGCTGATGCACCCATGCCCCAGCCTTTCTTTCACATGCACGCGCGCACCTGGATGTTTAAGCTCAGCGCTACCAGCACATGGTAGGAAGTGTGTATTGAGAAATTGCGCAACCCCAGCCAATGATTTTCTTTCGCACCAGGACTATGGGGGGGGGGGTGGGGGGGGGGGGGGGGGGGGGGGTGGGGGGGGGGGGGGCATTATAGTGGGGAAAAGTCACCCCTTTCTCCAGCACTGCGCTGGGTAACAAGCTTGAGCCATTTTCCTTTGTGTGCGATTGAGCAAGGGATTGTGCAGGAACATAATCATCACTGTGACAGCTGAGAAAATGAAACATCTTAACAGTGATATTTATAGAAGCCTAAGGGGAAGTTAAACCAGTTAATTTGTAAAGAATGGAAATGGCAATCACAGCACTTGACACGGCCGACACCCTGCTGTTGGAACTTCGGAATTCTCTGGTCTTAAGAATGTGAAATGCAACACAATGGCTTAGTGGCTAGCACTGTTGCCTCACCGCGCCAGGGACCCGGCTTCGCTTCCGGCCTCGGGAGTCTGCACGTTCTCCCCGTGTCTGCGTGGGTTTCCTCCGGGTGCTCCGGTTTCCTCCCACAGTCCAAGGATGTGCAGGTTGGGTGGGATTAAGGGAATAGGGCTTGGGAGTGTAATCTGGGTAGGGTGCTCTTTCGGAAGGTCGATGGGCCAATAGGCCTCCTTTTGCACTGTAGGAATTCTATGGATTATAAGTGGGGAAATGTGCAAGAAAATGCATCAGACAATGGCCGCCTTGCTTATTAATGGCTGGATCATTAAGGTCGATTAGCATTGGGATGACAATGGCTTTCTGTTGCCTTGTGGGTCTTTAGCTGACTAAAAGGCTCATTGCATTTGCAGCAGCTACATGTATTCATATGAAGGGAGCTGTCCTCTGCAGGCAAAAGGAGGCTGTCCAGGCATTGCGCCTTCTTTGAGTTAAACAAAAGCTTGGAGGAAAAATACCCTGGTGCTTTCAACATGGCAACACCTCAATCATTCAGAGCCAGACCAATCAGCACCCTGTTCCGCCGCATCACAAATTGTTGTTCCCTTCGAAATTTGGCATTCTTACATCTGTCCTGCTGAGTGCAGGATGAAAAGTTTCTGGAGCATGTCTCTTTTTTCAGCAACAACCAAGCTCTGAACCACCGACTTGACTAAAAGAAATTGGAACTTTGTGAGTCGATCATTGTCTTGCCATTCACAGTGAGCTAGCGCTCCACCAACCTCCATTTGCTTAATTGAAAGCTCACTTATTCTCGTATTAGTATGTCAAGCAGGGGGCCTGGAGGATTGAATTGCAGACACTTCCCTTTCCAATTGACTTGCAATAAAAATCGGCTGAAAAATAAATCGGCTTAACGGCACAGTTAGAATAGCAGGGAAAATTATTTAATTGGCCGTCTCTGTACCAATATTTGCAAAGGCCATTTCAAGGCTTGAGGCCTTTCTCTGCTGGACGTTAGTTTAATAAGGACACGGGGAGTCCAGACCGAGTTAAATAAGAAACAGAGTTTTATTTAAACTAACGATATAAACACGACCCGCTAGACCCCTACTGGGTTCCTCCTTGGTCCTCGGCCTTACTGTCCAACCTTATATACACTGGGGAGCTTGCACACCGCAAGGAGCATGGGGAAGACCACCATTCCTGCCCCGTAGGTTCAGTGCGAGAAATCACAGCTAGGTACAAACAGATGCCTTCTTGTCTCAATGTTTGGTTTCCCATTTTGGCTCCATAAACCTATCATGTGCTTCAAGAACTCTGGGCGGGATTCTGCGGGAATCGGCGGGGAGAGCAACTCCGGCCCCGAGGAGTGTCGTGAATCACTCCGGCGTCAGGCCACCCCAAAGGTGTGGAATCCTCCGCACCTTCAGGGGCTAGGCCGGTGCCGGGGTGGTTTGCGCCGCACCGGCCGGCGGGGAAGGGGCTTGGTGCCACGCCAACCGGCGGCGAAGGGCCTACGCCGGACGGCATGAGTTGGTGCATGCGCGGGAGCGCCATACACGGGGGGGGGGGGGGTCCATCTCCACGTCGGCCATCGCGGAGGACCACAGCGGCCGACGCGGAAGAATTGAGTGGTCCCACGGCACAGGCCCGCCCGCTGATCGGTGGGCCCCGATCGCGGGCCAGGCCACCGTGGGGGCACCTCCACGGGGCCAGATCCCCCCCCCCCCCCCCCCCCCCCCCCGAGGACCCCGGAGGCCGCCTGCACAGCCAGGTCCCGTCGGTAAGTACCTACTCTGATTTACGCCGGTGGGACCGGCTGAAAACGGGTGGCCACTCGCCCCATCGCGGGCTGGAGAATCGTTTGGGGGGGGGGGGGGGGCGCTGCCAGCGTCCGCCCACTGGCGTGGCACGATTCCCGCGCCGGAGAATTCGGCAGCCGGCGGGGGCGGTATTCACGCCGTTCCCGGCGATTCTCCGACCCGGCGGGGTGTCGGAGAATCCCGCCCTCTTTCTGAGCAGGTGTCTTGGTGCCAGGAGGGGGAGGCAGAGGGTCCATTAGATGCTGACGTCCGGCTGAGATCTCTGCTTTCCTCGCACTCTGTCTTTCTGCAAGTTCCCATTTCCTTTGCTCCATGATTGGTCGGTGTGTCTTCAGCTGTCTTGGTCCTCAGCTCTAGCATTACCTCCCTAAACCACTCCATCTGAGAGCAGCACGGTAGCACAGTGGGTAGCACTGTTGCTTCATAGCTCCAGGGTCCCAGGTTCGATTCCTGGCTTGGGTCGCTGTCTGTGCGGAGTCTGCACGTTCTCCCCGTGTCTGCGTGGGTTTCCTCCGGTTTCCTCCCACAAGTCCCAAAAGACAAGGTGAATTGGACATTCTGAATTCTCCCTCTGTGTACCCGAACAGGCGCCGGAATGTGGCGACTAGGGGATTTTCACAGTAACTTCATTGCAGTGTTAATGTAAGCCTACTTGTGACAATAAATATTATTATTATCTCTCCCTCCCTTGTCCTTTGAGATGCACCAGTACTTTATCAAGCTTTTGGCCACCCGCACTAAAATTGTCAAGCGTGGCTCGGTGTCTAATTTTGCGCATGCACACATTAGGAGCAGGAGTAGGCCACTCGGCCCCTCGAGCCTGCTCTGTCATTCAATAAGATCATTGGCCGATCCGATTGTAACCTCAACCCTACATTCCTGCCCAACCTTTCACCCTCTCGTTACTCAAGAATCTATGCAGCTCTGCCTTAAAAGTATTCAAAGACTCGGCTGCCACTGCTTTTCGAGGAAGAGGGTTGCAGACATTCACGACCCTCAGAGGGAAGAAAATTCCCCACCTTACTGCCTTAAAGGGATCTCTGTTTTCCTCACACTCTGTCTTTCTGCAAGTTCCCATTTCCTTTGCTCCATGATTGGTCGGTGTGTTCTTCCCCCTTATTTTTCAATAATGACCCCCCCCTGGTTTTAGATTCTCCCACAAGAGGAACCATCCTCTCCACACTCATCCTGTCAACACTCCTCAGGATCTTAAAGGTTTGATCAAGTTGCCTCTCACTCTTCTAAACTCTAGCGGACACAAACCTAACTTCTCCAACATTCCCTCAGAAGACAACTCACCCATTCCTGGTATTCTTTAGTAAACCATCTCTGAACTTCCCCTATCATATTTACATATTTTCTTCAATAAAGAGACCAATACCGTAATAACCCCTGCAAGGCCCAAGGGGAAACCATCATTGATCCTACCCTCCCAATTTAATTGTCTCCGTGCTGAAGTACGCGCCTCGAGCAGACCTCCCCGCATTGGGTGGAGTCAGAGGTGACTTGTCTCTTAATTCCTTCCCCCATCAGCCCAGTAAAGGTCTCAGCTGGTGCCTCGTGCCTTCCCTGCTGACCAACGTTTATTTAATTCACCCGGACGAGCAACTGGATGGAAAAACCTTTGCCGTGCAGGATGCCTCCAAGTGTCTGTATATTTTTTTCCCTGGGAGGTAATGGGGTCTCCTCTACTCCGGGGAGGCTAAACTGCCGGCTGGGTGACTACTTTGATGCTCAGCCCCGAAGCATGACCCTGACTGATAGTCTAGTTTGATTCACGTAGGTGCTAGTTGAATGCATATAGCTGAAGAAGCAAAATATTAAAAGTGTCTTAACTGTAAGAACTCAGTCATTGTCTCTTATAATGAATTAACCATTGTATTGCATTGTATTTTGCACTGAGAATGTATTGTTCTCTGTCTAATCAACTAATCAATCCTCAAGGGCTGGTTTAGCTCAGTGGGCTAGACAGCTGGTCTGTGATGCAGAACAAGACCAGTAGGGCGGGTTCAATTCCCGTACCAGCTTACCCGAACAGGTGCCGGAATGTGGCGACTAGGGGCTTTTCACAGTAACTTCATACTTGTGACAAGAAAAGGTTATTATTGTTGTAATTTAGGGTACCCAATTATTTTTTTCCAATTAAGGGGCAAGTTAGCCAATCCACATATCAGGCACATCTTTGGGTTGTGGGGGTGAAACCCACGCAAACACGGGGAGAATGTGCAAACTCCACACGGCCAGTGACCCAGAGCCGGGATTCGACCCCGGGTCCTCAGTGCCGTGAGGCAGCAGTGCTAACCACTGCACCACCGTGCATTATTATTAGTATTAAGGTCTCTGCCAAGCTATAAGACACAGCAAAATGTGAGAAAACATATCCAGTATTTTTCCTAAAATTGCGCACACAAACGCTAAGCTAGTTTTGATAGGCGCCAGTCAATCTTGAGTAACGTCCAATGTTGATTCACAAATCGTCCTCTAAGTAACAGACAGGCATTTTAACAAACCAGGAAGTATCAGCTGAGAATTAGAAGCCAATGAAAGTAAATGAGGGGTTAAACCAGAGATAAGAAATCCCTTAAAAGTACGACCTCGTGATCGAGGTCTTTGTTCTTGAAATCTTGAATCATCTTTCTGTTTCTTTGTGTTAAAGTGATTTTCTTTTCTGCTTAATGCTTTTTGCCATGTGCTAGACTTTTTTAATGAATTGTTTGATATTTTGTTTCAACGTTTTTATTCAGTTCTTATTTTTACTAGTGAGTAATTAACAATAATAAAGTCGTATTTTTGATACCTCCCACCATCGGATTGCCATTCTTATTAGAACGTAAAATAAGAGCTTCCACACTGATCTTACATGTTGTTCAACATTTTAACTTGGTACCTTGCTCTCGTGCTAATATGCCCGTCCTTGGCTTGCTGCAACAGTTCAGTGAAGCCCAACGCAAACTGGAGGAGACCCATCTCATCTTTCATACCGGCCGGACTCAACGTCGAGTTCAGTAACTTCAGACTCTGACCTTCCTCTTCCATCTAAAAAAATATCCGATGCATGTGTCGCCTGAATGCAAACACCCCTCTGTGGTGTGCTTTGTGTTGTTAATACTTGGGATGGAGTAGTAGTCTACACAAAGGCTATAAAAAGCTAAGTCAAATAAACAAACTGAAATTTAGTACTCTATATATTATACAGTTTTATCACTATTCCTAAAACAAGCATTATTGTAACTAAACTACAATCCACACAATACTAACACCTGTCTCATGCACACTATCTTAAATTGTTCTCTGCTTTACTCCTATTCTCTCTATCCTTCTCCCGCCTTCTCTACACACTCCCAGAAGTCTGAGAGACATTCCTGTTCATAGATCTGCTCCCCAGCCCCATCTAGTGGTCGGCTAGAGTATTACATTAACCCTTCTTGTGCTAGACATTATACATAACGTCACACTCTCAACTCCTCCACCCCAACCCACAGACCACGCCCCCACCCAGCCCCGCCACCACAAAAACCAAGCCACCTTGTCTTTTCTTCTTAAGGTTGATACATCTGGGGGCAGCATGGTGGTGCAGTGGTTAGCACTGCTGCCTCATGGCGCCGAGTTCCCAGGTTCGCTCCCGGCTCTGGGTCACTGTCTGTGCGGAGTTTGCACATTCTCCCCGTGTTTGTGTGGGTTTCGCCCCCACAACCCAAAGATGTGCAGGGTAGGTAGGATTGGCCACGCTAAATTGTCCCTTAATTGGAAAAAATGAATTGGGTACTCTAAAATTATTTTTTTAAAAGGTTGCTACGTCTTGCTGCAATCTCTCACAGCTGCACTTGAACGTCCAACACATTCTCTGTCTACTTCTGATGACGAGCCAAGTGGACTTGAAACGTTAACACAGCTTTCTCTCCCTCCAGATGCTGCCGGAGCTGCTGAGACTCCCCAGCATCCTCTGCTCTTGTTTAAGGTCATGTATAGAACCTTGTGCAGGCCACACTTTAGAGCATAATGTTGCCCTCCACTTTACAAATGGCACCGGAGCATGGCGACTCTCTGCGAGCTCTCTCCCGCTGTCCCTTTTCTTTTACTATGTACGTACTGTGTACGCTCCCTCGGCCGCAGAAAAATACTTCTCACTGTACTTCGGTACATGTGACAATAAATCAAATCAATCAATCAATCAATCAAATGCGATGCAGAGGCCTTGCGGAGGTGATTAACTCTCGTCGAGCTTCAATAACTGAAACCGCGGCTCTTTAAATCCACGTGCACAGGGCAGCACGGTGGCCTAGTGGTTAGCACAACTGCCTCACGGCGCTGAGGTCCCAGGTTCGATCCCGGCCCTGGGTCACTGTCCGTGTGGAGTTTGCACATTCTCCCCGTGTCTGCGTGGGTTTCGCCCCCACAACCCAAAAATGTGCAGAGTAGGTGGATTGGCCACGCTAAATTGCCCCTTAATTGGAAAAAATAATTGGGTAATCTAAATTAAAAAAAAAAAAAAATCCACGTGCATGGTTGCATCGCAATTTCAAAAAGAGAAAGCTAGTTCCTTAGTTGGGGGGGAGGGGGGGGTGATGCGGGAGGGGGGGGTGTTGCTGTCTGAATAAACGGCACAAATGCTGGCTGACATACCTAACGATGCAGCGCAGAAACATTCCTTTCCGCCTTGGGGCTAAAATCTGCGCGCACCAGATGTCGGATATTGGGAGGGCCACGTCGCTGAACATTCGCCAACAGATTTCCCCGTTTACTGGGGACCTTTGAAGGAGGCAGTGATTATTTTTTTTACAGGTTACCTTTTCAAAACCAACAGTTGTATCTTGTTGTTGGAAGTGGAAATTTAATTAGAATCTATTTTGCGATAATGTGGTGCGCTGCACCAATTCACTAATGTGTATATCTAGCCAGAAGCCACATTGCTAATGAGAACTGTTTATTACAGTTTATGCTTTGCTGGAAATGTTGGCTGCAAGTATAACGCAGATTCATCAGCTTAGTGGCTTTTGGGTTTCTTTTGGCAGCGGCCTTTCATTTTATAGATAATTTATTTGTTATGTTTTCCCGCTGCTGAAATAGGGGTGGAAGAGAAAAGAGGTCAAAGGGCAGAGATTCACAAATCGTTACAAGTTGCAAGGCAGGTTAACGAGGCTGTCAATGAAAATGTAAAGCGCCGGGGTCCATTTCTGAGGCGATTCCAATTAAAAAGCAGTGAGGTAATTTTCATTTCTTTTGAGCCACGTGTCGAATGCGCTCGGAGCGAGCACTGCGAATCGTTTTTGCTCTCCGTAGTTCAAACAGGGCATAGAGACCGAGGAGAAGGCGCGAAGGAAGCTTCGCGATGATGGTAGACTGTTCCCACCGCGAGAGGTCGGGCTGTTTTTCCCCAGGAAGGAGAAGGCCGAGGGCTGAACTCTTCACAATCAAGGACGGGCCTTGATGAGACGGAGGGGGAGGGGATGCTTTGGCTTTGCGAGATCCTAAACTAGGAGCTCAACTGGCAGGAAGGGCCGGTAATCCCACCCAGAGAGTAGTTAGAATGTGGACGCACTGCCACAGGAAGTGGTTAAAGCAATAGACTTTCAGAAAGAAACTAGATGAGTACGCGAGAGACAAAGGAGTAGAAAGATATGCTGAAAGGCCGAGATGAAGGGAATAGGTAGGATAGATGCAGGCAGGTTGTTTCCACTGGCAGGTGAAAGCAAAACTGGGGGCATAGGCTCAAAATAAGGGGAAGTAGATTTAGGACTGAGTTTAGGAGGAACTTCTTCACCCAAAGGGTTGTGAATCTATGAAATTCCTTGCCCAGTGAAGCAGTTGAGGCTCCTTCTTGAAATGTTTTTAAGATAAAGATAGTGCGCACACTTGGGCAGGCACACACACAGCCTTGCAGACACAATTGCAACATGCACACATTTTTGCACACACTCGTACACTCACACAGACACACACGCATAAAAACACACATTCACATACACCCAGGCACTTCAAAAGAAAGCTCTGGGGCTAACAATACTCCCACATTCTTCTGATATTGCCACTGTTTGTGATGGGCATCTGTTCAAAGGGCTGCTATTAAGAATACTTGATTAGACAGTATGAACAATCTGCAGGCTATTTATTTCCCTGAACTCTGATGCTTCCAATGCCTTTTCCAAACGCGTTTCACATTTTAATAATTGTTGCCGGGATGCGGGAGGCGGGGGTTGGGGAATAAATTAAACAGATTTTTTTTTTTTTTAAAGATCCCGAAATACAAACAGAAAATGCTGGAAATGCTGAACAGGTCTGGCAGCAGCTGTGAAGCGAGAAGCAGGATTAACCGATGGAATTTAATCCGGGCGACAGGGGTCTCTCGCCCGTCAGCTGGCCAGCCAGTGAGTGACCCACGCCACCCCCTTTAGGGAACGCCTGCGTAGGAAGTGGCCGTTTGTCGGAAATCCCATCCCTCCCAGAACCGCTGGTCAAACAGGGTCCGGCAGCTCTTCACTGCAACTGGCGCCATTGAGGGGGGGTGGGCAGGAGGAGGGGTGTCGGGGGGGGGGGGGGGGGGGGGGGGGGGGGCCAAGCCGGTAACGCACCAATCAGAGGATTAGAGAGTGACTCAGACCATGAGCGGGGGCGGGATGAGGAGGGGAGGGGGGTAATTGGGTGTTGGGGGGGGGGGGGGTGTTGGGGAGGGGGTGTGGGGGTGTTCAGTGCCCATGGTTGAGGGTTAGACTGGCTCTCAGTAGGCCCCAACCTTACTGTTGTTAGGCCCCTCGACGAGCCGCTGAGTGGGTCAGTTCAGCTCGGCTGGCTGGACAGCTGGTTCCTGACGCCAGCGATGTAAGTTCAGTCCCCTTTACCGGCTGAGGGTATTCACGAAGGCCCTGAGCTTGCTCAACCTCAACCCTGAGGTGTGGGACCCCCAGGTGATTAAGAAAGCGAATGGAATTTTGTCCTTCATTGCTAGAGGGATGGAGTTTAAGACTAGGGAGGTTATGCTGCAATTGTATAAGGTGTTAGTGAGGCCACACCTGGAGTATTGTGTTCAGTTTTGGTCTCCTTACTTGAGAAAGGACGTACTGGCACTGGAGGGTGTGCAGAGGAGATTCACTAGGTTAATCCCAGAGCTGAAGGGGTTGGATTACGAGGAGAGGTTGAGTAGACTGGGATTGTACTCGTTGGAATTTAGAAGGATGAGGGGGGATCTTATAGAAATATATAAAATTATGAAGGGAATAGATAGGATAGATGTGGGCAGGTTGTTTCCACTAATGGGTGAAAGCAGAACTAGGGGGCATAGCCTCAAAATAAGGGGAAGTAGATTTAGGACTGAGTTTAGGAGCAACTTCTTCACCCAAAGGGTTGTGAATCTATGGAATTCCTTGACAGTGAAGCAGTTGAGGCTCCTTCATTAAATGTTTTTAAGATAAGGAAAGATAGTTTTTTTGAAGAGAAAAGGGATTAAGGGTTATGGTGTTCGGGCCGGAAAGTGGAGCTGAGTCCACAAAAGATCAGCCATGATCTCATTGACTGGCGGAGCAGGCTCGAGGGGCCAGGTGGCCTACTCCTGCTCCTAGTTCTTATGTTCTTATGACCCACAGGATCAATGGCCACCAGTCAGCTCACTCTCCCAAAAGGGGAGAGCAGCGTCTGGTTCTCTGGGACCTGTGGCGACATTTCCATTCCACATGTAAATGAGGGGAATGTCCCTCACCTCCCCCCCGAAACCCCCCCCCCCCCCCCCCCCCCCCCCCCCCCCCCGCATCCGGTCCCACCACTGGACACTGAAGGCAAACTCTACATGGTTTGCTTTTCAGCCAAGTGGACATTATGGACCAAGTGCGGGAAAACGGGATTAGAATAGATTGGTGCTCGATGGCCGGCGCAGACCCGATGGGCCGAAGGGCCTCGTTCTGCGCTGTATGATTCTATGACTATCCTGCCCGCTGCCGCCAATGAGGTGAGGCCTTTAGGTGGGCATCAATTACCCACTTAAGGCCCTTGATTGGTCGCAGGTCATGGGGGCCATCCGCGGCAGTTTGCCCGCCACTAAACCTTACCCGGGCAAAGTGCCCCTCCGCTCCCAACCGGCCTTAGGAGAGGGTATCAAATTCCATCCATCATTTCAGCTCAATGACCTGATGTCCGAAAAGGTTTTCAGCAACCTCACAGCATCTACTTCATTGGAAAAAAATCCCGCCAGGTTTCAAACACCGTCATTCACGTCAGTGAGGTTGACTAAATTCTCAATGAGCATCTTACTCAGTGCATTCATTGTTTCATGGAATCATAGAATTTACAGTGCAGAAGGAGGCCATTCGGCCCATCGAGTCTGCACCGGCTCTTTTTTTGAAAGAGCACCCGACCCGAGGTCAACACCTCCACCCTATCCCCATAACCTAGTAACCCCACCCAACACTCAGGGCAATTTTGGACACTAGGGGCAATTTATCATGGCCAATCCACCTAACCTGCACATCTTTCGACTGTGGGAGGAAACCGGAGCTTCCGGAGGTAACCCAATGCTCACAGGGGGACAAGGTGCAGACTCCGCACAGACAGTGACCCAAGCCGGAATCGAACCTGGGACCCTGGCGCTGTGAAGCAATTGCGCTAACCACTTTGCTACCGTGCTGCCCTTTCCATTTCCATCCGTTTCAGTTGAAACGAAAGAGCGTCTTCTTGATAAGTCCTGTTTGTTGCAATTCTTTTCATTGCCGTTTTAATTCATTGACTCTCAGATCTCTTTGTTCTTCTAACCTCCTCGCTTTTCTTTTGACGATCTAATTAAAATGAAGCTGTCTTTAACATGCTACTTAGGGAGAAAAATGACCTTCCATTTGCACAGCACGTCATGTCTTCAGACAAGCATTTCGCAGCCAATTAATTCCTTCCGAGTTACAGCCACTGTTGTTTGGTCGTCTCACCAAGCCGCCAAATTGGGCCCAGAAAAGACAACAGTTCTCCAGCTTGTCCTGGTCAATGGCTCCCTCTTAATTTGTGTAGATTACCAGGTCGTAACTACATTAGTCAGGAGGCCGTGTGCCGCAGTGGGTTAGGGACCCTGCCTGTGGCACAGAAACTCCGACTTCGATTCCCACCCCAGGATTCGACGGCCAAGGAAGGCGCGTTCATAGCCCGGCCAAACAGGTTGAGCGTCCGCCAGCAAAACACGCCAATGGCTGACGGTAAGAGCGGGGGAGACTCCTGGTCAGCCACGCTTGAAGTGGAGTGACGCCCCCAACTGTACACCCTTGGCGACGGACTAGCGACCTGTTCCAGGAATTACGGCCGGGATTCGCCATTGGGGGGTTTAAGTGCACCGACCAGCGGAGAATCGGGACTGGTGGTGGTGTTAGGAGTGCCAGCGACGTGTCGCTCCACGGCACGTGGAAACAGTTATTTTTTTTAAATGGGGTTTTCCATGCCATTCGATGACACTCCGGGATCATCGTTGTGACAGAGAGGGGGTGGGACCCAATCTCTCGGACAGATCCTGCACCTCTGAGGTCGGAGCGGTGTTTTTAAAGGATGCTCCCATCTCCAATAGCTGCTACAGCACCCCTCCCCACCCCAGAGAGCAGGCAGGGCACCGCCCCATCCTAATCGCAGTCCAGGCCTCCCTCCCCCAGAACCCCCCCTTCTCCCTCTCCAGCCCCCCCCACTTCAGCCCCTAGACCCCCATTCAGCTTCCCGGGCCTCCCATTCAGCCCCACTCACCTCCCCAAGTGCCCACCCATTCCTCTCTTTCAGGTCCCACCCCTTGGCAGTGGCAACCTGGCACCTTGCAGTCCGAGGGGTGGCAAGGTGCCAGTGCCCCTCCCAGCAATTGCCACCTGGGGGTCCTTCTATGGAGGTGGGGGGTCAGGGGAGCTTGTGTTGGACTGGAGGGGCACACAGGTCGGGGGTCTTCACAGGAATGGGCTCCTTTGGCTAATCTCCCATGTAAAGCCTTTAAACCCACTAAACAGTCACCCAGCATGTACAAGTTACAGTTTTCCCATAATAAAGTCATAATATTCTCATCTGTACCCCTAAACCCTTTAAACAGTAAGTCAGATTGTAAGAAATAAAGTTTTCTCATAATAACATGGAGTTATTCCCATCTGCACCCCTAAACCCTTTAAAAACAGTGCCAATATGCCAAGTTTAAAAGTCGATGAGATGAAGGTGAAAGTTATGCCTTTAAAGTGGTGGAAACCTTTGAACTGGTTTTCACACAGTCAATTTTGTTGCCTTTTGAAGTATTGAAGTCAGTGCGAATCATAGAATCATAGAACTTACAGTGCAGAAGGAGGCCATTCGGCCCATCGAATCTGCACGGCCCTTGGAAAGAGCACCCTACCTAAGCCCTCACCTCCCCGTAACCCTGTAACCCCACCTAACCTTTTTGGTCACTAAGGACAATTTAGCACGGCCAATCCGCCTAACCTGCACATCTTTGGACTGTGGGAGGAAACCGGAGCACCCGGAGGAAACCCACGCAGACACGGGGAGGACGTGCAGACTCCGCGCAGACAGTCACCTGAGGCTGGAAATGAACCCGGGTCCTTGGCGCTGTGAGGCAGCAGTGCTAACCATTGTGCCACCGTGCTGCCCTCCGTGGCTCTACACTATGATCTGAGCATTATCGAATTTACCCGTGGGTTCCGATGCTTTATTTCTCAATGTTTGGGCGCACAGAACGGAAACGCTTCTGATTTATTTCCAAAGTGTCGTTGAAAACTGATGAGATATTGATTGAGGCAAATGAAAAAGACCTTTACGTTACTTTCTGTTTTCAGTTGTACACTGTATAGGGTTTCTGTCAGTTTAAGGTGGCCAGCTCTTCTTTGAAGAATAGCCCCTGGAATAACAATAAATTCAAAGGATTTAAGAATCAAATGAGCAAAAATGGACCAAAGTCTGTGTGCGGGAAGAGATGTCAGAATTGTCAGCCAGAAATGTGATAGTCTGCAATAAATCCTATCGGGAATTCAGGAAAAACTTCATTACCCAGAGCGTGTTTAGATTGTGGGACTGGCTCACACATGGAGGAGTTGCGGGTGAATCAGATCAATATATTTAAGATAAATATTGAAACAGAAAATAGAAGCAGGAGGAGGCCATTCGGCCCTTCCAGCCTGCTCCGCCATTCATTATGATCGTGGCTGATCATCAAGTTCAATACCCTGATCCCACCTTCCCCCACCCCCTATCCCTTGATCCCTTTAGCCCCAAGAACTATATCTAATTCCTCCTTGAAATTATGGGCATTTTGGCCTCAACTACTTTCTGTGGTAGCGAATTCCACAGATTCACCATTCTCTGAAGAAATTTCTCCTCACCTCAGTCCTAAAAGGTTTACTTCTTATCCTCAAACTCTGACCCCTAGTTCTGGACTCCCCCACCATCGGGAACATTCTTGCTGAACCTACCCTGTCTAATCCTGTTAGAATTCTGTAAGTTTCTCTGAGATCCCCTCTCACTCTTCTAAACTCCAATGAATGTAATCCTAACCGACTTAGTCTCTCCTCATATGACAGTCCCACCACCCCAGGAATCAGCTTGGTAAACCTTTGCTGCACTCCCTCCATAGCAAGAACATCCTTCCCTCAGGTAAGGACACTAAAACTGCCCACAATACTCCAGGTGTGGCCTCACCAATGCCCTACACAATTGCAGTAAAACATCCCCATCCCTATACTCAAATCCTCTCGCTATGAAGGCCAAAATACCATTTGCCTTCTTTACTGCCTGCTATATTTGCACGCTCACCTTCAGCGACTGATGCACAAGGACACCAAGGTCTTGCTGAGTATGCACCTCTCTCAATTTACACCCATTCAAACAATAATCTACCTTCCCATTTTTGCTACTGAAGCGAATAACCTCACATTTATCCACATTATGCTGCATCTGCCATGCGTGTGCCCACTGTGATGAATGGTATCAGTAGCTGCTGTAACAGTGCCTTACCTTTAATGCATTGGCCCTTTAAGACCGGGCTTGGAACCCTGGGGGACTCCGCCTCTGGCTCCGCCCCCAGGAAACGGTATATAAGATGAGGCTCACTCGGCAGCATGTGATGAGCACACTTCTCGGCTGCTGTTCAGTTCTCAGATGATTAAAGCCTTTGAATTACCTATCTTCTCTCCTGTGTCGTAATTGAGGGTATCTCACCCACTCACTCAGCCTGTCCAAATCATGCTGAAGCATCTCTGCATCCTCCTCACAGCTCACCCTACCACCCGACTTTGTATCATCTGCAAATTTGGAGAAAGCTACAGAGCAGTGAAAGGGTTGGAAGGATATTACTCCGGGTTGTGAGTCTTTCGAACTCTCTTCCTGAAAAGGTGGTGGAAGCAAAGTCTTTGCAAATTCTTTTAAGGCAGAGGTGGATGGAACTTTGGTAAGGAAGGGGGACAGGTTGGGGGATTCCAAAGAGACCTTCGTAACTCCTCTCCAGTTGTCTGGCCGATATCTGAAACTGCTTTCAATTCTAACACCTACCCATCTGGGAGTAAATCAGGTGTGGTACGTGGGTTAAATTTGGCCGGGCAACTTACCTGTAGATAAGCTACCTGAATGATGCCAACTTCAGTTTCCTCCGGGTGCTCCGGTTTCCTCCCACAGTCCAAAGATGTGGTTCATGGTAGCTCAGCCATGCTAAATTTCCCTTAGTGTTCAAAAAGGTTAGATGAGGTTGCGGGGAAGGTGGAGGTGTGGGTTTGTTTAGGGTGCTCTTCTCAAGGGCCGGTGCAGACCCGATGGGCCGAATGGCCTCCTTCAGCACTGTAAATTCTGTGATTCTATGAACCCATGTGAGCAGCAAACACACGGGCCTGAAACTGGCAATTATATCATGAGGGCCCCCCGTCTGCCAACCCGAATAAGGTAAAGTCAGAAGAGAGTCAGGAGCTAAAGGTGCCAATCGAGGTGAATTTACTGTCCATTGCGAGGAGTATAAGGAATGGACAGGTTTCTCTCTTTGTTCCAATTAAGGGGAAAGTTAACGTGGCCAATCCACCTATCCCTGCACATCTTCGGGTTGTGAGGGTGAGACCAGGCAGACACGGGGAGAATGTGCAAGTATATGAGATAGATGTTGATGAACCCACTGATATTGGTCAGTCATGTGTTAGACTGAGAGAAAGAGAGAGAGTGAGACAGAGAGGTTGGAATCATACCTAATAGCTCAATGCCTACTTTGTAAATTGTTTAGATGTGGTTCTGATAAACAAGTGTTAAGCCGGTCCCAGAGAATGTTTACAGCCTGTTCCAACAATTGGGTCCCGCACCTAGAGTCTAAGAGAGAGGAACTCAGTCTCAGAATATCGATTGTTTTTTAAAAATCTACCAAGTCCATGTCTTTATTTTTGTCTCAGTACGTCATGCAATCCAAATCTTGCAGCACAATTTGGCAATGCATTCACCATTGTTAAGTCACGATACTGGAGTCTCCGGGATTGCTGGAAATGGTTCATCAGACTCCGTCCATTTTCGAGCAAACGCTGCACTATTCAGCGGAATGGCATTGGCAGCCGGTACAACATTTCAAAAAAACACCCCGTTCACAATTAACCTACCACGCAACCAACAAGGGCCGGGTTAATCATTTGCACCCAACCTCTGTAGCACAGATCGAAATCTACTCCCTTCAATTAACCTTCTACTAGGTGGTTAGCACTGGTGCCTCACGGCGCCGAGGACCCGGGTTCGATCCCGGCCCCGGGTCACTGTCCGTGTGGAGTTTGCATGTTCTCCCCATGTGGCGACTTGATAGAGGTTCATAAGATGATCAGGGGAATAGATAGAGTAGACAGTCAGAGACATTTTCCCCGGGTGGAACAAACCATTACAAGGGGACATAAATTTAAGGTGAATGGTGGAAGATATAGGGGGGATGTCAGAGGTAGGTTCTTTACCAGAGAGTAGTGGGGGCATGGAATGCACTGCCTGTGGAAGTAGTTGAGCCGGAAACATTAGAGACCTTCAAGCGGCTATTGGATAGATACATGGATTACGCTAGAATGATGGAATGTAGATTAATTTGTTCTTAAGGGCAGCACGGTAGCATTGTGGATAGCACAATCGCTTCACAGCTCCAGGGTCCCAGGTTTGATTCCCGGCTTGGGTCACTGTCTGTGCGGAGTCTGCACGTTCTCCCTGTGTCTGCGTGGGTTTCCTCCGGGTGCTCCGGTTTCCTCCCACAAATCCCGAAAGACGTGCTTATTAGGTAATTTGGAAATTCTGAATTCTTCCTCCGCGTACCCGATGCTGGAGTGTGGCGACTAGGGGCTTTTCACAGTAACTTCATTGCGGTGTTAATGTAAGCCTACTTGTGACAATAAAGATTAGCCATGATGTGGAGATGCCGGCGTTGGACTGGGGTGAGCACAGTAAGAAGTCTTACAACACCAGGTTAAAGTCCAACAGGTTTGTTTCAAACACGAGCTTTCGGAGCACGGCTCCTTCTTCAGGTGAACCTGAAGAAGGAGCCGTGCTCCGAAAGCTCGTGTTTGAAACAAACCTGTTGGACTTTAACCTGGTGTTGTAAGACTTCTTACAATAAAGATTAGAATTATTATTATTAAGTACCCATAAATTAGTGAGTTTTGATGGGTTAAGAAATGTGTCAATGATGAGCGATCTGTATTGTGATTGAAAACGTGGTTGATAATTCCCTCGTTGACACATATTCAGTTTGATTTTTACTCTCACTGATGTGGAATATCATCTCCACAGACTGTGAAAACATTAATTTACAGCCACTTCCGAATTGAGCAAACGGTCTCTCATTGGATACAATGATGAATCACATCTTAAAATAGAATGAATGCTCTAATTTAAATCCTCAGTTCTGATTAGCCTTGCTTATCCCTGTCAAAGGGGAATAGCAATGGGCCCAACCGCCCCCCCCCCCCCAATTCCCCCCCCCCCCCCCCCCCCCCCCCCCCCCCCCCCCCCCCCTCGGCCTCTTGGCATCACCAGCAGGATCAAACCTCACCCCCTCGATTCAGGTCATGACCAAGACTGAAAAGAGGAGCGAAGGCAAGATAAATGAAGAACCGCTGGTTAGATGAAGACAAGTGCGAAGAGCCTGTGGCTTTTAAGGAGGTGAGAATACCGGGTGATAAAGATCCCCACAATTTGGGAGCTCTTGGGAAAGTTTTGGATTAAAGGACAATGTCCTGAGTGTTCACAGATATTCCTCTAATGTTTGGTTAGTCTCGCATTTCCCGGTAACTTGAACATTCGCATCCATTTCCCAGCCCAGGACATGGGACATGGAACTCAGTACGTCTTCCTCGCTAACTCAGACACTCATTCGCTCAGTAGCTAATCAGTGAGCTTAATCCTTGTACGTGTCGTCAATGAACCGTTACATTTGCCATCATGGGTATGAAGCATCAGGCACAAGAAAACAAATGGCAGCAGGGTAGCATGGTGGTTAGCATAAATGCTTCACAGCTCCAGGGTCCCAGGTTCGATTCCCGGCTGGGTCACTGTCTGTGTGGAGTCTGCACGTCCTCCCCCTGTGTGCGTGGGTTTCCTCCGGGTGCTCCGGTTTCCTCCCACAGTCCAAAGATGTGCGGGTTAGGTGGATTGGCCATGCTAAATTGCCCGTAGTGTCCTAATAAAAGTAAGGTTAAGGGGGGGTTGTTGGGTTACGGGTATAGGGTGGATACGTGGGTTTGAGTAGGGTGATCATGGCTCGGCACAACATCGAGGGCCGAAGGGCCTGTTCTGTGCTGTACTGTTCTATGTTCTATGTTCTAATGTTTGCTTGTAAGACAGTCATCAGCGTGTTAGAGCTGGTGTCCTATACTATGACTTGAGTCTAATTGACATTTCAAACCATGCATCCTGGAGTTTCTGGAGAAGGGATTGGGCAAACCTTGTATCCAACAGGATCTTGGCAAATTCCGAGGTTTGGGAATATATGCTGTGGGATGTACTCAAGCTTGGGATGGCCGCCGCCAAGGCTCAAATGGGGGAAAGGCCACTGTGTAAGTCTATTCAGCCAATGTACAGCGAGGGGCTGGAAACGGTGTAGAACCCCTTGGACTGCAAGCTCATTCTCGACTGTATACAGTAAATGTAGCTGTGTTGAAGCACGTCCTAGTGCAACATGACCGATGCACATAATTTGAACAGCATTGTACTTTCTGCAACAAAAATATTGAAATGGTCTCATTACTGTTTAGAAGCAGCTCGGAGTACATTTTGATCTTTGTAGGAAATGTGATTATCATGGCACTTTCCTGTGATGACAATTTGACACGTTTCGCAATGTTTTCTTCGAGACAGTTTATGAATAAAGTATATTTTTGCAAACGGAAACTCGGTATTCGCAAGGATCAAAAGGTAACCACTACTTAACACATCTTCCTCAGCATATTGGTTTCACTTGATTAAAGAAAATGAATATTAGCATATTCTAATCGCAGTGAATATTGTAATGCCCCAGTGGCTTTCTGTGATGTTCAGTGAGAACAAACGCTTTTTGATCCCTTCTCATCCAGGAGCCAGGTTTAAATAAACCTTGACAAAGAGTCATCCAGACTCGAAGCGTTACCCACCTTTTCTCGCCACAGATACTGCCAGACCTGCTGAGATTGCCCAGTATTTTCTGTTTCAGATTCGAGCATCCGCAGTAATTTGCTTTTATTAACTAAATCCAACACTTGATAGAGAACCATCACATGGATGCAACTAAGGTCAGTATTGGAAGTCGCCATGGTCCCCCAGGACCATAGGGGCCGCTCTCATCTTTTTGAGAGAGAGCTCATTCGCAGGTTAATGAAATGAAATGAAAATCGCTTATTGTCACGAGCAGGCTTCAATGAAGTTACTGTGAAAAGCCCCTAGTCGCCACATTCCGGCGCCTGTTCGGGAAGGCTGGTCACGGGATTTGAACCGCGCTGTTATCCTGCTTTGGTAGCCAGTGATTTAGCCCAGTGAGCTAAACCAGCCCCTGAGGGTCACCACACTTCAGGTGGGGGCCGGGGGGGGGGGGGGGGGGGGGGGGGGGGGTGGAGAATTCCACCCATAATCTTAAAAAGGAAGAGCTCAGTAATTTTCAGATCAAATCAATATATTCTTCATGAATGGAGAGCAATAGTTTTTCAAATGACTTTTGTGCTGTCAACTAAGAAGCAACGTTGAGGTTATAAATGGAGCCAAAATGTCAAAATGCGTCCTCCTGCGTTTGCACATGAAGATGGACGGAAACCCAATTATGAAATTGGTTGAGCACGCAGGAGCCATCTACAATTAGCTGAAGGTTCTGGTCTCTATCTCCATGGCACCCAGTGATATCATGTGGCATTATTAGCAAATGTTCCTTACGTTGACAGTGCTGTAATAAACTCGCAAATTCTTTCGACTCACATTATTTTTGGATTTTGTCACTTAACGCGGCTAATTGCGGCTCACTTGTTTCAGCCAGATGAAGCTGTGAAATCAGCTAAACGTTTCAGCCACAATCCTGGACACCACAGGCCTTCTGCGGAATTCTCCGCCGGCGGGATCCTCCACTCTGCCGGCAGTGCACCCACTCCCGCAAGTTTCCCGACGGCGTGGGGTGGCCACAATGGGAAATCCCGTTGGTCGGCCGGCGGAAACCCGTATTTCTGCCTGGCCAGTACGGAAGCTCGAGAAAGCCACAAACTGGAAAGGTTGTGGGCGGGATTCTCCGTCGGCCGATGGCGGAATTGGGAAACAGGATTGGACGGAGAATTGTGCATCAACCGGAAGTCGAGGCTGGGTCGGGAGACTGACGTAATGCCATGCTCCGGTGCCTCAAGAGAGGCGCCACCACAGTCTACGCGGCACATACTGTAAACCCGCTCTGCGATGAGCTCTGGTGCTCCGCATTGTTTGACGAGGCCTGACTCCTGCCCAAGGTAGTACTTTCCACCATCCACCTACGGGATCCGTGCAAGCGAGCAGGACATTCCATCATACGGTTCCATCAAAGTCTTGGGGTGGCAGAGGTGTGGACAGGGTGGGGGTTGAGAAGGAGGTGGAGGGGTGGGGTACCGGAGAGGTGTACAATGACACATGATTGGATTGCGGTTTGGGGTGGTGGTTGCCGTCCCTTGGCTTCTTTTCCTGACCTTTTTTGCCCCTCCCGTACGATTATATGGTGGTGGAGTGGATGGGTGTGGGGCTGGAAGTGTCCTGTCATATTGTGTCAGACACGTGGGACATGGTTAATGCGCTTGACAATATTTTACTAAGTTGTTGTCGTTATTGATGGACGAGCTGGCCTTTTCCTGAATGGCGTTTTCTTCTAGCCGTATGGAAACACCGAGACGGCAACTTGGGAAGTGGAGGGATTGGAGCTCAGAAGCGTCTCTGCAGCACAGACCCAGGAACCAGATTGAGGTGCTCCAGCGCCACCACTGGCTGCAGGGTGTAACAGCAACGTGACGAGTTTACACAGGCAATTTCCATTATTTCTCGTGGAGTAAGCTGACACAGTAGCGTGACAAGAATCTAACAACGTTTTGTGGAAAGAATGGGTGGAGACAGAATGGACAAAATATTCCTCCTACAATCATATCAGCTACATAAGTAGATTGGAGCGGTTGGGACTGACTGCTTTGGAGAAGAGGAGGTTGGAGGAGATTTGATTCGGATATTTAAACTCATAAAGGGTCTGAATAGATAGGGGAACACTGCTCCTATTGGTGGATGGATTAAGAATGATGGGCACAGATTTAAGTCAAGTGACGAAAAAAGCAATGGAGACTCGATGATAAACCTTTCACGAGTTATTGGAATTTTGCCTGAGAGTGTGGTTGAGGTCGGCTCAATCGAGATATTGAAGAAATTTATTACCTGGCAAGGAATAATGTGCAGGGGCTATGGGGAGAAGACAGGACGAGGCTGTTATATTGCTCCTTCGGAACGCCTCTGCCGACATGATGGGCTGAATGGCCTCCTCCTGTGCTGTAAGCATTCCGTGATTTGATGGTACCTTCCCTTTTTCAGTAGACAAATTACCTAAATCCTGGGCCAGATAGATCATGAACATTTTCACCTACAATCTTTCAGTCAATAAAATAATTGTTTACAATCCAACGATGTGCGGGCTATGTGGATTGGCCATGGTAAATTGCCCCTTAGTGTCCAGGGATGTGCAGATTAGGTTACAGGGATAGGGTGGGGTGGACAGGGCAGCGGACATGATAAGATGCTCATTTAAAAGGTTGGCGCAGACTCGAAGGGCTGAATGGCCTCCATCTGCACCGTAGAAATTCTAAGATCCATGATCAAGGAAATTGTTTTTTTTAAAATAAATTTAGAGCAGCCAATTATTGTTCTTTTTCCAATTAAGGGTCAATTTAGCGTGGTCAATCCACCTAACCAGCACATCTTTGGGTTGTGGGGGTCAAATCCACACAGACATGGGGAGAACGTGCAAACTCCACACAGACAGTGACCCAGGGCCGGGATTCGAACCCGGGCCCTCGGCGCCGCAGTCCCAGTGCTAACCACTGCGCCACATGCCATCCGTATGATCTGTTAAATTGAGCAGGTATTGGCTCTTGACAAGGTGGCTTATTGCAAAGGTAGAAACCATCTTCAATGGTGTGAATGGTGTGTCAGTAGCTGTTAGGGGGATTGGCCATGCTAAATTGCCCCGTTAGATGTCCAGGTTATCTAGGGGTATGAGGATGGGTCGGGGGTGGAGTGTATCTACGTCGGGTGCTCTTTCGGAGTGTCGGTGCAGACTGAATGGGCGGAATGGCCTCCTACTGCACTGTGGGGATTTGATGGATTTTATGGACATGAGATTAGTCTGCGGTTCAACCACAGTGGATATTAGTGATCCAACACCTTGCCATATTAAACATTCTTTGCTATACCATGTCTGATCCCGTGTTCCCAGGGAGGATTAGCTTGCACAGTCCCATGGTGCCTGATTGTTTTGTTCATTTAAGTAGTGGACGTGTTGTTGTGCTCTATTCTATCCAGGAGGGATCTGGAAGTGGAAGCTTGCACCAATTTCCTGACTGCCGTTAAGCTGTTTATTTCATGCAGAAGGTTAATAGAAGGCTAAGCAGCCAAAATCCCCTCGGGCAGCTGAGAGGGAAAGTTTTCCTTTTCCCCAGCACCAACCTGCTCAGTAAAATTATTATAGTATCATAAGACCATAAGACCGAGGAGCAGAATTAGGCCACTCGGCCCATCGGGTCTGCTCCGCCATTCAATCATGGCTGATATGTTTCTCATCCCCATTCTCCTGCCTTCTCCCCATAACCCCTGATCCCCTTATTAATCAAGAACCTGTCCATCTCTGTCTTAAAGACACCCAGTGATTTGGCCTCCACATCCTTCTGTGGCAAAGAGTTCCACAGATTCACCGGCCTCTGAAGAAATTCCTCCTCGTCTCAGTTTTAAAGGATCGTCCCTTCTATCTGAGGCGTCCACTCTATCTCGGCTCCTCAGTATCCTCTAAGTTTCAATAAGATCCCCCTTCATCCTTCTAAACGCCAATGAGTACAGGCCCAGAGTCCTCAACCGCTCCTCATATGACAAGCACTTCAGCTGGTTTAGCACAATGGGCTAAACAGCTGGCTTGTCGTGCAGAACAAGGCAGCAGCGCGGGTTCAATTCCCAGGCCGGCCTCCCCGAACAGGCGCCGGAAATGTGGTGACTAGGGGCTTTACACAGTAACTTCATTGAAACCTACTTGTGACAATAAGTGATTATTATTATTCCAGGGATCATTCTTGTGAACCTCCTCTGGACCCTTTGCAAGGCCAGAGCATCCTTCCTTAGATACGGGGCCCAAAACAGCTCACAATATTCCAAATGGGATCTCTTAAGTTGCCTAAACATCTTACTGCAGAACTAGTCCAATTCAAAACAAGGTTTAAGCTTAGAATAAGAGGTTCTTGCGCAAGTGCAAAAATCCAGGCTCTGGCAATTAAAATGATCAGCCCCAGCGTCGCAATCGATTCCACAGTCCAAAAACAACTGACCTTTCTCTAGAAAAACAAATTTATGGAGCCCTGAGAGAAGTGATGTGAAGCAGTTCCATTCAACAAGCATTCATCAAATAATCATTCAAAATGTCATCCTTTAAACACATTTTCCATGTCAGCATCAATATCAGAGACAGGGCAAATTAAATACCGAGAAATGTGGAAAGCGCAACGCATTCCATTAGCAGGACATCCACCGTTTCAGCCTGTTATGGGCCAGGGTTTAGAAACTTCAAAGTATATTATGGAGTTCACCTGACCTATAACTTTTTGTTGAATTTGGCTAGGATGAACATAAAAGCCTTCACTTGAAGTGTGATTCAACAGTCTTCCTAGACACGTCATTCAAAATAAGCTTTATTCTAAGATCGTTGTTAACATTTATATAAACACACAGCAAGAATTTTTATCAATTATAAACATAAAGATACCCCACAGCTACAGTAATCTATGTACAACATTTAATGAATCCCCCCTTAACTGTTCCAATTCAAAAACAAAATCCTAGAAACGAAAACCCATTTTCAAGGGCGTGGCCCAGCACTCTGTATTCTCGCTTGAATAAGACTGGCTTTCCTTGAGATTCTGACCCCACCTCCCCAGCAGGCTTCAATCCATCCGGAAAGCAAACTATATCGAAAGCTACCACCAAAGTGATTTTCACTGGAACAGATATTTAAAATGAAACTAGAGAGAGACAGGCCAAAACATTTCTTTCTCCTGACTGAGTCCACAGCAGTCGAATCTGAAAGCGGAAGTAAAACTCTCAGCCACAACCCAACTCCACCCACAAAAATGACATCACTGAAGCCATGTGATAAGACAAAAACTTTTCTTGAAGGGACGCTCCCATGATAACCCAAAGTGGATTGAAAGAGGAAACAAGGGGCGTCAAACAGCTCTTCACATACATCGAAACAGACCAAGTTTATTCAACCTCACCTCATAGCTAATGCCCTCCATACCAGGCAACATCCTGGTAAATCTCTTCTGCACCCTCTCTAAAGCCTCCACATCCTTCTGGTAGTGTGGCGACCAGAATTGAACACGATACTCCAAGTATGGCCTAACTAAGGTTCTATTCAGCTGCAACATCACTTGCCAATTTTTATACTCTCTGCCCTGGCCAATGAATGCAAGCATGCCGTATGCCTTCTTGACTACCTTCTCCACCTGTGTTGCCCCTTTCAATGACCTGTGGACCTGTACACCTAGATCTCTCTGACTGTCAATACTCTTGAGGGTTCTACCATTCACTGTGTACGAAAGTCTGCCTTAGTCTGCAGGAAGAGAATTGGAACCTTCATGGACTGATACTGGCATTAAAAGGGTTAAATTATGAGGCCGGGGCTGGGATTCTCCATTGCGGCTCCGCCTCGCTCCCGCTGGCAGTGAGGAGAATTTGGCGCTCGGCTGAGTCTCCAATCACCGCAGCGGGAAAGGAAAATCCCGTTGGCGTGAAGGATCGGAGAATCAAAGTCCAGGTTACAAGGCTTGTGTTTAGGATGATTTAAAGGGTTGACAGGGGAGAGAGAAACTGGACTGGACTGAATGGAGGCAACAGGGGTCTCCTCCGTAAAACCAGCAGGAGACCCAGCCTCACCTCTTTCAGAGGAAGCCCACCAGGTTGGCAGACCTGGGCACCGGTGAGGGAAAGGTGGAGTGGGGGATTGTGGGTAGGGTCTGCAGCGGAGGGGTGGGGAGGGGGTCGGAAGTAAGGAAAGTTAGTGGGGGTGGGCTGCGGCGGTGGCTTTCAGCCCCCACTCCAGCCCCATGTCGGATCCCTCGACCAGGCTCCGGGTGCCTATGAATGAGGAATTCCAACTGGGAGCGCGCAAGGAAACCCCAGGAGGGTTTCCTTTTGGGGTGAGCCCCTGCTCCCTGATGGGTTAAAGGTTAATTGCCCAGCTATGGACCTGGATTGATGGCAGGGTGGAGAGAATGTCCACGGGCCTTCCCTCCACAAACCAAATTGGGGCGAAAGACACCACACTGGCTGATTAAAAACCAACAACCCCCCCCCCCCCCCCAACCCCTCGCCACCAGGGGCTGGTTTAGCATAGTGGGCTAAATAGCTGGCTTGTAAAGCAGACCGAGGCAGACCAGTAGGGCGGGTTCAATTCCCGTACCGGCCTCCCCGAACAGGCACCAGAATGTGGCGACTAGGGGCTTTTCACAGTAACTTCTAGGGGCTGGTTTAGCACACTGAGCTAAATCACTGGCTTTTAAAGCAGACCAAGGCAGGCCATCAGCAGGGTTCAATTCCCGTACCAGCCTCCCCGAACAGGCGCTGGAATGTGGCGACTAGGGGCTTTTCACAGTAACTTCATTGAAGCCTACTCGTGACAATAAGCGATTTTCATTTCATTTCATTTTTTTCATTTGAAGCCTACTTGTGACAATAAGCATGTTTCACCAAGTTTGCCACTGCGTAGCGCATTAAATTCCACCCACTGTCTCTTCTGATGGGGCAATTCAGAACGAGGTGTATACATTACAATTACCGCTATTGGAGTAAAGTCAAGATTAATCCCAGAGCTGAAGGGGTTGGATTACGAGGAGTGGTTGAGTAGGCTGGCATTGTACTCGTTGGAATTTAGAAGGATGAGGGGGGATCTTATAGAAACATTTAAAATTATGAAGGGAATAGATAGGATAGATGCGGGCAGGTTGTTTCCACTGGCGGGTGAAAGCAGAACTAGGGAACTAGCCTCAAAATAAGGGGAAGTAGATTTAGGACTGAGTTTAGGAGGAACTTCTTCACCCAAAGGGTTGTGAATCTATGGAATTCCTTGCCCAGTGAAGCAGTTGAGTCTCCTTCATTAAATGTTTTTAAGGTAAAGATAGATAGTTTTTTGAAGAATAAAGGGATTAAGGGTTTAAGGGTTATGGTGTTCGGGCCGGAAAGTGGAGCTGAGTCCACAAAAGATCAGCCATGATCTCATTGAATGGTGGAGCAGGCTCAAGGGGCCAGATGGCCTACTCATAGAACATAGAACAGTACAGGCCCTTCGGCCCTCAATGTTGTGCCGAGCCATGATCACCTTACTCAAACCCACGTATCCACCCTATACCCGTAACCCAACAACCCCCCCCTTAACCTTACTTTTATTAGGACACTACGGGCAATTTAGCATGGCCAATCCACCTAACCCGCACATCTTTGGACTGTGGGAGGAAACCAGAGCACCCGGAGGAAACCTACACACACAGGGGGAGGACGTGCAGACTCCACACAGACAGTGACCCAGCCGGGAATCGAACCTGGGACCCTGGAGCTGTGAAGCATTTATGCTAACCACCATGCTACCCTGCTGCCCTAAACTCCTGCTCCTAGTTCTTATGTTCTTATGTTCTTTGCACAAAGTGTGATGGAAATCCAAAACTCTGTTCCCCCCCATATCTGTCGATTCGAGGGTGAAGAGGTGTCGAAGCTGAGGTGGTGAGATTCTTTAGTGCGGCGTTTGTCAGTGTGTTAAGGGTTACACAATCAGCGTGGGGCAGATTGTGCTAATATTCAGATTGGCCTGGATCTAATTGAATGATAGAACAGGTGCGAGGGGCTGAGTGGACTCCTCCTTGCTCCTGCATTCATTACTGCTGCACAGAGGGTTATGCCAGTCGCCCGGGAGAAAAAAGCATCACATTCTAACACACCCGCATCTACTCACCTTTTAGTCCTCATCAATTTCTCGAGAGTTCTTGATTACTCTGCAGTTTATCGGTAGGCAGCAATCTGTTAAAAGTCCTGACAGAGCTCTCCTCCACTGCCTCCAGATATGCTGAGTCAATCATTGCCAGAACAAATAACAGACTTTTGCTGCACCACTTCTCAACCATTGGATTAGTGCTCTATTCTGCTTCTCAATGTTAGATTGTCAACCATCTCCAAAGGTCTTCCATTCACAGTCACCCTTCCAAGGGGCTGGTTTAGCACAGCTGGCTTGTAATGCAGAAGAAGGCCAGCCACGCGGGTTCAATTCCCGTACCGGCCTCCCCAAACAGGTGCCGGAATGTGTCAACTAGGGGCTTTTCACAGTAACTTCGTTGAAGCCTACTCGTGACAATAAGCGGTTTTTATTATCGTTTTGCAGGGACAGTCTTGACTAAAGCTTGTTCAGTTGTCTTTTTATGTTGAGGCCTGCGTTTTTCGGATCAACGTTGAATTTTAATATTACAGCCCCACTCCGCCTTCGTTACAAAAGAGGAAAGGAAGGTGTGTATTTATAAAGTCTTGCTCACCACCTCGGGATATCCCAAAGTGCTTTGCATCTCCTGAAATACGTTCGGAGTGTACGTTGTAATGGAGGGAACGTGGCGGCAGCTAATTTGCTCAGGGTAAGCGCCAACAAGCAGGAAAAGGACTAAAATTATCTTTCATTTCCAATGATGTTGAGTGGAGGATGAATCAGTTGGGGAAACAGGGACCTCGGATGGTGCGGCATTTCTTCAGTACTGCACTGAATGTCGGCACAGATTGTGCGCCCAAGTCGCAGGGGAGGAACTTGAAATCGCAGCCATTGGAATCCGGGTCGCGAGTACTACAAAGATGACACCTTTGCGAATGAGAGAATTCAATGATATTTCAGGATAATTTTAAACTGAGCGGGGTATGAGAGGGTGGTACATCAGTGATTAGCTGACAACAACGGAGGCAAATGGTACGTTGGCCTTCATCGTGAGAGGATTGGAGTACAGGAGCAGGGATGTCTTGCTGCAATTATACAGGGCCTTGGTGAGGCCGCACCTGGGCTATTGTGGGCAGTTTTGGTGTCCTTATCTGAGGAAGGATATTCTTGCTCTGGAGGGAGTGCAGCAAAGGTTTACCAGGCTGATACCTGAGATGGCGGAACTGACCTATGAGGAGAGATTGAGTTGATTAGGATTATATTCGCAGGAGTTTAGAAGAATGTGCGGGAAACTCATAGAAACCTATAAAATTTTAACTGGACTGGCCAGAGGTGATGCAGGAAGGATGTTCCCGATGGTGGGGGAGTCCAGGTCCAGGGGTCACAGTCTGAGGATATGGGGTAGACCATTTGGGACTGAGGTGAAAAGAAATGTCTTCACGCAGAGAGTGATGAGCCTGTGGAATTTTCTACCACCGAAAGAAGTTGAGGCCAAAACATTATCTGCGGGATTCTCCGTCAGCGGGTGATGTGTTAGGCAGGTTGGTTCGACGTGGACTGCACTTGATGCAGTGTGGCGAGAGACAGACCTTTAACACTGGAGAAGAATCAACACGATTTTATTCAACGATAGAACTGATAAACATGTTCCGCTGTGGGTCGACACTATACTGAACTGACTGGAGACCTAGTAGTAGCCTGACCAGACTTACTAGCTACCGCATGGTGTTCGCACTTGCTAGCTCGTGGACTCTGGCTGTCTCAGTGGCTGGGCCCAGAGAGAGCGGGAAACCTATTGCCCTCTGGCTTTATAGTGGGAGTGTCCTGTCTGGTGATTGGCTGCGCTGTGCTGTGTGCGTACTGGTCATCCTGTGTGTCAATCACTGCCTGTCCGCACTTCATTATGTACAGGAGTGGATATTATGACAGCGGGGTCTTCCTCTTTGCCGGCAGCACACTCACGCCCGCGGGCTTCCCGACGACGTGGGGTGGCCACAATAGGAAACCCCATTGGCCGGCTGCAGGAACGGAGAATCCCACTGCCAGCAAGGGGGGGGGGGGCAGAAAACGGGGCTGGCGGGACGGAGAATGCCGCCCCTGTATGTTTTCAAGAAGGAGTTACATATAGTTCTTGGATCAAAGGTATGAGGAGGAAAGCAGGAGCAGGTTACTGAGTTGGATGATCAGCCATGATCATAATGATCGGCGGAGCAGACTCGAAGGGCCGAATGGCCCCCTCCTGCTCCTATTTTATACGTTCCTCTGCTTAAGGCTGCAATGTCAAATGTTGTATTGCTGTAGCCACCCCGAACAGTAACTGCAATGCTTATTGACGGACTGCAGAGGAACGCAAACCTTTATCTGTGACTTGAATGTTTTCCAATTGTAAAAACTAAAGGGAAGCATCAAAGTTGATGATGCAGGACCAAGGGAACAGGAGGGAAGATGGATGAGGGAAATCAGAATTGAGAAGAGGTCTCACGTGGGATTCACATAGCTGAGGATGGTTGAAGGAAGGAAAGATTGTTGACAACCCCTCGGTTTCAGATACAGCAAAATGGATCTCTCGTACAATGGCGGAAATTGGTAGAAAAGGAGTTAAAATCCAAGAGCTACACTTGGCCCTCATTCCCTGCCTCATTGATAGTTTAAGGTCTTTGTTGCCCTCGGCAGCTTGAGGTGCCTGCTTCACTAAGGCCACAGTGATAAGTGCTGGCCGGGATACTGATGCTATTTTAACTGCCTGTAGATGGCCACTGCCAACTTTTCACTCTGTAAAACCCTGGTGGACACCCAACACTACCTTTATGAGGTAAGTGTAAATCTCTGCAGGGCGCGGAGGAGCACAAGTGTCCTCTCAGGCTCCACAGAGAGCTTGTGGTGCTGCTGAGCCTTCTCGTCCACGGAAATCTTCCAAACCCTCACCCATGTAACCCCCAACCCTGAGGAGGTTGGCTTTCTGATTGGTGTAGAAAGATGAGGCATCATGATGTTGGACCAATGGTGGGAGTGTGGAGGTGGGAGGTCATGGGATGACACCTCTGTGGCCAACTAGAGGTGGCAACCCAATTGCCACCAGTGGGAGAGTTACAATTCCTTTCAATGAGCCTTCATAATAACTCATAAGGAAGATCTGGTTAACGAAGATGAATTTATTTACATATTTACAATAGGCTGCACAATGCAGCATCACACTCGCAGTGCAATCCTAGTCTGTAGGATTTGTTGCACCAGGCCCGGAATTGGGCCTGCTTTTAGACCTTGCTCGTAGCTGGCCCCAGGTGGTTGGCCTCTGCCTTCTACCAGGGGAGCCCGCACTCCATGGCCGAGATTTTCCGTTCCCAGACGCCGATTTCGTAATCGGCATTCGGGCGGAGAATCCCTTTTGACGCCGAAATCGGGGGCGGTGCCTGTTTGATGCAGGTTTTGTATGCTCCTCCTCCTCCGAAACAGTGTCGTTGTGGCACGCGTCGCCTCAGCAACGGCCTCCATGCGTCACCTGAAGGCCCTCCCCCGATGCTCCACCCCCAATGGGTCGAGTTCCCGACAGCGCGGCTCACGTGTGGTCTCAGCCGTGTGTGAACCTGGCGTGGCGGCTATGGACTGTGTCCAGTGCCACCACAGTCAGGTGGGGGGGGGGGGGCAGCGTGCTGCTGGCCGGGGTGGTGGGGACGGGGGGCCTTCTGCGAGGGCTGAGGGGACTGGTGGGGGGTGGCCAGGGGGGCACTCTCTGGCAGGTCGGGTCCGCGCACATCTCCTGAGGCGCCATGATTTACGGCCCAACCGCTGAAGGTCATCGCCGTGCGCGTGCGCGGCGACGGACACGGCCATTCTCCAGCCGTTTACTTCGTGGGGTCCCGGGTATTTTGCCTGGTGCAGCTGATAGCCCCTCACCCGTCGCAGCATCGGTGAGGGGGCGCCGTCAATTTGCCCCACGTAAAACGCCACAGATCTTCCACACTTAGCCTCAGAATCAGAGAATCCGGCCCCATGAGTCCCACAGGGACTGATTGTGTCCCCATGATCCTCGTGGGGGCTATGAAAGTCTTGCTTTCAATAACGTTAGGGGCAGTATCGCAAAGAGTCTGGATTACCGTACAATGGGGTTTAATGGCGCAAGAAAACTAAGGTTGCAGAACCCTTCGGGGTCTGCCTAAGACATGTATTTGCGTTGTCAAATCCAGCGTGAGTTCAAATATTCTGATGCCTTTCATTGATTCCTCTTCAACACCTTGGTTAGTCATGGATCATCCTCGCTCCAGTAGATTCTCCTGACATACTGAAAGCTTTGCTCGAGTTATAGGGAAAATCAGTGGTGCAGTGTAAACAGAGTCATGATCCACCGTGCTCCATTGTGGAAATACTGCAGCTTACTGTAACTTACCCAACAAGACTGGAATTCTAATTGATTTCAAAACACAATTTCCTCTTTTCTTACAAAATAGCAATTAAATGATCCTTCCCGTCACAGATTTCCTTCCGTGGCCCCAACAGCGAAACCCTCCCTCGCCTTTTCCCGCGGAGCGATTTATTTATTTTTTTAAAAATAATTTTTATTGGAATTTTTTACAGAAAATATAAAATATAACAACAAACAATGAAATGCAACAAAATAACCCATAACAACTGTAACCCCCCCCCCAGACCGTATCAACGCATGTATCACATCCCCCCCCCCACCCCCCCCCAACCAGAGAACTTAAAAATAAAGTAAAATTAAATAAACAAACATAGTCATCGTCCCCCCCCCCCCTCCCCTCCCCTCCCCTCACCCCCCCTCCCCCCCGAGTTGCTGCTGCTACTGTCCCCGTACCCTATCGTTGAGCCAGAAAGTCGAGGAAAGGTTGCCACCGCCTAAAGAACCCTTGTACCGACCCTCTCAGGGCGAATTTGACCTTCTCTAGCTTAATAAAACCTGGCATGTCATTGATTCAGGTCTCCACGCTTGGGGGCCTCGCATCCTTCCATTGTAGCAAAATCCTTCGCCGGGCTACTAGGGACGCAAAGGCCAGCACACCGGCCTCTTTCGCCTCCTGCACTCCCGGCTCCACTCCAACCCCAAAAATTGCGAGTCCCCATCCTGGCTTGACCCTGGATCCCACCACCCTTGACACCGTCCTCGCTACCCCCTTCCAGAACTCCTCCAGTGCCGGGCATGCCCAGAACATATGGGCATGGTTCGCTGGACTCCCCGAGCACCTAACACACCTGTCTTCACCCCCAAAGAACCTACTCATCCTCGTCCCAGTCATGTGGGCCCGGTGCAGCTCCTTGAATTGGATGAGGCTAAGCCGCGCACACGAGGAGGAAGAATTAACCCTCTCCAGGGCATCAGCCCATGTCCCGTCTTCGATCTGTTCCCCCAGTTCCCCCTCCCACTTAGTTTTCAGCTCCTCTACTGACGCCTCCTCCACCTCCTGCATAACCTTGTAGATGTCAGATATCTTCCCCTCTCCGACCCAGACCCCCGAAAGCACCCTGTCACTCACCCCCCTCGCGGGAAACAAAGGGAATCCCTCCACCTGCCGCCTAGAAAATGCCTTTACCTGCAGATACCTGAACATCTTTCCCGGGGGAGCCCAAATTTCCCCTCCAACTCCCCCAACCTTGCAAACCTCCCATCGATAAAAAGGTCCCTCAGCTGTCTGATGCCCGCTCTCCGCGGAGCGATTTATTAAATATGATTTCGTAAGCAGGATCAAATTGAAACAGCCACTCTCAAAGCCCCGTTAACACATCTTAGGCGGATCAACTACGGCTGCACTCGAGGGGTGTGCAGTGAAATTGGGAGCATGAGATTTGGGTGTGGAGAAATCTTGCTGTCGATTTGTGGGGTCTTCAGCCAATCCTTTGTTCCTTCACTGTAGCTGGGACAAGGTCCTGGGGCTGCCTCCCGAACAGCAGCGTGGGTATACCTACACCACAGGGGCTGCAGCTGTTCAAGAAGGCAGCTCACCGCCACCTTCTTAGGGGCAACTAGGGATGGGCAACAAATGCTGGGCTCAACCAGCGATGCCCACATCCCGTAAATGATGTGACTTTGGGAAAACGTAAGCATCGGGATTGGGGGATGGCTTGGCCACAAAGTGTGAGAGAAATCTCTGATAAAATCCAGTCAAATAAAGAGGGGTTTGTCAGCAGGCCAACACCCACTTTCATTCCCCAAAGAAAGGCCGAGCATAACCCTCGCCAGCTGCATGTGATATATTATTTAACATTGTCATGTGGGGAATGGTTACATGCAATCGCTACATAACGCTCAAACGATGATTGGAGTTCTGCTGTCAGAATCTGTCATTTTTTCCGACCCAGGTCCCACCCCAGGACTTGATGACCAAGTTCATAACACGGCCAACAGGGTGGGTATCAATCTGCAAATCCTTCCAGCGCACACCAATGGCAATATGAGCGGGAAAGATTCCTGGTCGATGGAACGTAAATCGGAGCGTCCGCCATTACCATCCATAGCTCCAAACTACACATGCATGGAAAAGTACTTGATGCAAGTTGGAACCCAGACTCCCTGAGTTAACTGTCATTTAAAGAAAAAAGAATGTTTATGGGATGTTTGTTCTGTTCAGGCTCTGCCACCAATTATTGCTCATTCTCGAAGCCAATTATGAGTCAACCACATTGCTGTAGATCTGGAGTCAAATGTAGGACAGACCAGGCAAGGACAACCGTCAATCGTTTCATTGTTAAATCCAGCAATCTACAATTATATTTCTTAATTTGCTGCCTTGTTTCTCACACAGACTATGAAGAACTTCCTTCCCCGTGCTGCCTACACCTTTGGTATATACATGGACTACAAAATATAGATCCCCCCCCTCCCACTCTAAATTCCTCTCCAGTCCTGAGCAAGTGTCCCAAACTCTTGCACCCGGCAGGCTGCCGTGATGGAATTCAAACCCAAGTCCCCGGAACTTGCCCTGGTTCTCTGGATCGCGAGTTAGGACGGCATGATGGCACAGTGGGTAGCACTGTTGCTTCACAGCGCCAGGTCCCAGGTTCAAATCCCAGCTTGGGTCACTGTCTGTGCAGAGTCTGCACGTTCTCCCTGTGTCTGCGTGGGTTTTCCATTTTCCTCCTGTGTTTTTAAATGTTTTCTCCAATGTTTCTGGTTCACGACCGATCCTAATTGTTCACACAGAACCTGTTTGTCCACAAGAAATGCTGAATGATTATGTACGTAAAAAGCAAGAGGGTAGCCAGGGAAAGGGTTGGCCCACTGAAGGATAGGCAAAGGGAATCTATGTGTGGAGCCAGAGGAAATGGGCGAGGTACTAAATGAATACTTTGCATCAGTATTCACCAAAGAGAAGGAATTGGTGGATGTTGAGTCTGGAGAAGGGTGTGCAGATAGCCTGGGTCACATGGAGATCCAAAAAGGTGAGGTGTTGGGCATCTTGAAAAATATTACGGCAGATAAGTCCCCAAGGCCTGATGGGATCTACCCCAAAATACTGAAGGAGGCTGGAGAGGAAATTGCTGAGGCCTTGACGGAAATCTTTGGATCCTCACTGTCTTCAGGTGATATCCCGGAGGACTGGAGAATGGCCAATGTTGTTCCTTTGTTTAAGTAGGGTAGCAAGGATAATCCAGGGAACTACAGGCCGGTGAGCCTTACATCAGTGGTAGGGAAATTACTGGAGAGAATTCTTCGAAACAGGATCTACTCCCATTTGGAAGCAAATGGACGTATTAGTGAGAGGCAGCATGGTTTTGTGAAGGGGAGGTCGTGTCTCACTAACTTGATAGTTTTTCGAAGAGGTCACAAAGATGATTGATGCAGGTTGGGCAGTGGATGTTGTCTTTATGGACTTCAGTAAGGCCTTTGACAAGGTCCCTCATGGTAGACTGGTACAAAAGGTGAATTCACACGGGATCAGGGGTGAGCTAGCAAGATGGATACAGAACTGGCTACGTCATAGAAGGCAGAGAGTAGCAATGGAAGGGTGCTTTTCTAATTGGAGGGCTGTGACTAGTGGTGTTCCGCAGGGATCAGTGCTGGGACCTTTGCAGTTCGTAGTATATATAAATTATTTTGGGAAATCGTAACTGGTCTGATTAGTAAGTTTGCAGATGACACAAAGGTTTGTGGAATTGCGGATAGTGATGATGACTGCCAGAGGATACAGCAGGATTAAAATCTTTTGGAGACTTGGGCGGAGAGATGGCAGATGGAGTTTAATCCGGACAAATGTGAGGTAATGCATTTTGGAAGGTCTAATGCAGGTAGGGAATATACAGTGAATGGTAGAACCCTCAAGAGTATTGAAAGTCAGAGTGATCTAGGTGTACAGCTCCACAGGTCACTGAAAGGGGTAACACAGGTGGAGAAGGTAGTCAAGAAGGCATACGGCATGCTTGCCTTCATTGGCCGGGGCATTGAGTATAAGAATTGGCAAGTCATGTTGCAGCTGTATAGAACCTTAGTTAGGCCAAACTTGGAGTATAGTGTTCAATTCTGGTCGCCACACTACCAGAAGGATGTGGAGGCTTTAGAGAGGGTGCAGAAGGGATTTATCAGGATGTTGCCTGGTATGGAGGGCATTAGCTATGAGGAGCGGTTGAATAAACTTGGTTTGTTCTCACTGGAACGACAGAGGTTGAGGGGCGACCTGATAGAGGTCTAAAAAATTATGAGAGGCATAGACAGAGTGGATAGTCAGAGGCTTTTCCCCAGGCTAGAGGGGTCAATTACTAGGGGGCATAGGTTTAAGGTGCGAGGGGAAAGGTTTAGAGTAGATGTACGAGGCAAGTTTTTTACACAGAGGGTAGTGGGTGCCTGGAACCCGCTGCTGGAGGAGGTGGTGGGAGCAGGGACGATAGTGACATTTAAGGGGCATCTTGACAAATACATGAATAGGATGGGAATAGAGGGATACGGACCCAGGAAGTGTAGAAGATTGTAGTTTAGACAGGCAGCATGGTCAGCACAGGCTTGGAGGGCCGAAGGGCCTGTTCTTGGGCTGTACTTTTCTTTGTTCTTTGTTCTTTGATCGATCGAAGCACAAACGAAAGTTGAAACTTGATTTGTACATTTTAATTTTCAGCATCCAAATGGGCAGCACGGCAGCTCAGTGGTTAGCACTGTTGCTTCACAGCGCCAGGGTCCCAGGTTCGATTCCCGGCTTGGGTCACTGTGCGGAGTCTGCACGTTCTCCCAGTGTCTGCGTGGGTTTCCTCCGGGTGCTCCGGTTTCCACCCACAAGTCCCGAAAGATGTGCTTGTTCGGTGAATTGGACATTCTGAATTCTCCCTCTGTGTACCCGAACAGGCGCCGGAGTGTGGCGGCTAGGGGATTTTCACAGTAACGTCATTGCAGTGTTAATGTATTTTAATGCCACTGAAACCACCACATCCGTTTGCTCCTGCACCTTTCAGCTGGAAATGTTTTGCACAGTAACTTTCTGAATGTTTGAGCTAATAGGGGTGTAGGAATGGGAAAAAAGGGCATCAATAACTGAACAGAGCAAACACCCAGGCATCTCGTTGCAGGAGTGGGGAGAAACGACTGAGATAGAAAGTGATTTGAAGGGGATGAGTGAAATTACAAGTTTAGCCAGAGAAAGAGAGGGAAGGAAGGATTGGATGAAGAGAGAGAGAAAAAAAGTGACAACAAAAGCTGAGTAAGAATTGTCTTTTAACCTTTTAATATTTTTCAAATCATCCTGAATGAATTCAAAGTCTGAAGGATTGAGACTCCACACTTGCTATGGTTAATTTTCAGTGCCAGAGAGGTTGCTTGACAGTAATTAACATGTATCGTGTCATTAAAAAGATCGTCATGCTCGTAATGACAAAACTTAAGTTTCTGTGGCAGGTTTGATGGGAATTAAGATGCCATTGACATACAGCTAAGGACAGAGGGATGGAATCCGGACATCACGGGCGCGATTCTCCCAAAACGGGAGAAATCGTAAGGCTGGCGTCAAACCCGGTTGGGTTTGACGCCAGCGCGCCCCTTCCCGACCGGGAACCGATTCTGGTCCCCGGTCGGGGCTAGCAGCCAGACGGCGTAAGCTCCGGCATCACGGGCTTAACGAATTCCGTTAAGCCCGCTTGCCGGAGTTAGCGCCGGCTGACGCGTCATATGACGTCAGCCGCGCATGTGCGGATTTGAAGACTCCAACCCGCGCATACGCGGATGACGTCATCGCGTATTTGCGCGAAACCCACGCATGCGCGGGCCGGGATGCCCCTCAGCCGCCCGTGAATGGATACTGCGGGGCGGCGGAAGGAGAAATAGTGCGCGGGCATCGGGCCCGCTGCCCGCGATCGGTGCCCACCGATCGCGGGCCCATGGCACCCTTGGCACGGCCGTGGTACTGCCGTGCCAATCGGTGCCATGGTTATCAAAAGCGAGTTGTTCCCGCCGTTTTTACGAACGGCCAGACCAGGTGTGTTTGCCGTTCGTAAAAACAGCGTAAAGGGCTGGGACTTCGGCCCATCTATCAGCTGTGAATAGCTGCCGGCCGTAAAAAAACGGCGGCAGCGATTCGTGTCGGGAATTGGGGGGGGGGGGGGAGAATAGCGGGAGGGCGGGAAAAATGTCTGGAAGGCCCTCCCGCTATTCTCCGACCCGTCGTGGGGGGCGGAGAATCGCGCCCCACATTCTGTATATTCCTATTTAACGGTGTGTGTCGACTCTGAGACCAAACCAGTTACCCGTAAATAATGGTAGGCACCATTAGTCTCACAGTTGATGCAACAGCAAATTCTGGCCCATTAACTCCCATCAATAGACTGAATGGTGCAATTTAAGAAGCTAGCAACCAGGTCATTAACCTAAAGACACATCTCGAATAGATGGAGAAAATTTGTTTGTACTCCTATCATCCTTACGCCTGAGCTTCTTACAGTCAATACCATAATATGTAAAATACCATAATATGTAAAATCAAATACTAGTGTTTTGTGTTTAAACAAAGGAGATTACAAGGGGATGAGAGAAGAACTAGCTAAGGTAGACTGGGAGCTAAGACTTTATGGTGGAACAGTTGAGGAACAGTGGAGAACCTTCCAAGCAATTTTTCACAGTGCTCAGCAAAGGTTTATACCAACAAAAAGGAAGGACGGAAGAAAGAGGGAAAATCGACCGTGGATATCTAAGGAAATAAGGGAGAGTATCAAATTGAAGGAAAAAGCATATAAAGTGGCAAAGATTGCTGTGAGATTAGAAGACTGGGAAATCTTTAGGGGGCAACAGAAAACTACTAAAAAAGCTATAAAGAAGAGTAAGATAGAGTATGAGAGTAAACTTGCTCAGAATATAAAAACAGACAGTAAAAGTTTTTACAAATATATAAGACAAAAAAAGAGTGGCTCAGGTAAATATTGGTCCTTTAGAGGATGAGAAGGGAGTTTTAATAATGGGAAATGAGGAAATGGCTGAGGAACTGAACAGGTTTTTTGGGTCGGTCTTCACAGTGGAAGACACAAATAACATGCCAGCGACTGATAGAAATGAGGCTATGACAGGTGAGGACCTTGAGAGGATTGTTATCACTAAGGAGGGAGTGATGGGCAAGCTAATGGGGCTAAAGGTAGACAAGTCTCCTGGCCCTGATGGAATGCATCCCAGAGTGCTAAAAGAGATGGCTAGGGAAATTGCAGATGCACTAGTGATAATTTACCGAAATTCACTAGACTCTGGGGTGGTCCCGGTGGATTGGAAATTAGCAAACGTGACGCCACTGTTTAAAAAAGGAGGTAGGCAGAAAGCAGGAAATTATAGGCCAGTGAGCTTAACTTCAGTAACAGGGAAGATGCTGGAATCTATCATCAAGGAAGAAATTGCGAGGCATCTGGATAGAAATTGTCCCATTGGGCAGACGCAGCATGGGTTCATAAAAGGCAAGTCATGCCTAACTAATTTAGTGGAATTTTTTGAGGACATTACCAGTGCAGTAGATAACGGGGAGCCGATGGATGTGGTATATCTGGATTTCCAAAAAGCCTTTGACAAGGCGCCACACAAAAGGTTGCTGCATAAGATAAAGATGCATGGCATTAAGGGTAAAGTAGTAGAATGGATAGAGGATTGGTTAATTAATAAAAAGCAAAGAGTTGGGATAAATGGGTGTTTCTCTGGTTGGCAATCAGTAGCTAGTGGTGTCCCTCAGGGATCCGTGTTGGGCCCACAATTGTTCACAATTTACATAGATGATTTGGAGTTGGGGACCAAGGGCAATGTGTCCAAGTTTGCAGATGACACTAAGATGAGTGGTAAAGCGAAAAGTGCAGAGGATACTGGAAGTCTGCAGAGGGATTTGGATAGGTTAAGTGAATGGGCTCGGGTCTGGCAGATGGAATACAATGTTGACAAATGTGAGGTTATCCATTTTGGTAGGAGTAACAGCAAACGGGATTATTATTTAAACGATAAAATATTTAAGCATGCCACTGTTCAGAGAGACTTGGGTGTGCTAGTGCATGAGTCACAGAAGGTTGGTTTACAAGTGCAACAGGTGATTAAGAAGGCAAATGGAATTTTGTCCTTCATTGCTAGAGGGATGGAGTTTAAGACTAGGGAGGTTATGTTGCAATTGTATAAGGTGTTAGTGCGGCCACACCTGGAGTATTGTGTTCAGTTTTGGTCTCCTTACTTGAGAAAGGACGTACTGGCACTGGAGGGTGTGCAGAGGAGATTCACTAGGTTAATCCCAGAGCTGAAGGGGTTCGATTATGAGGAGAGGTTGAGTAGACTGGGACTGTACTCGTTGGAATTTAGAAGGATGAGGGGGGATCTTATAGAAACATTTAAAATTATGAAGGGAATAGATAGGATAGATGCGGACAGGTTGTTTCCACTGGCGGGTGACAGCAGAACTAGGGGCCATAACCTCAAAATAAGGGGAAGTAGATTTAGGACTGAGTTTAAGAGGAACTTCTTCACCCAAAGGGTTGTGAATCTATGGAATTCCTTGCCCAGTGAAGCAGTTGAGGCTCCTTCATTACATGTTTTTAAGGTAAAGATAGATAGTTTTTTGAAGAATAAAGGGATTAAGGGTTATAGTGTTCGGGCCGGAAAGTGGAGCTGAGTCCACAAAAGATCAGCCATGATCTAATTGAATGGCGGAGCAGGCTCGAGGGGCCAGATGGCCTACTCCTGCTCCTAGTTCTTATGTTCTTATAACCATGGCAAACATGAGAGGGGAAGGTGGGACCTGACGGGAATCTTTTAATTACATAGGAACATAGGAATTCGGAGCAGAAGTAGGCCATTCAGCCCTTCGAGCCTGCTCCGCCATGCAATCAGATCATGGCTGATCTCTTCCTGGTCTCAAATCCACCTCCCTATCTGTTCCCCATATCCCTTTAACCCATTTTCTATCAGAATTATATCTATCTCCTTCTTGAAACCATTCAATGACTCCGAATCCACTGCACTATGGGGCAGGGAGTTCCACCAATTCACCACCTTCTGCGAGAAGTAGTTCCTCCTCATCTCAGTTTTAATTATTCCCTTTCTACGGGAATCTTGTCCCATGCAATTGCAGTCCGACACGGGATTCATTTTCGGACTGTCGAATGTTTGATTATGGTCCTGTGAAACGCCCAGAGGTGAAGAGGCCTCTCGCGAGATTTAACGGCCTCGTTATGCCTCGCGAGACCTAACGGGATCCCGTCCACAATGGGCAGGATCCAGATTTCCATATTCAAAGTATGCAGTCGGACTCACTTGAATACGCTTGCGCTGGAGTTACCGAAGGCACGGGGTCTAACTCCCATGCCTCAGAGACCCGAGCGAGCATACTGGCGCTTGGAGTGGGGGGGTCTCCCAGGCATTCGGGGTCATCTGGATGGTCGGGCTCTGGGCAGGGTGGCACCCTGGCACCCCTGATGCCACCCGGGAACCCTGGCAATGCCGGCCTGGCACCCTGGCAGTACCACCCGGGTGCCAACCTGGCACTGCAAGGGTGTTCAGGTGGCACTGGCAGCAGCTCTGCCAGAGTCCCTGGGCAGCACCCTGCCCATGCAGGGGATCAGGGGTGCCCTTATGAGGTGGGGGGGCTTGAGGACCCCATATTGAGGCATTGGAGGCATCTGAAGGTTATGCTGGGGGGGGGGGGGCTTCAGAGATAAGGACGCCATTTTTAAATCTCGTCCTGTACTGGCGAGGAAGAAATGAAACTAACTACGGCTTCATCGGGGCATTTAGTAGCGAGATCGTTTTCGGCGCTACCAGCGCCGGGAAACACGGCTAAACGCGCCCAACATGGGACTCTGTCTCATTTCCGTTAAATCGTGCCCGGGGTCTTAATCATGGTCTAGTGGGACAGCACAGTGGTGCAGTGGTTAGCATTGCTGCCTCACGGCGCTGAGGTCCCAGGCTCAATTCCGGCTCTGGGTCACTGTCCATTTGGAGTTTGCACATTGTCTGTGTGGGTCTCACCCCCACAACCCAAAGATGTGCAGGGTAGGTGGATTGGCCACGCTAAATTGCCCCTCAATTAGGAAAAAAAACTAATAGGCCACTTTAAATTTATAAAAGAAAAAAAGAATCATAGTCTCGTCTCTTGCCTGCAAATGTATTCATATTTCAAGTTTCGGTGTTTTCCATTTTCCTTCTGTTTTTTTTTTAATGTTTTCTCCAAAGTTTCGGGTCCACGACAGATCCTAATTGTTTCCATTTCACACAGAGCCTGTTTGTCCACAAGAAATGCTGAGTGATCGATCGAAGCACAAACGAAAGCTGAAACTTGATTTGTACATTTTAATTTTCAACATCTGAATGGCCGGCACGGTAGCACAGTGGTTAGCACTGTTGCTTCACAGCGCCAGGGTCCCAGGTTTGATTCCCGGCTTGGGTCACTGTCTGTGCGGAGTCTGCACGTTCTCCCCGTGTCTGCGTGGGTTTCCTCCGGGCGCTCCGGCTTCCTCCCACAAGTCCCAAAAGGTGTGCTGTTGGGTGAATTGGACATTCTGAATTCTCCCTCCGTGTAGCCGAACAGGTGCCGGAGAGTGTGGCGACTAGGGGCTTTTCACGGTACCTTCATTGCAGTGTTAATGTAAGCCTACTTGTGACAATAAAGGTTATTATTATGAATCAAAAGTCACGGAGGGCAAATTTTGCGAAACGGACTGTTTTCCTAATTTTAGCCAATATGACTCCTCTCATCCGACAAAACACACCAGCTAAATTCTGCTACTTCAGCCCAATCAGTCAATGTTCTGTTCCTGCATGATATCATTGCAAATGTGAGGTGATGGAAAAACGTGCTCTTGTTCTTCATAATGGAAGGAAAATGTCGCACCCTGAAGTTAATTAAACGTGGGGAATATGCTAGCCCCTTGTCAAATTGCCAGTTGTTGATACAGCCTATCAGCTGAAATAATACATGCACAATCGATGAGAATGATTTTCTTTTTGCACTGACGCTCCTGTTACTCAGCATTTGACTTCACTCTTCCAGAACATGTAACATGATCAGGAAGGTGGGGAGAGGTATTCGAGGGGGGGAAACTTGAAGCGTGAGAAGGGTACGAGAACCCAACAGATATCCACCTTTAGCAGGCGAGCCGTGAAGCGAAGGCTAAAGGGCGTGGGACTGTTTACTCTGCAGGTGAGAGGCGAGACGCAGTTCAAATATTGATTCACAGACAGGAAAGGGGAGACTGATCCTCGATGATATGTGAGGGAGTGCCACAACTGCTTCACCCGGGCCCCACAGATTCACGTTTAAAAGAGGGGAAGATGCAGAGGCACCTTTCATTTAACCATCTTACGCAGAGGATGGTCCAGGTGTGGATGAGAATCAGACAGAGAGGCAGATATAAAAAAGTAGAGTTAAAGGATATCTGAATGTTTGAGTAAACTGAGAGGTTTTTGCTTCTTGGGATCACCCGATATCCCAGTCCGGAACTTTCCTATGCTCCTGACGATCATATCCTGGCACTCGTGACTGCGGTTTTCAGATTAGGCTGTGGGTTAGCAATACGCACATTCTTCCAAAATTCCTGTCATCTTTTATTGGCAATGGCATGAACTCATTCAAAATAACTCACAATTTCTTCAAAGATAGCGATTCACAGGGCGGCACGGTGGCACAGTGGTTAGCACTGCTGCCTCACAGCACCAGGGACCCAGGTTCAATTCCGGCCTCGGGTGACTGTCTGGGTGGAGTCTGCATGTTCTCCCCGTGTCTGCTTGGGTTTCCTCCGGGTGCTCCGGACTTGGTAAGCGGGCGGGCGGGGGGGGGGGGGCGAATCAACTGGCGAGCCTTCATTTGAGACGGGAAGCCCATGGGGCCTCGTTAAGTGGACGAACTGACGTTGAACAGCATTGCCGGCCTTGTTGGGCCGAGCGCTGGGAAGCTTGCAGCAATTCCCACTCCCTACCACACTTAGAAATCCCATCGGTAAGCAGAGGGAAGATAGAATCCCACCGTCAGCAAATGGCACGTGGCCGAGACACACACGGCTGGGGACCTGAGAATTCAGCTCTAAATTTATAAATCTGGCCGGTGGCTGGAGAGGAAGATTCTCCATCTTGAGAAGAATCATTTGGATATCCAGATCCATTGTGACCAAACGTTGGATCTTTTGATGTGGTACCTTCCAGTTTTTTTGTTGTTTTCTACGAGGATTGAGGTGAGTGGGAGTATTCTTATAGATGCGTGTTATACAGATAGGGAAGGAGCAAGAGACTGCCAATATAACAGAGGGTAGTTTAGAGATATATTTGATAGGCTTTTCCTTTTGTTTGCTTTTTAAATTAAGGGGCAATTTAGCGTGACCAATCCACCTACCCTGCGCATCTTTGGGTTGTGGGGGCGAAACCCACGCAGGCACGGGGAGAATGGGCAAACTCCACACGGACAGTGACCCAGAGCCAGGATTGAACCCGGGTCCTCGGTGCCATGAGGCAGCAGTGCTAACCACTGCACCACCGTGCTGCCCTTTATAGGCTTTTCATAGCCGCATTTTCTATTGATTCAAAGCACTGAGTGCTATTCAGTAAGGCATTTGGAAATCAATGATTTGCGTCGAGAAGAAATTCATTTCCACTCTGTATTCTCCTCTTTGTACTTCCTATCTGCCATTATTGTACCTTCATTCAGCCAGGAAAGCAGTGTTTCACGGGTTGCAGATTGCACACAATTGCTGTCATTTCAGCTGCACGATTAGCAGACACAAGGCGGTGATTGTGGTGAATGTGTAACCACTATAATTCACACTGTACATTACTGTGTCCCTGTGGGCTCCATCTGTGAGCCGTTGTGCGGCTCTGCCCACAGGGGGAGATGAGGAGCATGTACAGGGCTCCGCCCCCAGCTGGGAGTATAAGTGCTGCGGTCCTGCGAGTCCGCCCTCAGTACTGCATAGTCGCAGGCAGGCTCAGTTGTAATCCGATTAAAGCCACAGTTTACTCCAACTCGTGTCTCTGGTTGAATTGATGGTCGCTTCAGTGACTCTGACATGGCGACGCTTTACCCGCTCCCCTGTCCCCCCCACCCAGCTCGGTTGACTGCCTTGTTAATATGCGATGCCCCCTTTCACTCTCAAGCCTATCAAGCAAGCATGTGTATCTAGCCGCCCTGCTCCTCAAAGCCGCTCACTTCCTCTTGTGTAACGCCTCTGTCTGTTTTCTTTACAGGAGCCCATTCAGGAATGAATTAAGCAGGACCGCAAGTTGTGATGTGTGAAGCTTTCGCCCTCTGATTCCCTCTGTTTGTTGCGTAGCTAATTTTAATCAGTTCTCTCCAGTGTATGGCTTGCCCACATACCGAAAGGATGATTATAATCCCAAGAAATTCTAAAAGGTCACAATTATGAGAACTTTATGTGGGATAAATAGGTGGGGGGAGGGGGGGGGGGGGGGGGGGGGGGGGGTCTTGTGGCACAGAGGGTAGTGCCCCCTACTTTTAGACCGGAAGCTGCGAGTTCAAGGTTCAACACCAGGACTGGTTGGCCATGGAAGGAGTGTTCATAACGCGGTTCAAAGGGCTGATAATCAGCTCGGGAATTCTTCTATCACTTCCCCCGCTAACCTCAAGGTGGGGAAAACGTGTGTGTGTGTGTGTATGTGTGTGTGAAGAAACGCTTAAAAACGAACAGAATAAATAAGGAGATAGTCACTCAGTCGTACAGAACTTGAATATTACTGAAAAGAGAGACATGTTGCCGAAACTTTGCACCTCACACTCATCAGGACAAACACAAGGGTCGGGATTCTCTGACCCCCGGGGGGGTCGGAGAATCGCCCGGGGCTGACGTCAATCCCGCCCCCGCCGTGTCCCGAATTCTCCACCCCCCGAGATTCGGCGGGAGCGGGGGGGCCTGGCCCGCGATCGGGACCCACCGATCGGCGGGCGGGCCTGTGCCGTGTGGGCACTCATTTTCTTCCGCCTTCGCCATGGTCTTCACCATGGCGGAGGCAGAAGAGACCCCCTCCTCTGCGCATGTGCCTGTATGACGTCAGCCGGCATGACACCAAAGGCCATTCACGCCAGCCGGCGGAGTGGAAACCACTCCGGCGCGGGCCTAGCCTCTCAATGTGAGGGCTTGGCCCCTGAAGGTGCGGAGAATTCCGTACCTTTGGGGTGGCCCGACACTGGAGTGGTTCACACCACTCCAACACGCCGGGACCCCCGCCGGGTAGGGGAGAATCCCGGCCCTGAATACCAAATTTCAAATGGTCCCAACAACTTATACTTCTGGAGGAAAGGATGCTGATTGGTTAGCAAGTTGACTATGCTTGAAGGAGGCATTGCCATGAAGGAAGCAACGGGGAACTCTGGGCTCCCCAAGCTCTACTGCAGCGATGTCAGAGAGTGGGTGGAGCTGGGCTGGCTGTCAGTTTTTTACTTTCATTTTTGAGCAGGCTGCAGGATGTGTTTTAGTTTCGTTTTCAGAGCTGGATAGCTGCAGTCACAGCCAGAAGGTGTATCAGAGTCTCTCTCTGTAATCTAAAGGCTGTAAATCGATCCTGGTGATTTAAAACTAATAACAGTAGTGACTTTAATCTGATGTGCTTCTGGTAAAAGGTGTTTTAAGTCGTATGGATGTTAAAAGGAAAGCTTAAAGGATTAGTGAGTGTTGAAGTCTTTGGGGGTTGTATTTGAATTGATGGTTGCTAAGATGTTCACTGTATGTTTTAAAAAGGTTAACTTGAGTTCATAGAATAAACATTGTTTTGCTTTAAAAAATACTTTTCCATTTCTGCTCTACCACACCTGTAGAGTGGGCCGTGTGCTCCCCATACCACAATCTATTCAAAGTTGTGGGTCAGGTGAACTCCATGATACACTTTGGGGTTCTCGAAACCCTGGCCCATAACAATGGCCAATAAATGGTGGCCAAGCCAGCGATGCCCACATCCACTGAAATAATGTTTTAAAAAGATTTCAGATAGTTGAAAAAAAGAACAGAGATTTAGAACATAGAACATAGAGAAATACAGCACAGAACAGGCCCTTCGGCCCATGATGTTGTGCCGAACTTTTGCCCTAGTTTAATCATAGTGTCCAAAATTCTCTGATAATCTAAGGGCAATTTATCATGGCCAATCCACCCAACCTGCACATATTTGGACTGTGGGAGGAAACTGGAGCACCCGGAGGAAACCCACGCACACACAGGGAGGATGTGCAGACTCCACACAGACAGTGACCCAAGCCGGAATCGAACCTGGGACCCTGGAGCTGTGAAGCAATTGTGCTATCTACAATGCTACCGTGCTGCCCTTAAGAACAAATTAATCTACACTCCATTATTCTACCATAATCCATGTACCTATCCAATAGCCGCTTGAAGGTCCCTAATGTTCCCTAATTTGTTATAATAGAACATAGAACAGTACAGCACAGAACAAGTCCTTCGGCCCTCGATGTTGTGCCGAGCAATGATCACCCTACTCAAACCCACGTATCCACCCCCCCACCTTAACCTTACTTTTTAGGACACTACGGGCAATTTAGCATGGCCAATACACCTAACCCGCACATCTTTGGACTGTGGGAGGAAACCGGAGCACCCGGAGGAAACCCATGCACACACGGGGAGGACGTGCAGACTCCGCACAGGCAGTGACCCAGCCGGGAACCGAACCTGGGACCCTGGAGCTGTGAAGCATTTATGCTAACCACCATGCTACCGTGCTGAATAAAAGAGGGAGGAAGCATCAGTTGTAATTTCCAAATGGGAACTGGATAAATACTTGAAAAGGAAACATCGGATGATTTGGAGTTGGACCAATTGGATAGCCCAGTCAAGGTGCTGGTACAGGAGTGATGGGCTGAATGGCCTGCTGTAAGAGTCTCTGAAGATTCCATAGGTTGGAACACCACCAAGCTGCCAAGATTGGTTTCTTGAACACTGCGAAACCCAGGTGAAGGGCGAAGATGTACTCCGCAGGATACCAGCAGGGCTGTAGGAAAGACCACATGGGGAGCAGCCATTGCAGTTGGAAATGAGGCAATAAACCTTGATTGTGAAATAGATGCAAGAGGAGGAAGTCTATGTGTTGGACACTCAACATATTTGAATGTAGACAATTTCTCTCGTCATCGCCCAGTAATGAATGGAGGCAAAGAAAGAAAGCACCTGAATTTGAGTAGAACTTTATCAAGCCTTCCCAATTTTTCAATGTGCTTCATAACCTAACAATTACTTTTCAAGTGAAAAGGTGGGTGCTGATTTTTACCCAAGATCCCACAACTAGTAAATGGGTGGAAAGAGAAGCTCATCTGATTTTTGATGGAAGAAAGACACCAGGAACCATCTTTGCTCTTCTTCAAATGTTGCCATGGAGCCTTCACACTTTGCTCAATGATTAATGTCTCATCCACGAGGCAATCTCTCCCATACTGCAGCAAGTCCTCTGTACCGCACTCCGGAGTCTAGATTATGTACAAGTCCGGGGGTGGAAGGGTGGTGGATGCCATAAACTTCTGACTTCGAATGGAGACTAACATTAACTGAGGTAAGATTGTTTTTCAGAAGGAGAGCAAGTTTGGTCCTCCAACTACCTGGAACATAGACACAAGAAATAGGAGCAGGAGTAGAATTCTGTCCTATGCTCCACTATTCAGTGTACAATCATGGCTGACTTCTGCCTCAACTCTTGATTCCCTGAGAGACCAAAGATCTGTCCACCTCAACCTTAAAAATACTGACATTGGTGCATTCACAACTCTATTTGATAGAAGGATCCAGAGGTTCAAACCCTCCGAGTGAAGGAATTTCTCCCCACCTAAATCCTAAACGATAGCCCCCCCCCATCCTGAGACTGAACCTCTGACTTCTAGATTCTCCAACCAGCAGGAAACATGTCTACGCTGTCAAGCCCCTTCAGAATCTTGTATGCTGATGCGAAGTCTCATTATTCCAGACTTTAGATATTGTAGGCCCAATTCTCAGCACCTCATCATCGGCAACCCTGGAGTGATACCATGGTTGTGTTGTAATTCGCCGACTGGCCACTAGGAGTCTCACTGGTATATAAGTGAACGTTAGAGTCAGGTGACCTCAGAATGACTAGGCAGCTGGGGGAGAGGTTGCTTGCGCATGCTCATACTGTTATTCATCTGTTGTTTTGACTATAGTTGGCCCACAGTTAATGTTAATAAATTGTTTATAGCTTTGGCTACAAGTGATCTTGTAATATAAATCAGGCCATCCGACAAGAACATTATGAACCCTTTCAACCCATGAGCCAATCTTTGCTGCACTGTCTCGAAGGAGGCCAGAACTGTGCTCAGTACTCCAGGTGTGGTCTCAACTAAATCATGCCCCATTGCAGCAATAGGGTGGCAGGAAAAAAATCTGCAGGTACATTCTTTTCTTTGTTAACCAAGGTGAAAATATTAAATTGAACTAATGATAAGTTAATCTCCCACAGTAGAACTGAGGAATGTGAGTGGATGGCAGTGTGCACTGCACTAATATTTCACTGTACTAATAATATCACTGCGCTAATACTTCCACCTTGTCTCTCTCTGTCCTGGATCCAGGGATGGGCCTGGGGTGGGTGGAATGATGCAGGTTGGGGGGGGGGGGGGGGGGGAGGGTGCCAAGTTTCCTTTCTAAAACACTGCACACCCTGTTAGGCTGACAGCAGCGTGAAAATGCCGACAGGGGGGTTAGGAAATTAAATGCTTCCTTATCAGTAAGCGAGCACATTACCCATTACCATATCGCTCCCTACACCATTAATCATCCCCGCGAGACCAGGACAATTAAAGTCAGTGACTAAAGCCCTCCTCAAACAATATCTCACAGCTTTATGTTTATTCAGGAACCCCTCACCAAAACCTTTCAGTTATCCATTAATGAAGCATTAACTCCTTCATTGCGATTATTGAATCATTATTACTGCATGTATTCAATGGTGCAGTTCGTGGAAATATTGCCAATGTGTCCACCCAAAGGCTGGTCAAGGAGCACACAAGGGCCAATGTTTTCTCTGCCGAGGCATGTTGAGTTGGGAGGATCCTCCTCAGTTTAAAGAGCCCCCATTAGGCCCCAACATCCACTCTGGGGGGGTAGGGGGCGTGGCCTCATCGGCTCCGCCTTCCCTGGAAGCAGAATACAGGTGGCTATGGGATAGGTGAGTGCTGAGTCAAGCTGGTGAGGAGGTCTGCCTCGGCTCCCTGGGAGTTCCTCCCACTTAGCTTCACAGCTGTTAGGCTCTTTATCCCCCCCCCTCATGCCCCCTTCATGCCAACCTATGCCCCCTCACAACCCCCCATGGCAACTCATAGCCCCTTGACACCTCCATAGCCACTCATCCAGTACCAATCATGGGCAGACCTCAGGATCCATGTGGAAATAAACTTTTAATAATCCAAAGCAGCTCGTTCATATTGAGGGGCAGCACAGTAGCACTGTGGTTAGCACAGTTGCTCCACCACGTTAGTGTCCCAGGTTCGATTCCCTGCTTGGGTCACTGGCTGTGCGGAGTCTGCACGTTCTCCCCGTTTCTGTGTGGGTTTCCTCTGGGTTCTCAGGTTTTCTCCCACAAGTATCGGAAGACGTGCTTGGTAGGTAAATTGGACATTCTTAATTCTCCCTCTGTGTACCCGAACAGGCGACGGAATGTGGCGACTACGAGATTTTCACAGTAACTTCATTGCAGTGTTAATGTAAGCCTACTTGTGACATTAATAAAGATTATTATTTTGCACTTGATCGTGAAAACATTGTCATTCAAAGCTTTGGAATCTCCTCAAGTAGTTAATCGCATGTAAAAGCTAAACAGTGCCCACATCAAAGGCAGCTAATCATTTAATAACCTCCTTAAATTGTCAATAAAACTGAGAACTCAAAACCAACCCCTTGAGGAGATAATATAGCTTTTGCAACACAGTCAAGTATTCATGTACTCCTTGGGAAGTGTATCAAAGAACTCTATTGAAATTACACAAAAAGATGGGTTTTTCTAACCTACACCAGATGGCCTGTCAATCAAAACAGTGCAGCAATTTCTTTTTTAAGTCTTGACAGCTTTGGCCTGTTTTAGTTTAATGCTTATAATGAAGAGTGGAAGTTCAAAAAATGAACTTAAACATACATTATCCACCCTTCAAAATTGTTTACGTCTACACCATCAATTTGTGACTCATACACTGTGGTTTGAAACCTGTGAAACAGCCAAAGTGGGGCCTGATTGAACTGAAAACTATGTTGAAATGGCCCAATTGAGTTTGGATTTTCCTCCTGTGTGAATCATGCCCTGCCTCCTTACCTTTGCTGGTGAGGGTTGTATCTGACAGAAAGTGTAAATTCTGCATCGGGGTGTCGCCCACCATTTTTAAAGGTCCGCAGAATCTTTCCGACTCCGCCAAAATCTGGCCTAAAGTCTTCTACCTTCAACTGATAATGTAGGTCATGTCCAAATAGCGCCCCCCAGTGGCCGGATTATTTCACTGGAGAAAAAACAAAAAGGCTGAATTTTAGGCCCCTGCCAATATCAGAAACGGAGGCTGATGAGGCCTGCAAATTATAAAGCCAGCCAGTATGTTGGGTTCCCAAGCCACTCACTTGCTTCTAATCAGTTTCCCACAGAAGTATAGAATATTACTTCACACTCCTGACTTGTGCCTTGTAGATGGTGGACAGGATTTGGGGAGTCAGGAGGTGAGTTACTCACTGCAGGATTCCCAGCCTCTGGCCTGCTCTTGTAGCCACAGTTTTTATATGGCTGATCCATTTGATGTACCATCAATTGGACTCGAGTCGTGAAGAAGTTCCAAATATCAGGCTTTAATCAACTGGTTGTGTGCCCGGCAGTCGACTTACAGAGAAAGGCCGACTGCCGGGTCCTACGGGTTCTTATACCCCGCCTCGTAGGTGGGACTACTTGCCTCTCGGCCACTGGGTGAGCAGTCACATGACTAGCCTCAACCAATCAGCAGAGAGGCACATGACCGACCTGAGCCAATGGGCAGCGAGTGCTCTGCACCAATGGCAGATAGGTACCGTAAACCTCCTAGTCATACCACCACGCCATTGAAGATGTTTTGTCAATGGTAACCCCCTGGGATGTTGGTGCTGTGGGGGAGCCAGCAATGATAGTGTCATTGAATCATAAGTAGGGAAGGGGCAACGATATGTTCGCAGGGTGCAACTAGTAAGGTAGGATGCTGCTCGTGTGGGGCACCAACACCAGTATAGAGCTGCTGGGCCGAGTGGCCTGTTTCTGTACCGTATGTAATGCTCAGGAAGGAAATTAAATTGCCCAACATCACAGCTTCACTGTCTTCACAGTAGGTGATGGTCCATAACAGAGGACATTCATCATGGACGTGCTCCTCATACGTGAAGACATTAATGGATTGATGACATGAGGGCTCAGTAGGTTGCTTCGTCTGTTGTGTGTCAGTCTCGCTCCATCAGCCACCCCCCTCTCTCTGCTGATAATTGAGAGCTTGTCAGTGTTAGTCACAGAGGGTGTTTAGATGGATAGAGTGCGAATCCTGTCTCTCCCATGTTAAACCAGTGATTCAAAATCATCCAACAACTCATCACACTCAGAGACAACCTTTTTATTTTCCTGAATGTTTTCTTAATTACTGCTCAATTCAATCAAATGGATTCTGTAACAATTTTGCTCGATATCCTGCCTGTGGAAATGCTGACTTGATTATTTTGATCTCTTTACCAAAGCTGATCCTTATTTCGCTGCCATTGCAACGATTGATGGAATGTTTGTTTCTCAATGCTGGCGTGCTGCTTCGGTTCGTGTGTCAGTCATGGCTCAGTTGGGAGTATCTTAGTCTTGAGCCCACGGAAGCCCACAGCTGCACAGTTAGGTGCCCAGTAGGTGCTTAAATTGGTGGCCCTTCCCGAAAATGAGTTATTCAGTTGGTGGGCAAGACCCCAATCACCATCAATAAATATTGCCCCTTGTTTCTGAGAAGTGGGATGTCTTGTTCTTTACTTGTTCAATGTCATGGCTTGTGGCTAAAAGAGCAACATCACTAGCAAACATAATGGCAAGAAATCAGGTAGCAACTATCCCTTTAAGTAAGGTTATCAAGTGGTTCCTCCCTGTCTTCTGGGCAAAGGCTTCCCAGACGCTGATACTCATGTTACATTTCTGTAGGTAAGCCTTCAGGGTGTCTTTGAAGTGCTTCCTTTGCCCACCTCTTGTTTCCTGGGCTGGGCGCAGAAGATACGCTTTGGCAGTCAGGTCTCTGACATCCTAAGCACTTGGCCAGCCCAGCGGAGTTGCTTTTGGATGACCATGGCCTCAATGCTGATGCTCTCGACTCTTTCAATGTCGCAACATTCCAAATCACTGTTGCAACGTTCGAACACATTTTCCGCGACGTTCCACCTCTTGAACTGACTTTAGTGCGCTATTCCTCCCAGCTGATGGGGAGAATCCACCTCAGACAGTGTTGATGGCACCTGTCCACAGCCTTGAGGTAGCGTCTGAATGTAGTCCAGGTTTCTGAGAAGATTAGAAATTTTGGGAGGACAACTGCCTTGGACACGAGGATCTTGGTGTCAGCACGGATGTGGCAGTCACGGTAGCATGGTGGTTAGCATCAATGCTTCACAGCTCCAGGGTCCCAGGTTCGATTCCCGGCTGTCTGTGTGGAGTCTGCACGTCCTCCCCGTGTGTGCGTGGGTTTCCTCCGGGTGCTCCGGTTTCCTCCCACAGTCCAAAGATGTGCGGGTTAGGTGGATTGGCCATGCTAAATTGCCCGTAGTGTAAGGTTAATGGGGGGATTGTTGGGTTACGGGTATACGGGTTACGTGGGTTTAAGTAGGGTGATCATTGCTTGGTACTACATCGAGGGCCGAAGGGCCTGTTCTGTGCTGTACTGTTCTATGATTCTATGAAAGATTCTCATCCTTAGGCGTCTCATTGATTGGGCACGGTGTTGCATCTCCACATCAATGTCATCCTTAAATAAGTAAGAAGTCTTACAACACCAGGTTAAAGTCCAACAGGTTTGATTCAAACACGAGCTTTCGGAGCGCAGCTCCTTCCTCAGGTGAGGAAGGAGCTGCGCTCCGAAAGCTCGTGTTTGAATCAAACCTGTTGGACTTTAACCTGGTGTTGTAAGACTTCTTACTGTGCCCACCCCAGTCCAACGCCGGCATCTCCACATCATGGCATCCTTAAATAAGAGGTGGCTCTCCAGGTAGGGGAAATGTTCCACGTTTGGTAGGATTTGATCTTGATGGAGAGAGCGAGACCGGATCTTGCTCTGAGGTGGGTTGTTAAAGGATTTGTGTCTTCTTGAAGTGGAAGCTGATTCTTTGATATGTTTCCGCAATGGTGTCAAGCATAGCTTGGCGATTCTCTTCTGAGAGAGTGGAGATGGGAATGTCGTCCGCATACTGAAATTCCATGAGTAATGTCAGTGTCATTTTCTTCCTGGATTTCCGTCCATCCTGTAGACAATGTCCAGTCCACTGGGAAGCCTGCTATTGACAAGGTGAGGGATGGTGCCGACGAAGATGGAGCTCAGTGTGGGGGCGATAACACATCCCTGTTTGACTCCAGTCTTAACTTAGAAGGTTTCTGTCATATTTCCGTTGGTGCGGACTGTCGCCAGCATTTAGTTGTGAAGGAGTCTGATGACTTTGATGAATTTGTCTGTTCCTTTGACAGGGTCTTTCACAGCACTCCTTGATTGACTGAGTCGAAAGTCTTGGTCAGATCGATGAAGGACATGTAGAGTGGTTAATGTTGCTCTTGACATTTTTCTTGAAGTTGTCGAGCAATGAAAATCATGTCAGCTGCTCCATGGTTTAGTTGGAAGCCACAATGGCTTTCTGGACGGATTTCTTCAGGGACTGGGAGAACGCGGATAGCAAGGATTCAGGCGATGATCACTCTGACGATGAAGAGTAGGGAAATTCCTTGGTAGTTCTCACAGCCTGTTTCGTCCCCTTTCTTGAAGATGGTAGTGATTACGTTATCTCTGAGGTCAGCAGGAATTCCTTCTCGATCCCACATTTTCAGGAACAGTTGATGGAGATGACGGGTGATCTCTTCCCATCCAGGTTTGAAATCTCTGCTGGGATCCCGTCCACCCCTGCGGCTTTTCCAACTTCACGTGCGTGTTTAATGGCGGCTTCGATTTCATCCACGCATGGTGGGAGTCCAAGATCATCTTTTGATGGGGAATTGGGGAATTTCCTCAACGGCGTCCTCATCTATGATTGTGTCACAGTTTAGCAGTTCTTCGAAGTGTTCTCTCCACCGAAGGCCAATGTTTTCTCTGTCTTTCAAGAGGGTTCAGCCCTTATTCTGCACCAGTTTGAGGCCTAGGGTGTTGTGTCCATATATTTCCCTGGTGGCACCGAAGAAGCCCTGGGTGTCTGGCTTGTCAGCGAGGAGTTGCAACTCTTTAGCTTTCTCAGTCCACCATTGATTCTTGATTTCCCTCGTTCTTTTTTGTGCCTCCGCCTTAGCTAATTGATGATCTCTCCTCTTTGCCTTTCTGGTGATGTCATTTTTCCAGCCATGGAGAGCATTCCTCTTCTTGACGGTGAGGTATTGGATAGTCTGGTCGTTCTCGTTTCCTCATCCATTTACTGAACTATTTCTTCGTCTTCCATTGCTCCTGGTGTAGTTTGATGGACATAGAAGGGTGGACGAGGTGGTGGTCTGTCCTTTGGTCATCACTTTGTGACGTGGGCCTCCTTTTGTCTCAGGATTGGATGACGCTGCCGTCAATCGTGGGCCAGTGCTTTGATCGTGGGTGTCTACTGGGACTCTTGAACTTGCCATTTTGGTAAAACAATGTATTAGTGATGACAAGCCGGTGTTTCATGCATTTGTTGAGCAGGAGAATCATGTTGAAGTTGCAATTCCCAACTCCTTCCTTTACGACGGTTCCTATCCAGAGTTCAACCCTGACGTTGAAGTCCCCAAGGAGGATTTGATTTGATTTTGATTTGATTGGATTTATTGTCACATGTACCGAAGTACAGTGAAAAGTATTTTTCTGCGGCCGAGGGAACGTACACAGTAAGTACATAGTAGACAAAACAATAATCAACAGAGAACATTGACAAATGGCACATCGACAAATAGTGATTGGTTACAGTGCGGAACAAGGGGCCAAACAAAGCAAATACATGAGCAAGAGCAGCAGAGGGCGTCGTGAATAGTTTTCTTACAGGGAACAGATCAGTCCGACGGGGGGTCGTTGAGGAGTCTTGTAGCTGTGGGGAAGAAGCTACAATAGTAGCCTGGATCTGCGGGTCTTCAGACTTCTGTACCTTCTGCCTGATGGAAGGGTCTGGAAGAAGGTAAAACCTGGATGGGAGGCATCTCTGATAATGCTGTCTGCCTTCCTGAGGCAGCGGGAGGTGGAGACAGAATCAATGTGGGGGTGGCAAGCTTGTGTGATGCCTTGGGCTGAGTTCACCATACTCTGTAGTTTCTTGCAATCTTGGACCGAGCAGTTGCCACACCAGGCTGTGATGCAGCCGGATAGGATGCTCTCTATCGCACATCTGGAGATCTTATCCTCCTTTAAAACGTTGGAGAGTATGGTGTCCAGGGTAGAGTAAAAGGCTTCTATGGACTCATCATGGGCACCAAGGGTTGGGGCGTAGGGAGTCATGACTGTTGCCTGCTGGTTCTCGTCAAGTTGTAGACGTAGGGTCATGAGGAATTCGGTGATGCCGACAGAGAGGTCTGAGAATCGGTTGACCAGTTAGTTCTTGATGACAAAACCAATTCCATGGGTCCTGGGCTGATCCTTGGGTTTTCCTCCCCAGAAGAAGGTGCAACAACGGCCATCTTCCCTCAGCTGCCCTTCACCAACTCTTCTGGTCAATGCTGAAGTGCTTGCCAGCCCGGTAGTGGTGGTGACCCTGCAGATATGGGGCCAGTGGAGGAGGCATGTAGGGGAGACGGGGGCGTCGGTTTGGGAGCTAATCTGCGACAACCATCGGTTTGCCCCCGGGAGTATGGATGGGGGGTTTCGAGCATGGCGGCGGGCGGGGGTGGGAAGGGCGGGCGATATGTTCCTGGAAGGGAGCTTTGCGAGTTTGAGGAGCTTGGAGGAGAAATTTGGGCTGGTAAGAGGAAATGATTTTAGGTACCTACAGTTGCGGGACTTTGTTTGTAGACAGGTCCCATCCTTCCCACGCCTCCCGCCAATGGGGATCCAAGACAGAATAGTCTCTAGGGGGGAAGAAGGGGAGGGTAGAGTCTCTGATATTTATAAGGTGCTCATGAGGGAGGAAGGGTCCCAGACGGAGGAACTGAAACTTAAATGGGAGGAGGAGCTAGGCGGGGAAATGGAGGACTGGCTGTGGGCAGAGGCCCTGAGTAGGGTAAATTCGACCGCGACATGTGCCAGGCTCGGGCTGATTCAATTTAAGGTTGTTCACCGGGCCCACATGACGGGGGCTCGGATGAGCAAATTCTTTGGGATAGAGGACAAATGCCCTGGGTGCGCAGGAGGACCAGCGAACCACGTTCACATGTTTTGGGCATGCCCTAAGCTTAGGGGGTACTGGGAGGGATTTGCGGGCGTCATGTCCCGGGTGCTAAAAACAAGGGTGGCGATGGGTCCAGGGGTGGCAATTTTTGGGGTTTCTGAAGACCCGGGAGTCCAGGGGGAGAAAGAGGCCGATGTATTGGCCTTTGCTTCCCTGATAGCCCGGCGACGAATACTATTGGCGTGAAGGGACTCAAAGCTCCCGAAGACTGAGTTGTGGCTTGCGGACATATCGAGTTTCCTGGGTATGGAAAAAATTAAGTTCGCCTTGAGGGGATCTGTACAGGGGTTCGCCCGGAGGTGGCAACCATTTATTGACTTCTTTGCGGGAGAGTGAGCGTCAGCAGGGGTGGGGGGGGGGGTAGAGTAGAGTAGAGTAGGAGGGATAAAATGTTGGGTAGTACCGCTGGGAGAGGAGTGGGCTTGTGCAGTATGTTACAATTGAAGTATTGAATGTGCGTGGATGTTTGCACATTTTTGCTTTTTTTGCTTTCTTTCTGTTGATGTCTGTAACTGTTTACAAAGCCAAAAACTACCTCAATAAAATTGTTTATTAAAAAAAAAATGGTGAAGTGCTTGAGTTCACGGGCAACAAGGACAGTTCAATTGTTTTGCCCATTATCCATGGGGATTCGCGTATTCCGAAATTTAGTTCCTTTACTATTGCTGTAGAGAGCAGACAAGGATGAATTGTGTAATAAAATTAATTGTGCATAAAATTCAAAATGATGGGTTATTAACAATGGAGTTATTGGCATGGAAGGATAATTGTGGAACATGATGATTAATTTGAGAATACTACTTAAGACATTTAAAGGTAAGCAATTGGCCCATAAGGTAGCAGGAAATTAGCTTTTAATTCTTCAGGTAGTTAATTGGACATCAATGGTGCTGACCCACACAGGCCTTGCCAATTCTGCCAACTATTGTTGTGGTGAATGGATCTAGCGCGAGGCACATCTGGTGTGTGGCATTGTTGGCACAGGCTGCAGAGCAAGGGATCATCTGGTCTACATCAAAGAGGATTAATCAAACATTGTAACTCAGATGAGACTGAGATGAGTTCCGTTGTAGGAATCTCTGACAGCAACCCAGCTGAAGAGGAAGCCACCATCACTACCCTCGGTACATTTGGTTTCCTTCTTGTTAATTGTAGTCTGCACCGAGTTTTTAATTCTTCAGGTAGTTAATTGGACATCAATGGTGCTGACCCATACAGGCCTTGCCAATTCTGCCAACTATTGTTGTGGTGAATGGATCTAGCGCGAGGCACATCTGGTGTGTGGCATTGTTGGCACAGGCTGCAGAGCAAGGGATCATCTGGTCTACATCAAAGAGGATTAATCAAACATTGTAACTCAGATGAGACTGAGATGAGTTCCGTTGTAGGAATCTCTGACAGCAACCCAGCTGAAGAGGAAGCCACCATCACTACCCTCGGTACATTTGGTTTCCTTCTTGTTAATTGTAGTCTGCACCGAGTTGCATACATGACAAATGTTGCAGTGCTTAGTGTAATCATAGAATGCATAGAATCCCGGCAGTGCAGAAGGAGGCCATTCGGCCCATCGAGTCTGCAACAACCCTCTGAAAGAACCTAGGCCCAGCCCCCCGCTCTATCCCCGTAAACCCACCAAACCACTGTGTCACCGGTCCACCAAATAAACCAACTAAACCCCTTAGTAAGTAACAATAAGCACTACAGACCAAAGGTCAAGACTGCTCTAGATGTTGTGCGTTTGTCACTATTTTACATTTGGGCATATCAGTCCAAAACGAATCTGAAGAATTAATCATACGGACTCGAAGCGTGAACTCTGTTTCTCTTTCCACACATGCTGCCAGAACCTGCTGGGTTTTTCAGCATTTTCTGCTTGTGTTTCTGATTTCCAGCATCCGTAGTATTTTGCTTTTATCAAATCTAATCCGGACCCTCCTCTCTCGCCTCTTAGACGCCATTTTGGATTGAGATTGAGAGTGCAATGATGCCGCTGCGGCCATTGAACCTGAGGTGGTGTCTGTGCTCTGTCATAGATTTCATAGAATTTACAGTGCCGAAGGAGGCCATTCAGCCCATCGAGTCTGCACAGGTCCATTGTACCCTGAAGGTGGCAACGCAGGTCGATAGAGTGGCCAAGAAGGCATACAGCATGCTTGCCTTCATCGGACGGGGTATTGAGTACAAGAGTCGGCAGGTCATGTAACAGTGGTATAGGACTTTGGTTCGGCCACACTTGGAATACTGCGTGCAGTTCTGGTTGCCACATTACCAGAAGGATGTGGATACTTTAGAGAGGGTGCAGAGGAGGTTCACCAGGATGTTGCCTGGTATGGAGGGTGCTAGCTATGAAGAAAGGTTGAGTAGATTAGGATTGTTTTCGTTGGAAAGACGGAGGTTGAGGGGGGACCTGATTGAGGTCTACAAAATTATGAGAGGTATGGACAGGGTGGATAGCAACAAGCTTTTTCCAAGAGTGGAGGTGTCAATTACAAGGGTCACGATTTCAAGGTGAGAGTGGGAAAGTTTAAGGGAGATGTGCGTGGAAAGTTTTTTACGCAGAGGGTGGTGGGTGCCTGGAACGCTTTGCCAGCGGAGGTAGTAGAGGCGGGCACGATAGCATCATTTAAGAGGCATCTAGACAGGTATATGAACGGGCGGGGAACAGATCCTTGGAAAATAGGCAACAGGTTTAGATAAAGGATCTGGATCGGCGCAGGCTGGGAGGGCCGAAGGGCCTGTTCCTGTGCTGTAATTTTCTTTGTTCTTTGTTCTATCCCGTACCCAAAGCTGCACTCTCAGCGATCTCTGCGTACAGGAGCTCCTGCTGGAGGCTGGAGGTGTAAATGCGTTGGGAGCCGTGAAGAGGCGGATTGCAGGATCGATACCTGGAATGAACGGATTGCCTTATGACGAAAGGTTGAACAGACTGGGTGTGTTTCCGCTCGAGGTTAGAAGGGTGAGGGGGTGAACTAATTGAAGTGAAAAACATCCTGAACGGTCTCGACAAGATGGACGCAGAAAGGATGTTTCCTCTTGTGGGTGAGTCCAGAACCAGGGGGCATTGTTTTAAAATTAGGTCACCCTTATAGGGCGGAGATGAGGAGACTTTCTCCTCTCAGAGGGTTCTGCGTCTCTGCCTCAGAAGGCGGTGGAGGCCGGCGGTCACTGACTAATCTAAGGGGGAGGGAGATTGGTTATTGTTAGGCAAGGGGGTCAAAGGTTATCGGGGGTAGTTGGGGAACATGGAACTCAACACAAACAGATCAGCCATGGTTGAATGGCGGAGCAGGTTACAGGGGCTGAACGGCCTGCACCTGCTCCAATTTTGTATGCAGGTTCGCACAGGGGTTGCCTATCCTACCCGGTCGATAGCTTTAAGTTCCTGGGGATAGCCATCACCAACAGTCTGCCCTGGTCCATCCACGTTGATGCAACAGTCAAAAAAGCCCAACAACGTCTCTACGTCCTACGGAAGCTAAAGAAATTCGGCATGTCTGCATCGACTCTCACAAACCTCGACAGATGTGCCATAGAGAGCATCCTATCCGGCTGCATTACAGGTTGGTATGGCAACTGCTCGGCCCAAGATCGCAAGAAACTGCAGCGTGTGGTGAACTCAGCCCAATGCATCACACAAGCTTGGCACCCCCACATTGATTCTGTCTCCACCTCCCGCTGCCTCAGGAAGGCAGACAGCATTGTCAGAGACCCCTTCCATCCAGCCATTACCTTCTTCCAGACCCTTCCATCAGGCAGAAGGTACAGAAGTCTGAAGACCCGCACATTCAGACATAGGAACAGCTTCTTCCCCACAGCTACCAGACTCCTCAATGACTACTCCTCGGACTGATCTGTTCCCTGTAAGAACACTATTCACGATGCCCTATGCTGCTCTTGCTCATGTATTTGCTTTGTTTGGCCCCTTGTTCCGCACTGTAACCAATCACTGTTTGTCGATGTACCATTTGTCAATGTTCTCTGTTGACTATTCTTTTGTCTACTATGTACGTACTGTGTACGTTCCCTCGGCCGCAGAAAAATACTTTTCACTGTACTTCGGTACATGCGACAATAAATCAAATCAATCAATCAATTGGATTGTCCTGGAATCTCCAGGAATTGGAGACCAATCTCCAGGAGACCTCTGTGGGCAGCCCTGGCAAAAGATTACGGGGACATAATAAAAGTGCGGGTGGAATTTTACAGCCCATCTCGCCGGTGAGATAGTCCGGGCCCGCTTCACGTGACCCCCCCCCCCCCCCCCCACCTCCTGCGGCGGGTTCCCTGGCGGTGGGACGGGCGAGACATGCAAAACGCCGCAGGCATCGGCGGGACTGGACGATCCCATGGGCGGCCAATGGCGAGCCGCTTCCGCCGCCGGACGTCCCGCCCATTTTTTATTTTTGTCACTTTTCTTTGAACATTCCTCTTCCCCAGATGTAAAAATATTGAAAATGGGCTGAAGAAAAAAGTTGGTTGGCTGACGGTTCAGCATCATCCAATTGGGTGATGAGCCTTTTTGCTTTCCTATGGCTCAGGAAGGCAGCGTGTCATAAGGATGGGTGTGCCGACCAACTAATGGCTGGAACCTGGTGGGAAAGTCGTGTGATTGAAACCTCCAGCAGTAGGTTCAATCACAGTTGGCAAACCTAGTGGTGATCTACCTCCATCCCACGCACACCCCACCACATCCCCGGCCTCCACTCCTCCGACCATCCATTTTGCTGCCAATATGGACATTTTCTCCATCACAGTTTCTTTGCAAAGCTTTTAAAAGGGAACAAAAACAGCCTGGGCTCTTTGCGCTGAAATATGGTGCCACCCTGGGCTTGGACGGGGGAAATCCCAAGCAATGTGCTCTACCCCATGGGGGCGAGGGGGAGGAATCGACAGCCCGATTGGGGCAGGGGGAAGGTGCTGGGGTGTAGGTCCATGATCTGTGACTCAAGTTGCGCTAAAATGAAAACGGAAAGAGGTGGAAACGGAGAGAGAAAAATGGACCCAAAGGTTCAGGTGGAAGAGCATTTGTCCAAACTGGAAATAGTGCCATCGGATCTTTCACATCCGCCTGAGAGGATAAAGGTGGGAGTCAGGTCAACATCTCACCCGGAAGACGACCGCTCTGACACGGCCGGCACTCTCCCGGCATAGCGCTGGAGTGTCAACCTGGAGTGGAGCCCAAAACCTGGTGACTGTGAGGTACGAGTGCTAGCACTCAGCCCCATTAGGATTAATAGTTGGGTCTGGTTTTCAGGAGGGCCTAAACCAGGGCACCTTTGCAAAATACCAGGATGCTGTAATGGGAATATAAGCTCAGGGTGGGTGTGATTGGATAGGCTGAAGGGCTATCTTTTGTCATGGGAATGTCCCTTTAAGTAATGCTTTTGCCTAATCACATGGATTCAGTGATGTCATTGTGTGGGTGGAGCTGGGCTGTGGCTCAGTGTTTTACTTTCTCTTTGAGTTTTTGGACTGGGTTTGAACAGCACAGGTTGAAAGAAGTGTCTCTCTGTCTTCATTTTAAAAACTGTTTGCAGGCGGCTTGGTAACTGAAACAAGATAATTGCTTCCTGGAAGGAATTCAAACCTGCTATTGGAAAATGGGAACAGAGTATCAATAACAAGTCTTATACCAGTGAGAATGCCGTGTGCTGGGCCATACCTTTGAAAAAGGGTTGCTAGTTTTACTTTCAGTGTGTTATTGAATTGGAACAGTTAAAGGGGAAATTTATTAAGGGTTATACATAGATTACTGTACCTGTGTGGGGTCTTTATGTTTGTTCATAAAAAGATTCTTACTATGTGTTTATACAAATGTTAACTAAATTCTAGAATAAAGCTTGTTTTTTGATTAAAAGCACCTCAGAACTCTATTGAATAACAGCTGAAAGGCAGGCTCTTGTGCTCATCGTAGCTAACATCAATAAACAGTTGCAGGTCAGGTGAACTCCATAATATATTTTGGAGTTTTCTAAACCCTGGCCCATAACACTTCATCCAAAACCTATCCTACGCTTATGAATGGAACGGCAGAACACAAACTGCCAAGTACACAAGGTCAAAGATAAATCGTCATCCATGCGGGTCACGTTAGATAAATCAAGTCTTCCTTCTGCTCTCAATCGGGGGATGGTTTGTGACCGCTTGGGGTTAAAGAAATGCAAAGCTCGGGAAAAAAACGACAGCAGAGAGAGAATTGTTTATCATCTTTTGAGTTTATTACCTGCTTCCTTCAAATGGACCATAATAAGTAATACTCCAAATGTGTTTATGATTACCCCAACCACTTCTCCGTCATATGGACACCTTCATGGACTCAATGCAAATATATTATTACCTGAAAGGATGGGAAGAATGTGTGGCAGAATACCACATTCGAGAAATGGTAATAATAATGGACATCTTCAGCATCACTGATACAAAAGTGGCTGGAATTGAGAGCCATTTCCCAGAAGCAGATTCAACAAAGGTTCTTAAAATGGAAGAGCTTGCAGATGGCCACATTTTGTGACAAACTATAAGAATAACAATCTTTATTAATGTCACAAGTAGGCTTACATTAACACTGCAATGAAGTTACTATGAAAAGCCCCGAGTCGCCACATTCCGGCGCCTGTTCGGGTACACAGAGGGAGAATTCAGAATGTCCAATTCACCTAACAAGCACGTCTTTAGGGACTTGTGGGAGGAAACAGGAGCACCCGGAGGAAACACAGGGAGAACGTGCAGACTCCGCAGAGACAGTGACCCAAGCCGGGAATTGAACCTGGGACCCACAATGCTGTGAAGCAACAGTGGTAACCACTGTGCTACAGTGCTGCTCAACTATTGGTTGGGTGTATCGTTCCAGTGGGACCAGAAGGCAGTTGCCCCCATAATAGGTTTAAGAAATGATTGACGCGCCAGTGGGGAAGAATAGGAGCTGGAGTAGGCCATTCAGCCCCTCGAATCATTTCTACATTGAGATAGAGCGTGGCTGACGTGCGCCTCAAGTGTTGTAACTTTCCGGTTGGATGAATTGGGAAAAGAAGGTAGGGAAGCAGAGAAGAAACAACCATAGGGAAGAGTTTTACAACACCTCCCCCCCCCCCCCCCCAACCCCACCCCACCCCCCAACCCTGTCACGATGGGGGTGGGCCTGTAAGACATGGTGAGCCGCTCGAATATCCGTGAACTTTGGCGGTAGCGGCAGAGTAAAATTCCGCCCATATTCAGTCATCGACTGCTGACTGTTGGTGCTGACACCATCAAGAGAGTTCTGACGATAAACAATCAAAGTGGCTCCAACGACCCGGATGGGAGCGTTCGGAACGATTTGTAAAAGTGGAACATTTGAGGTGAATTAATTTCAGGATTACGAAGCAAATCGACAAATTTCCTCTGGCGAATATTTCGAAGCTCAAAAGTTGAAGAGAGCTACATCCCACCAAGAGCTTATTGTCACGAGTAAGCTTCAATGAAGTTACTGTGAAAAGCCCCTAGTCGCCACATTCCGGCGCCTGTCCGAGGAGGCTGGTACGGGAATCGAACCGTGCTGCTGGCCTGCTTGGTCTGCTTTAAAAGCCAGCGATTTAGCCTGGTGAGCTAAACCAGCCCCTTGGAAAGATATCGGCTGTTCCACCACTGTCGCTGGGGCAACATCCTGGAACTCCCTCCCTAACAGCACAGTGGGTGTACCTACACCTCAGGGACTGGAGCGGATCAAGAAGGCAGCTCACCACCACCTTCTCAAGGGCAATTAGGGATGGGCAACAAATACTGGCCTAGTCAGCGACGCCCACATCTCTTGAATGAATAAAAAAAAGAAGGAAAAGCTTTAGTTTCCCAAGGTAATTATAGATTAAGAAGTTTAACTTGTCTTAATTCACCCACACTGAAAGACACAACAATTGAGGTACAAATCAGCCACAATCTAGCTAAATATAGAAATCTTTCGATGGGCTGAATGGCCTACTCCCATAACTCCTATTGTTCCCCATTGTAGCATCAATGATGTTTTAAATCTGTACAGGGATACTGGTTTATCTGTATTTTTATTCTCCGCGTTGACCATTCTTAATGAAGAGGAGTTCCCTCATATCGGCCTATAAATGGGGCTGGATTCTTCGGTCCCCAGCACATGTTTCTCGGCGCCGTGCCATTCGTTGGCAGCAGGATTCCATGGGCAGCACGGTAGCCTTGTGGATAGCACAATTGCTTCACAGCTCCAGGGTCCCAGGTTCGATTCCAGCTTGGGTCACTGTCTGTGCGGAGTCTGCACATCCTCCCCGTGTGTGCGTGGGTTTCCTCCGGGTGCTCTGGTTTCCTCCCACAGTCCAAAGGTGTGCAGGTTAGGTGGATTGGCCATGATAAATTGCCCTTAGTGTCCAAAATTGCCCTTAGTGTTGGGTGGGGTTACTGGGTTATGGGGATAGGGGGAGGTGTTGACGTTGGGTAGGGTGCTCTTTCCAAGAGCAGGTGCAGACTCGATGGGCCGAATGGCCTCCTGCACTGTAAATTCTATGATAATCCCGCGCTTGTCAATGGGATTTCCCATTGAAGCCACTTCACACTGCCGGGGAATCCACGGGCAGGGGTGCGCCGGTAGTGGGAATGGAGAATCGGAATGATCAGAGACTTCCGTCCATGATCTATTGGCTGTTAGGAACTTGTCCTGACAAGGGAAGGGCTGTGGACGTTGTCGACATGGCCTTTAGTAAAGCATTTGATAAGGTCCCTCATGACAGGCTGGTACAAAAGATGAGATCACATGGGGTCAGAGGTGAACTAGCTGGATGGATCCAGAACTGGCTTGGCCACAGAAGACAGAGGGTAGCAATGGAAGGGTGTTTTTCCGAATGGAGGTCTGTAACTAATGGTGTTCCGCAGGGATCAGTTCTGGGACCTCTGATCTTTGTAATATATATAAATGACATGGAAGAAAATGTAGCGGGTCTGATTAGCAAGTTTGCGGATGATACTAAGATTGCAGGAGTTGCGGATAGTGATGACGATTTTCAGAGAATACAACAGGGTATAGATAGGCTGCGAAATTGGGCAGAGAAATGGCAGCTGGAATTTAACCCGGACAAATGCGAGGTGATGCATTTTGGTAGATCCAATTCAGGTGGGAGCTATAAAATAAATGGCAGAACCATCAGGAGCAAAGAGACACAGAGAGATCTGGGCATGCAGGTCCACAGATCCTTAAACGGTGGAAATGGTGGTAAAGAAAGCCTATGGCATGCTTGCCTTCTGAGGATGGGGTATTGAGTAGAAAAGCTCGAATCATAGAAACCCTACAGTGCTGAACGAGGCCATTCGGCCTGGCGGGTCTGCAATGAAAATTATGTTACAATTATATAGAACGTTGGTTAGGCCACATTTGGAATACTGTGTCCAATTCTGGTCACTTCACTACCAGAAGAACGTGGAGGCTTTGGAGAGAGTACAGAAAAGGTTCACCAGGATGATGCCTGGTATGGAGGGTATTAGCTATGAGGAGAGATTGAATAAGCTGGGATTGTTCTCCCTAAAGAGAGACGGAGGCTGAGGGGTGACCTGATAGAAGTTATTAAATTATTAGGGGTATAGATAGGGTGGAGTTGGGAGGGTTTTTCCCAGGGCGGAAATGAAATTACAAGGGGGCACGAGTTCAAGGTGAGGGGGGATAGGTTCAGTGAAGATGTGCGGGGGAAATTTTATACACAGAGGACGGTGGTGGCCTGGAATGCGCTGCCAAGTGAGGTGGATGAGGCAGATAGATTAGTGACCTTTAAGACCTATCTGGAGAGACGCATGAACAGACGGGGTATAGAAAGGTACAGGCGGTTGGTCTAGATAGGACACGTGATCAGCGCAGCTTGGAGGGACGAAGGGTCTGTTTCTGTGCTGTATTGTTCTTTGTTCTTTCTTCCCACAACTTAATCTGAGAAGTAAAATCCCAGGTTTATTTTTTTCATCTCTTCATCAGCCTTGTTTATTTGTACCTCACCCTGGGCCAAACAGCCCCAGGCATCTCCAGCTTTCCCTCATGACTCGGTGTCCCTGGATACCGGGGATCAACGTCGTGGCTTCTACACGGTCTACAGAGTTAATGAATGTGGCTTGTTTAGCAGCGATAAGCTCTGGATGAAGGATTTTAAATTGCAGTCAGACCACAGCACTGTAGAGTTTGATTGATGCCGCTTCAGACTGGCACCCTACTGTTTTGGTTGCGTAGTTCAACACTCATTGGCTTTGTCAATTGCTTCTCTGCATTGATGAGATATGTTGTGCGTCAAGTCTATCAACCTGACTGCTTAAATCAAGCTATTTGTCCCTGTGTGAATTCTCTGAGCACAAACCTCATCGGCCTCTGTCTCCTGCGTTGAGCAAGCCTCCCAAGATGCATGTGTTATTAGGCGATTTCAAACACTTTCGCACAATTTGTCATTTTAAAATCACACAGCCGCAACTACTAATTTTCAAGGCATATGTTTATTCAAATACTCTATTTCTAGGGTGGCACGGTGACGCAGTGGTTAGCACTGCTGCCTCACGATGCCCAGGACCCTGGTTCCATCCCGTGTGTGTCTGTGTGGAGTTTGCACATTCTCCCCGTGTCTGCCCCCACAACCCAGCAGGGTAAGTGGATTGGCCACGCTAAACTGCCCCTTAATTGGAATTTAAAAATAATTGGATACTCTAAATTATTTTTTAAAAAGCATACTCGATTTCTGTATATTAAATGAAGTGATGAAATAATAATGATGTTTTTTTAAAGGCAATTCTCTATTGAAGTGCAATTATTGAGATGAAGAGCATCTTCAAATGTGTTAAAATGCTTAATGGAACGGGACAAATCCAAAACAACTTGCATATCTAAAAGAATCCTGCAGCAGCCGTACCGTGCTACAGGGCGGAGGCAGCTCGCGGACCCGGCCCGCAAAATAGTCCCCCCCCCCCACCTTTGGCTGGCTCGCACGCCCCAGACCACTCCCCCCACAGTGCCCCCAGCCCCGAATAATTCCCCTCCCCCGCCCGCGGATGGGCCCTCTCCCAACTGTGGCGGCGCTGGACTGTGTCCGCAGCCGCCACGCCGAGTTCCCGACGGATGGGACCACACGCGACCCACGGCGTCGGGAACTCGGCCGGTTGGGGGCGGAGCATCGTGGGACCGGGCCTCAGGCAATGTCCTGAGGGCGTCGATACATGGCGCGGCGTACCATAGGAGTACGCCACTTTGGAGGGGGGGGGGGCGGAGCACCGCGAAAGCAGCACCCCCCCCCCCCCCGATTTGGTCGGAAACTTGGATTCTCCGGCGGATTGCCGGACACGATTGTGTTGTTCCTTGTGTCTTAATAAAGCACATAGTCTCAAAGTTGGAGAAGATGCTTTATTGTGAATACGTTCTGTCTTCAGAGCTTAACTTATGGCTACCTCAAATGCTGCCTGCCTGTGTGTCTGTGTCCTGCTCCCAGTTCTGCCTTCCGTGAAGTGTGTCGTCACTTCCTGGTCCTGTGTATATATAGCTCTCCCGTGCCCCCTCTGGTGCTTGCTCAGTTGTATTGCATCTACTCAGATCTACAATCACCACATCCCCCTTTTTTCTTTACATATTTTCTGCATATCGTTAAAGAAAATTGTACAAAACAGTTACTTATGATATGTGTATCTATACAAGTGATGGTGCTATTGCATATTTTACAAAGCCAATTTATATTTATGAGTCCACCCTTAATAAAAACATTTATGAGTCCAAACTTGATGAATTTGTTCACTGAGTTTTTTCTTTTGTTATTGTTGACGTAGTGAATGTTGTCGGTGTTCTTGTTATTTTAAGTAACCAATGCGTCATCCCGAGGTGTTTGCATGGTCAAACCACTGATGTTGACTGACATGGACTTTTTTCTATGCTTGTGGTATCGATTTATTATGTCATCTGCCTTGGAAGCTGGTGTGCTTGCTTGTTCTGGAGCAGATGTGAGTTTGTGCGATTTGTTGTCATTCCATGGCATGTTTGTAGTCTTGTCATTGTTTTGCAGTGTGCTTCATGTGCAGAGTTGTACCATTTTGTACAAGTCGTTGTTTCATTGCTGTTTTTGTCGTTTCTGTCTTCGTTGTTGTCGCTATCTTTGTTATGCTTCTTGTTGGTTTTGTTGTTCTTCTTGTAGTTTTTGTCGTTGTGCTTGTAGTTTTTGTTGGTGCTGTTGTTGTCCTTGTTTCTGCAGTGCTTCTTGCGATTTTTGTTTTTCGTGTTATGCTCAATGAGTGTCCCGTGTGGATAATTTGAGTCATTGTCACAGTGATTGGTGCGAGTGTCCTTTGTGGAATCTGTTGCATTGAACGTTTTGTCTCGAGAATGGTGAGACTGATCTGATGTTGCATTGATGCTGGTGACATCAGTCATTTGTGGTGGATTTGATTCCTCGTCTTTGCTTCCTTTGTGCTCCTCTTCTGGAGTCAAATTCTTCACGATTTCATTTGACGCGATCTCTCTGGACTCTTGGTGCTCCTCTTCCGGAGTCAAAATCTTCATGATTTCATTTGACGTGGTCTCTCTGGACTCTTGGCGCTCCTCTTCTGGAGTCAAAATCTGCATGGTTTCTATTGGCATGGTCTCACTGGACTCTTGGTGCTCCTCTTCTGGAGTCAAAATCTGCGTGGTTTCTATTGGCGTGGTCTCTCTGGACTCATGGGTGGCCCTACTCTGCTTCTGTACAGACAAGCTGAGAGCTGTCAGTCTCGCTGTGATCTTGTACCTCCTGTATGTCGAGTGTGATCACCTTGTCACTGTTTTCGCATGCAGTGGGTAGATGTACATTGTCTTCTTCTTGATTATTTGAGCTTGGTAGACTTTCATAGTCTGCTTGCGGTTGCTCAGATATGGCGGGTTGACCTTCATGGTCTTGTTCATGCATGGTGTTAGCCAGGGAGTGTTTGCTTGCTTCCCTTTTGGAGTCTTTCATCACTCTCACTGTGGAGCCTGTCTGTGCTCTCTGTGTGGCGTTGTCTTCGTCTTGGGTATTGCCGTCATCCAATGTATCGACGATCTGCCATGGCACCATGGTGTTGGATTCATCTACCATGAGTAGATTCGTGTTGAGCTTTGCGACCGTGTCGCTGATGCTGTGATCAGCATATCCGAATAACTCAGCCATGTCAGAGTAGTAATCTTCGAAAACCAAATCATCTTGGTTGGATTCATCTACCATGAGTAGATTCGTGTTGAGCTTTGCGACCGTGTCGCTGATGCTGTGATCAGCATATCCGAATAACTCAGCCATGTCTGAGTAGTATTCTTCGAAAAACAAATCATCTTTTTTTGTTTCGGATTTCTTTTTTTTCTCTTCACTTTGGGTGGTACAGTTTGCTTTTTCCAGGGTGTTGTGCGAGTTGTTTTCAACTGCTGGTTTAAGTTCAGGCGTTTTTTTGTCTTCTGAGGCAAGAAAGTTTGGTTTTACCGCTTTAAGTATCTTGTTTTCAATTATCGGGCATTTCCCTTTTAAGTAGGCGTGGTCCGGATGCTCAGACGTCATGACGCTCGTGACTTCATGCGTAGGAATCAATTGCGCACGCGCAAATCGGCATTCCTTTACTGTGCGGTTTTGTGTCCACTGCGCATGCGCGGCTTGCGCATGTGCATAACAATCCGCGACCAAACGTTTTGAGACTGCGCATGTGCGGCTTGCGCATGCGCATAACGATCAGCAACAAGAACTTCTTTTAACTGCGCATGCGCGGCTTCCCGTTTCCTGCGCATGCGCAGACGCAGTTTTTTGTTCTTTGTCTGCCCGAGACTGTAAAATGTGCTCCGACGCCATTTTATCGCGGATTTCAGCATTTTTTCTTTCTGAAAGTTGTAAGTTACCTTTTCCTTTCGATCTGGACTGGATTTCAGCGTTTTGGCTTTGTGAAAAATTCAAGTTATTTCTTCTTTTGATCTGTACTTTTCAGTCGCGATTTCTTGACTGAACCCTTTCTGTTTGTAGAGTTTTGCATCACTCAGTCTCTGTGCAGTTTGGCCTCTGAGCATGCCGTGCTGTTCAAATTCCTTACAGTACTCTTCAAATTTCTTTAGTATTGTTTGTAAGTTGTTGCTGTCTTCACCTTTTGAGTATTTAAATCCATTATATACTTTCCTAGCTTCATGTCCTGCGATGAGCATTGCTATTTTAATTTTGTCTGAGGCTGCTGCTACATCATTAGCTATGATAAAAAAATCGAACATTTGTTTAAATATTTTCCAGACATTTCTTACATTGCCGGTCGTGTCCAGCTGAGGTGGGGTTCCAAGCCACATCCTCGAATAAGCGATGTCTTCCCAAGTCGAATGTCCAGTAGGAGATTTCCATGCCATTTTGTTCTTTCTGTGTCTGCAGCTGAGTTGTCCTGTAGTAAGCGCCTGAAGCCACTCTTGGTACCATGTGTTGTTCCTCGTGTCTTAATAAAGCTCGTAGTCTCAAAGTTGGAGAAGATGCTTTATTGTGAATTCGTTCTGTCTTCAGATTTTAACTTACGGCTACCTCAAATGCTGCCTGCCTGTGTGTCTGTGTCCTGCTACCAGTTCTGCCTTCCGTGAAGTGTGTCGTCACTTCCTGTCCCTGTGTATATATAGCTCTCCCGTGCTCCCTCTAGTGCTTGCTCAGTTGTATTGCATCTACTCAGATCTACAATCACCACAATGATTTCGGCATCAGTGACCGGAGAATCCAGCCCCTGGTCTCCCATGAGTCAGAATATCCGGAAAGCATTCCGCCGTCCTCTTTTTTTCTACAAACGGTCATGGGTTGAGGGCATCTCCGGCTGGGCCAGCATTTATTGCTCATCCCTAGATACCCTTGGTCATTTCAGAGGGCATTTAGAGAGTCAACCTATATGCTGGCAATCCAGAGGCACATGTAGGCCAGTGCAAACGCCACTCCTTGGGTGATTGCCTGTGCGGAGTCTGCACTTTCTCCCCGTGTCTGCGTGGGTTTCCTCCGGGTGCTCCGGTTTCCTCCCACTGTCCATAGATGTACAGGTTAGGTGGATTGGCCGTGCTAAATTATCCCTCAGTGTCTAAAGGTTAGGTGGGATTACGGGGATGAGGTGGGGGAGTGGGCCTAGGTGGGGTGCTCTTGCGGAGGGTCGGTGCAGACCCGCCGGGCCGAATGGCCTCGTTCAGCACTGTAGGGTTTCTATGATTCGACGAAAGCCTGCCTTAGCACATCATCAGGTGCGGGGAGAGAATTGGAACGAAGGCTCAGTGAAGTTGTTCCTTGCACAGCTAGTTTGGGTTCTGTTTTGTTGTACCAAGAATTGCTCTCTCACATTGAAGGCGCCCAGTTCCTTTGCTTGCAATCTGGCAGGGTTCATACAGGTGACCTAAAGGACAGAGAGTTCCCAATAAGTAGGAGCTTTTATGTTCTCCATGGCAAGCATCGGAACAGCATTGCTGTACATTCACAGCACTAATTAGTGAGAGATTAAGTGACCCAGACTGTCACGTTCAGTGACCCACCAGCACAGTCTGCTTGCCCTCTCTCTGCACAGTAGTGTGGTGTCAAGGCGATGACTCCTTTGGGTGCCAGCCTTGTGAAAAGGTGAGTGAGCGCCGTCACAATGAATTAAGAGAGCTGGCGACGCAAAGAGGATGCTCTGCCTTGTGTACAATAGCCAATGGCAACCCAGCCTTTCAGTAAAACGTTGAAGGGGAATCAAAGCATCGCACCTCCAAAGGATGGAGAAAACGATGGCGGAGGTATATAGGCGGCAGCACAGTGGTTAGCACTGCTGCCTCGCAGCACCAGGGACCCAGGTTCGATTCCCGGCTCTGGTGACTGTCTGTGCGGGGTCTGCACGTTCTCCCCGTGTCTGCGTGGGTTTCCTCCGGGTGCTCTGGTTTCCTTCCACAAGTCCCAAAAGACGTGCTTGTTTGGTGAATTGGACACTCTGAATTCTCCCTCAGTGTCCCCGGAGTGTGGCCACTAGGGGATTTTCACAGTAACTTCACTGCAGTCTCAATGTAAGCCCACATGTGACGCTAATAAAGATGAATATTATTAGGGCTCTGGCCACTCAGAGCTCTAACCTGCTCGCACCATATCAGCAACAGACCAAATGTGCAACTTCCAATTCTCACCCCTGCATTTTACCAACCCGCCCTTCGCAGTCAGAGTAGGGGAAAAAATATTCTTCACAGCAAGGTGCTTGAATGGTAAACTTCCACCAAAAAAAAACTCTGTATTAAATTGAATATTCATCTTGATCAAAGCGGTATTCCGTTTGCTACAGATAGCAAAGCCTACTAAATCGGCTGAATTCTCCAGAAAATGCCCTTTATCTCATACGCCAGATTGTGAAAGGCAGAGTTTAGCTCCGCAATGATTTGAAATGTATGCACGAGCTTTGCTCCACATTGTAGGAAGCTGAAAACCAGTAAGTGGTACTTTGATTTGACAGGAGAGCAGGTTTGAATTATCTAAGTCTCGGGCTTTATTTTTTTTAAAAAGCACTAAACTGAGGTCTGACTGCTGAATCTTTGCATTGAAATATTCGGCTGCTGACGCTCCAAGCTCTGAAATTCTCTCCCTAAATCTCTCTCGACACCTCTCTCTTCCTTTAATCCGCTCCTTACAACCTACCAAAATTTTTAATTATTGCGTTGTGCGGCTCCGTGTCATTGTAACACTCCTGCAATGCCCTGCATCGCTTTATTACAACGAAGGCACTATACAAATGAAGCTGCTGCTGTAAATCAATTGTGGCTTTTAAAATGGAATTGGCTAATCATTCGGAGACAGGAAAGTTTGCAGGGCGGCACGATGGCACGGTTGTTAGCACCGCTGCCTCGCAGCGGGAGGGTCCCGGGTTCGATTCCAGCCTTGGGTGACTGTGCGGAGTTTGCACGTTCTCCCCGTCTCTGCGCGGGTTTTCCTCCGGGTGCTCCGGTTTCCTCCCACAGTCCAAAGATGCGCAGGTTGGGTGGATTGGCCGTGCTGAATTGTCCCTTCGTGTCCAGGGATGTGCAGGTTAGGTGGAGTTTTGGGGGCTAGGGCAGGCGAGTGGCCTTAGGTAGGGTGCACTTTCAGGGGGGGAGGGGGACTGGCTGAGTCGCTCACCCAGAGAAACAGCATGAAAATGAAACGCTGAATGGCCTCCTTCCGACCTACATTTGAATCCACACTGCAATTGGAGTTCTGCTCAGTTGCTTCAGCTGCGTTATGCATAGCAATCCTTCCCCCCCCCCCCCCCCCCCCCAATCCCCCCCTCCCCCCACACCTTGTTTACAAGACATTTGATGCCTTGATGATCTTTGCTCATGGCTGGCCCACAGACCCCAGAAGTAGGCTGGTCTTATCCCCATTGCCCTGTGATTAGTACGTCAAGTTTGGACAGGGCTGGATAGAGTCCTGGAGGTTTCCCAATGCAACCTCTTGCCCCCAATCACTTCACACAATCCAATCGCATTTCTTCCCAAACTTCAACATCTTTAGAATTAAGAATGAAAATATTGAAAGAAAACGGGTAATTAAAATATTTTTTTAAAATTCCCCCTATCCTTCTTTCCCCACGCAATTGTTACCAGCAGCAGATAGAAGGTTAATCTTCAATTCCTGGAGACTGTTTACAGCTCAGATCTCCACACTCGGCATCATAAAACCCCAGCAACGGAGACACTCTTGTGTGCTTTGAGCAGGGGATTCAAGCCCTGGGCAGCACGGTAGCATTGTGGTTAGCACAATCGCTTCAGAGCTCCAGGGTCCCAGGTTCGATTCCGGCTTGGGTCACTGTCTGTGCGGAATCTGCACGCTCTCCCCGTGTGTGTGTGGGTGTCCTCCGGGTGCTCCGGTTTCCTCCCACAGTCCAAAGATGTGCGGGTTAGGTGGATTGGCCGTGATAAATTGCCCTCAGTGTCCAAAATTGCCCTTAGTGTTGGGTGGGGTTACTGGGTTATGGGGATAGGGTGGAGGTGTTGACCGTGGATAGGGTGCTCTTTCCAAGAGCCGGTGCAGACTCGATGGGCCGAATGGCCTCCTTCTGCACTGTAAATTCTATGAAATAATTCTATGAATCCAACTTAATTAACAAGGACATCACCTGCATTGGGGGCAGTTCGGAGAAGAGGCACCGGGCTGGTTTCTGAGGTGCAGAGCTTGCCTTATGAGATTGCCGACAGGAAGATTTCCCTCCTGGGGACATCTAGAACTAGTAACTATGGAGTCTCGCATTTAAGATTGAGATAAGGGGGAATGTCATCTCTCAGGGGGATTGTTAGTGTTTGGAATTGTCTCCCCCAGGGAGCAGTGGATGCTGGGTCATTGTATCTATTCAAGACTGAATTGGACAGATTTCTGATCGGCAAATGAGTCAAGGGATACAGGGGACAGGCAGGAAAGTGGAGTTAAGGCCTCATTCATTTTATTAACTGGTGGAGCCTGCTCGAGGGACTGAATGGCCTACTCTTGCTCAAGGGGCTGAATGGCCTACTCTTGCTCGAGGGGCTGAATGGCCTACTCCTGCTCCTATTTCTTATGTTCTTAGGGCATGTCCCAGTACATTAAGAAAACGATGAAGGAACCATTTTTGCAGTCTTTGAAACCACAAGAAACCACAAGAGGCTCTTTGCAGTTCCGCTGAAATCCATCAAACTGTCTGCGATTCATCCAAACAGCCAAGCAAATAAACAGCAATACCTTGAAAGTATACGATCCTACCTGAGAGAAGGATTACCCAATCTGTTCCGGATAACCTTCACCTGAGAACCAATCTCCTAGATATTTGACCACGAGAAACCTCATAGGCTGCTGAGAATCCTTCACTTCACAAGACCTTCACTTCAACTCTAAAGTTTCGAGGCCATCTGAGAAACTATAGGCCTGTCACGAAAGAGATGGAGATAATCATAAGCTGTATATTGTCTTCATCAGTATCTCGTCTTTGTGTGTGAAAGAGGGAGACGAGTGAGGGAAACGTTGCATTAAATTTGGGCTAAGTGTGTGACAATAATAAACATTCTTTATTTTTAAACTCAAAAAAACTTGCTGCTGGGGATACTCACTCTGAGGGTAAGGAAACACACCCCCTCCTACGCATACATACTGAATACGGTATGAATACCCCTATTTGGGAAAATAAATGATTGGGTACTCTAAATTTATGGAAATAAAAACACATTTACCTGCCTGCTCAGATGAACTATCCCTCCGAAAGTCCACTGTCTTGAACTCCATCTCATCCCCAATTCCATGACCTCTGGCAGGGTCAATAATAGTTCAGCTGTTCTGAGCAAGACGTTTTATCTTGCCTGTTCCATATTATCCATTCCCTTTAGCATCCTGAAAATGCCAATCGTACTGCCTCTAAAGCCTGCCCTTTTGATCATAGAATAGATCATCTCTACAGTGCAGAAGGAGGCTATTCGGCCCATCAGGTCTGCACCGATCCCTTGAAAGAGCACTCGACCCATGACCACACCCCAGTCCACCCCGCCCTATCCCCGTAGCCCCCTAACCTAACCTGCACATCCCTGGACACTAAGGGGCAATTTAGGATGGCCAATCCACCTAACCCACACATCTTTGGACTGTGGGAGGAAACCGGAGCACCCGGAAGAAACACACGCAGACACGGGGGGAACGTGCAAACTCCACACAGACAGTCACCCAAGGCCAGAATCGAACCCAGGTGAAGCAGCAGTGCTAACCACTTTTCCAGTGGGAACATATCACTATTTACTCTTCGTGACCCAATATCACATCCCATTAATCTTTAAAATACCCTTTCAGTCGCTGACTATCATTTTTACTGCAGTGACCACTGTCTTGTTACGCTCTTGGGGTAGCATAAGCTGCTTCCTTGATGTTCACTCTGACAAAGGAAGGTTCAGACGTGGAGATAACTTCAACACGTTTATTAAACTATTTACAATTCTCCTACTCGGCTACGCCACTACTGTTAATCCTTCTATAGCTACTCAGACTGACGAACCAGTCTGCTACAATCCACGTGATGGGTGTGATATTGAATCAACCCTGTGTCTGAACTCACTGAGTGTCTCCACTGGAAAGAGGAAGATAATTTGTGCTGTGTCCTATATGAGTTGGTGTAATGCCCCCGCTGTGGTAGTATCACCTCTGTGTGTATCGTGAATGCCCATTGGTCGTGTCCTATCTAACTGACCTATTGGTTGAGTGTCTGTGTGTCATGTCTCTGGTGCTCCCTCTAGTGTATATCTAGTCTACATGTATTTACATTAACCCCTTGTGTATCTACAGTGATGCATATCACCACAACCAGAACAGTACACAATACTCAAAAGCAGAGTTGCAGCAATGTTTTATAAAGTTGTAGGATTACAGCAGCTACTCCCGTTCCTAATTCGTAGGTTTGGATGTTCATCGCTATTTCAGCTCAATATTAACCTTGTCGGAAATACCAACATCTGATTTGCTTCACTCATTTCCCCTGACTGGCGTTGAGATCGCCTCAATTTTCTTTTATCGGTCAGGACCATCTCTTTCCTTCTCCATCCACGCTTTCCATTTAAGTAATCGCACTTGGATAAATGAAAATGAAAATCGCTTATGATGGATGGATTGGGACAGATGGAACACCAAAGAGGTAAGATTCCATTCGTCGGGATATCCCTATTCCCGTCCTTTCCCCCCCCTCCCCTCCACTCCCCCATCCCGTGTTCACCCAGACCGAGGTTTGCGTGAGCAGTGACCCGCTTATCATTCCGTGAGCCACCAGGATGAAATGACCCGAGGTGGTCAAATCAGATGGCCAGACTAAATAATGGAAATCAAAATGAATTAAACTGTGCATTGCAAAGGCAGGGTTCAATAATCTGCATAAAGTTGAATCACAAGATGCTTTCCTATCATGTTGAATATCTGTTTATTCATCCTTATAAATATCTCAAAATCACAGACTGGCGAGATGCTGGCCTCGATTCAATGGACGTGAGTTAAAGACCGCTTTTGGGCTTGTTTAGCCAGGTGTTTCCCGGCGTCTACAGCGCTATTCAACTGCATCTTGCCGTTTGTTTTGGTCTCAGGCAGATTCTCTCCGCTGGAGCCGCACTTAAAAGGATTTCAGCTTCAGTTCATCAGCAGGAAAGGTTCCTTGTGGATCGGGTCGCCGTTTTGACCGACTGCCCCGATCGTTTCCCCCCCTCCCCATTTTTTTGACCGCCCTCGTCCCCAATCTTGGGGAGGCTCCCGGGACCATCTCCTCAAGGGGCTGGTTTAGCACAGGGCTAAATCGTTGGCTTTGAAAGCAGACCAAGGCAGTCCAGCAGCGTGGGTTCAATCCCCGTGCCAGCCTCCCCGAACATGCGGCGGAATGTGGCGACGAGGGTCTTTTCACAGTAACTTCATTTGAAGCCTACTTGTGACAATAAGTGATTTTCATTTCATTTCACCGCACCTATACTTGGCAAGGCCCCACCTGGCCCGTCCCCTGGCAGTGCCAGCCTGGCACCCTAGTGGTGCCCCGGCATGCTGGTAATGCCAGGGTGGCACTGTCAAGGTGCCAGGCTGGCAGTGCCTGAGTGCCAGGGGTGTGCCAGAGTGAAACACTGCCCTGTCCCCAACCACCCGGGGGTCTTCAATTGCCTGGGAGTGCCAATACGCCTGGTCCATGTTTATGTGCACCAATACTAAAAGGCTCCTTGGTGAGAATCCCGGGTGTCGGATGAATCCATTTTGTAACATTTGTTCATGGGGTGTGGGCGTCGCATTCTGGGCCAGCATTTCTTGTCCATCCCTAACTGCCCTTGAACTGAGTGGTTTGCTCGGGAATGTCAACCACATGGGCAGCACGGTAGGGATAGCACTGTGTCTTCACAGCGCCAGGGTCCCAGGTTCGGTTCCCTGCTGGGTCACTGCCTGTGCAGAGTCTGCACGTTCTCCCAATGTCTGCGTGGGCTTCCTCCGGGTGCTCCAGTTTCCTCCCACAAGTCCAAAGACATAGAAAATAGAACAGTACAGCACAGAACAGGCCTTTCGGCCCTCGATGTTGTGCCGAGCAATGATCACCCTATTCAAACCCACGTATCCACCCTATACCCGTAACCCAACAAGTCCCCCCCCCCCCCCCCCCCCCCCCCCACCCTTAACCTTACTTTTTAGGACACTACGGGCAATTTAGCATGGCCAATCCACCTAACCCGCACATCTTTGGACTGCAGGTTAGGTGGACTGGCCGTGATAAATTGCCCTTAGTGACCAAAAAAGGTTTGGAGGGGTTATTGGGTTACGGGGATAGGGTGGAAGTGAGGGCTTAAGTGGGTCGGTGCAGACTCGATGGGCCGAAGGGCCTCGTTCTGCACTGTCTGTTCTATGTTCTATATTTACGTCCCAGTGGGTCTGGAGTCACATGTAGGCCAGACCGGGTAAGACTTCCTTCCCAAAAGGACAAATGAGCTGTAAGGCTAATCATTCAAATATACGCGCCTGAATCTCGCCCAGCAAAGGCGAAATCAAAACCGCGACACCGAGCGATGACCACCATGTCGAATAATTATTGAATCTGCATCCAATGACCTATCAGCACCGCGTTGCTGCTCACGATTGGTCCAGGCTATAGGACGTGATCCATTCTCCATTATTTCCCACCGCCTGGTCGCGGCACATCAGGCTTGAGGGTGAGTCATCCTGAGTGACTGCCACATAGATCGCACCAGCTAGCACGTTCACGGGGGGGGGGGGGGGGGGGGGGGGGGGGGGGTGGAGCGGTGGGCAGGAGGCTCCTTTTTAATCACTTGACTCCTCCGAAAGCCAGGTTGTTTTCCTTCATCATAATACATGGAACGCCGCTGCTGAAAGGGAAATCATTTCCGTCGCTCTGCTGGGGGTGTACGGGCTGTTGATGACAGGCTGAGCCAGATGAATTCATCAGTCTCCTCACTTCATCTCCATTTGGCACAGGGCCGGCTCAAGGCACCGGCAACTCGGGCAGTCGCCCGGGGCGCCATGTGCTAGGGGGCGCCAGAGACTCGGGTCCCCCGCATGCGCAGTTGGGCCGGTGCCAACCAGCGCATGCGCGGTGGCCGCCCGCCCCCAGGGCGGGCCCCCCGGCTCGGGCCGCCCCCCCCGATCAGTCCCCCACGCAACCCCCCATCGGCCCGCCCCCCCCGCCCCTCCTCGGCCTTCGCCCCCCCGCCCCTCCTCGGCCTCTCCCGCCCCCCCCCCCCGCCCCTACTCGGCACGCCCGCCCCTCCCGGCCCCTTTTTCTTCGTTTTTCGACCGCCGCGCCCCTCCTCGGCCTCGCCCCCCCCACCCCTCCTCGGCCTCGCCCCCCCCGCCCCTCCTCGGCCTCGCCCCCCCCGCCCCTCCTCGGCCTCGCCCCCCCCGCCCCTCCTCGGCCTCGCCCCCCCGGCCCCGCCCCCCCGGCCCCCCCCCCCGCCCAGCCCGCCCCCCCGCCGCCCCCCCCCCCAGGGGCGCCGAAGTTCAGCTTGCCCGGGGCGCCAGCAACCCTAGAGCCGGAGCTGATTTGGCACAACTGAGTGGGAGAATGCTGTTCAATCACAACATCGCGGTGTGCCTGCTTTGATAGCGCCCTCGTTGCATGTTTCACAGATCCCATGTGTGGGACATATTTTTCTATTCAGTTAACGTGGAGGAATTGTCAATAACAAAACATTTATTTGCGGTCCAAAGGGTCGGCATTGATCTGGAACCTTATCGCTGCTCTCAGAACTGCCCCACAAAGGGCTTCACGTGCAATGAATTGCTTTGAAGTTGATGAACATTTTGGCGCCAAGTCTGTGCTTTGCAGACAAGTGTTTCTGCTTGAAAAAACAAACAAAGGACGTTGGGCCGAATTCTCCGTTTCAGCGGCTGAGTGCGGGCGTTTCTCCGATGCCAAATTGGCGCCGAACCCTCACTGATTCCGGAACTGGTGAGGAGCTCGAAGTGGCGCTGGGGGAAACTCCAGGCTCCGGCACCAAAAACTGCCGGAGAAAGACCAGATCCGCAGCCACGCATCCGCACGGCGACGGCCAGCAGCGGTAGCGCCGTACGGCGTGGCGCCGGCCGTGAACGGACCCGGCCCGCCAAATGCGACCCCTCAAGCTACCCCGTGGCCAACCCCTGGCCACCCCCCCCCCAGTCCCCCCCAGCCCCTGTGGAAGCCCCACCCCGGCCAGTGGTACGGATCCCGGCCAACTGTGGCGGTGCTGGACACAGCCCACAGGCCGCCACGCTGGGTTCCCGATCGTTCAGACCACACGTCAACCGTGCATTCAGGAACTCGACCCATCGGGGGCAGAGCGTAGGGTTAGGGCCTTCCGCTGACGCGCCAACGCCGTTCCAACGGAGCGCGGCGCGCGACACAATGACGCCATTTCGGAGTGTGCGGAGACTCGAAAATCAATGTCAAACCGGCACCCCCCCCCCCCCCCCCCCCACCCACCCCCCCGATTTGGGAGTCAGAAGGAATTCTCCGCACTGTCTTGATATGTTCTTGATGTAGCATAAGCTGCTTCCTTGATGTTCACTCTGACAAAGGAAGGTTCAGACGTGGAGATAACTTCAACATGTTTATTAAACAATTCTCCTACTCGGATTCGCCACTACTGTTAATCCTTCTGTAGCTACTCAGACTGACGAACCAGTCTGCTACAATCCACGTGGTGAGTGTGATGTTGAATCAACCCTGTGTCTGTACTCACTGAGTGTCTCCACTGGAAAGAGGAAGATCATGTGTGCTGTGTCCTTTATATATGGGTCGGTGTAATGCCCCCCTGTGGTAGTGTCACCTCTGTGTGTATCGTGAATGTCCCATTGGTCGTGTCCTATCTTACTGACCTATTGGTTGAGTGTCTGTGTGTCATGTCTCTGGTTCTCCCTCTTGTGTCTAGCTAGTCTACGTGTACTTACATTAACCCCTTGTGTATCTACAGTGATGCATATCACCACACGCCCAATCACCAATTACGATATCAGCGGCGGGCAAAGGATAATCCCACCCATTCATTTTTATACCACCTTTCATGACATCTTGGGTAGATTTACAACAATGAAGTGCTTTTGAAGTGTGTCCGCTGTTGTAAGACGTCCAGTAGCTGACTTTCACAGCTAGGTCCAACGGAACGGCAAGGTGACCTGTCTTTTTATGATGCTGATTGATATGTGTATCGGATTCCCTTGTCTTTCTAGGTCGTAAAGGCTCTGTGTTTGGAAGGTGCTATCGAAGGAGCTTTGGCACAGTGGGTTATCACTGCTGCCTCACACCGTCAGGGTCCCGGGTTCGATTCCCGGCTTGGGGCACTGTCTGTGCGTAGTATGCATTTTCTCCCCGGTGTCTGCATGGGTTTCCTCCGGGTGCTCCGGTTTCCTCTCACAAGTCCAATGTTGTGCAGGTTAGGGTGATTGGCCGTGCTAAAAAGTGCGCCCTTAGTATCCAGGGACGCGCAGGTGAGGTGGGATACGGGGTTAGGGCAGGGGAGTGGGCCCAGGTCGGATGCTTGTTCGGAGGGTCAATGCAGACCCGATGGTCGAATGGCCTCCTGCTGCCACTGTGGCCAGGATGGATATTTTGTGACTGGATCTCTAGTGAACGACGACCATTATGATAAGTTAATATTCGGCAGCACAACTTGAGGAAACGGCAGGACAAAAGGACTGCTATTGGCGGGAGCTATAACTATAGCGTGACCAGTTTACATAGGAAGCTTCTGTGATGAATGTTGACATAGGGATTTATAATGGAAAAGATGCAAAAAGGTGACCAAAATGTGAAAACATGAAAGGCAGAAACTATGATCATACATGAGATTTTAATGTTTCTTCCACATTCTCCCCGTGGGTTTCACCCCCACAACCCAAAGATGTGCAGGTTAGGTGGATTGGCCATGTTAAATTGCCCTGAATTGGAAAAAAAAATAATTGGGTACTCTAAAATTATTTCTTTTTAAAAAGATTTTAATGTTTGATTGATGAACAGACAGGCAGACAGATGGATGGACAAATGGACAGACGGATGAACACATTGAAATAATTTAAGAGAGGGTTAACGGTTTCTTTGGAAGAAATGTGTTGCATATCACCAGGTGTGACAAGTGTAGCTCTAATATTTTCTTTATTGTGAAGCGTGTAATCTAGCCCTGAAGGGACTCAGCAGAACATGCACAAAAGATAATTTAACTATCTCAAAGGGTCTAGCAGGGGAATGGGTAGCGATGTATGGAATTTTAATTGTACTTGGTCTGAAATGTCATGACATTTGGAAGGATCTGGAGAGTTACAGACCGCATACGCATTTGTAATAGGGTTACCTCTGCGGGGGGACCCATGAACGACATTTGAGGCAATAATGGATCTTTTTTCTTCTCGTCTAGGAAAATTAATCTGGGACATTTAATGTCAACACATCACTATTTGTGCAGATGAAACGCAGAACCAATCTGAATGGATGTCAGAGATGTGAGGAGATTTGAGCTTGAACATGGATTCAGCGTCAGCAATGTCAACCCATGGAAATGCCCGAAAGCCTTTTGAAAAGTAAGGACTGGAGTGTTGCTACAGCGACTTCCATCAACTCATGCATGCCAAAGCCAATGTAGTCCTCATAAAGCGCATTCAATGTTACAATCATAAATTTAGAGTGCCCAATTCCTTTTTTTCCCAATTGAGGGGGAATTTAGCCTACCCTGCGCATCGTTTTGGATTGTGGGGGTGAAACCCACGCAGACACGGGGAGAATGTGCAAACGCCACACGGACAGTGACCCGGGGCCGGGATTGAACCCGGGTCCTCGGTGCCGTGAGGCAGCAGTGCCAACCACTGTGCCACCGTGCCAGCCCCACTGTTGCAGTAATGAAGGCAATGCAGCAGTTCATTTGTCCCACAACAGCCAATGAGAATATGACCAGGTGACCTGTTTTAGCAACGTTATGGAGCAATAAACATGGGCTACGATGCTGATGAGAATTACCCTGCTCGTTGTCAAAATAGTGCCTTGGGATCTTTCACGTCATGTCTAAGAGGGAGATAGGGCCCTTGTTTTTTTTTAAATTTAGATACCCAATTCATTTTTTTCCAATTCAGGGGCAATGTAACGTGGCCAATCCGCCTGGCCTGCACATCTTTGGATTGTGGGGGTGAAACTCACGCAGAAACGGGGAGAATGTGCAAACTCCACACGGACAGTGACCCAGAGCCGGGATTGAACCTGGGACCTCGGCGCGGTGAGGCAGCAGTGCTAACCACTGTGCCACTGTGCTGCCCTGGAAGGCCCTTGTTTTAACACTGAGACTAAAAGATACCACCTCTGATAATGCCATACAGTACTCACTCAATACTACACTGGAGTATCTGCCTGGATGTTATGCTAAAGTCTTTGGGGTGGCACTTGAACCCCAAACTATTTGAGTCAGAGACCAGATCCACAGCTGACACTAAGGAAACTGTGTTTCCTTAATATGACGATGGCTGATCCTCTATCTCAACACCACACTCCCGCGCTCCCTCCCTGAACCTTGAAACCATTAGAGACTAGAAATCTATCTCTTTCTTTCTTAAAAATACTCAGTGACTTGGCCTCCACAGCCTGGTAGAGAATTCTACAGGTTCACCATCCTCTCAGTGAAGATGTTTCTCCTCATCTCGCTCCTAAATGGCCTTCTCTGTATCCTGTGTCTGTGATCCCTTGTTCTAGACCCCCCCCCCCCCCCACAGCCAGCGGAAACAACATCTCCGAATCTAGTCTGTCCAATCCTGTCAGAACTTTATACATTTCAATATACATTTCATTACATATTTCAATTAGATCCTCTCTCATTCTTCTAAACTCCAGCAAATAGAACATAGAACATAGAACACTACAGCGCAGTACGGGCCCTTCGGCCCTCGATGTTGCGCCGACCTGTGAAACCATCTGAAGCCTATCTGACCTACACTATTCCATTTTCATCCATATGTCTATCCAGTGACCATAATACAAGCCAACTCATGGAATCATAGAATCTACAGTGCACAAGGAGGCCATTCGGCCCATTAAGTCTACAACAGCCCTTGAAAAGAGCATCCTACCTAGGCCCATGCCCCCACCCCTATCCCTGTAACCCTTAAAGCAAAATGTGTAGAGGATACCGGAAGTCTGCAGAGAGATTTGGATAGGCTAAGTGAAAGGGCTAGGGTCTGGCAGATGGAATACAATGTTGACAAATGTGAGGTTATCCATTTTGGTAGGAATAACAGCACAAGGAATTATTATTTAAATGGTAAACTATTAAAACATGCTGCTGTGCAGAGAGACCTGGGTGTGCTCGTGCATGAGTCGCAAAAAGTTGGTTTAGAGGTGCAACAGGTGATTAAGAAGGTGAATGGAATTTTGTCCTTCATTGCTAGAGGGATGGAGTTTAAGACTAGGGAGGTTATGCTGCAATTGTATAAGGTGTTAGTGAGGCCACACCTGGAGTATTGTGTTCAGTTTTGGTCTCCTTACTTGAGAAAGGACGTACTGGCACTGGAGGGTGTGCAGAGGAGATTCACTAGGTTAATCCCAGAGCTGAAGGGGTTGGATTATGAGGAGAGGTTGAGTAGACTGGGACTGTACTCATTGGAATTTAGAAGGATGAGGGGGGATCTTATAGAAACATATAAAATTATGAAGGGAATAGATAGGATAGATGCGAGCAGGTTGTTTCCACTGGCGGGTGAAAGCAGAACTAGGAGGCATAGCCTCAAAATAAGGGGAAGTAGATTTAGGACTGAGTTTAGGAGGAACTTCTTCACCCAAAGGGTTGTGAATCAATGGAATTCCTTGCCCATTGAAGCAGTAGAGGCTCCTTCATTAAATGTTTTTATGGTAAAGATAGATAGTTTTTTGAAGAATAAACGGATTAAGGGTTATGGTGTTCGGGCCGGAAAGTGGAGCTGAGTCCACAAAAGATCAGCCATGATCTCATTGAATGGCGGAGCAGGCTCGAGGGACCAGATGACCTACTCCTGCTCCTAGTTCTTATGTTCTTATGTAACCCTGTAATCCCACCTAACCTTTTGGACACTAAGGGGAAATTTAGCCCGGCCAATCCACCTACCCTGCACATCTTTGAACTGTGGGAAGAAACCGGAGCGCCCGGAGGAAACCCACACAGACACGGGGGAGAAAGTGCAGTCTCCGCACAGACAGTCACCCGAGGCCGGAATTGAACTCGGGACCCTGGAGCTGTGAGGCCGCAGTGCTAACCACTGTGTCGCCGTGCCGACCAAATCTCATGCGACAATCCCGCCGTCCCAATAATCAGTGTGATGAACCTTCGCCGCATTCTCTCTAGATGTGATGACGTTAGATGAGGCGTCAGGGACGAGAGCCTTCAGTAATGTGGAGCAGCAGGAGCATCGGGGATTGTTGGAGCAGGGAAGGTTAAGGGGAAGTTTGATGGAGATGCTTGAAATCATGATGGAATCAATAAGGAGAAAGTTTTTGCACTAACATGATGGAGTGATTGAAGGCAATTGACAATAGAAGCAGAGGGGAGGTGAGGAGTGTGTCGTGATCTGGATGTTGCAGCCTGAAAGGATGGTGGAAGCAGATCCGACAGAAGGGGATTGCGTCTATATTTGATTCGGGAAAATCTGCTGGGCTGGCGAAGCAGGACGATCGACATTGCCCTTCCAAAGGGGCAGCACCGGCTGTAACTATTCATGAGATATCATTAGGTGGGTCACTTATGGAGTCTGAGGCCAGAGCTTCCAAGCCCCGCTGTGGTGGGTATTCCCCGTGACAGAGACGGATCGCTATTGACCAACGGTGGGATATTCCAGTCCTGCCAATGGGAATTTTCATGGCTCCACCTGTCCCACCGCCGGTGAACCCGTGACAGGGGTCAACCCCGGAAGATCCCGCCAGCGGAGAGGGCTTGAGAATCCCGCCCCGAGTTGCTGTGGCAACACACTCTTTTCCATGCATGTTGTAGTCAGGAGATATGCACCGTAATGGTTGAGGCTTCGACTTCCTTCCCACCACTTGGACGGCCGCTCGGCCTTGGTTCCTAACGTTGGCACGCATTCTTTGTCTTCTGCAACCGTGGCAACGGCCGCTGGCGCCTTCCCTGCACCGCCAGGAATGATGGAGCAGTCAGCTATTCGGATTGGCTGACAACTCCAGTGAGGGGCCGAAGTCCCACTCGTCCCACGTTAACCCACCCCATGGTGGTTTATAGCTACGGGGTGTTGGCATGTAGCTCCATGCTGACGTTACTTCCAGGGTGCATGCTATCATTGCTATGCTTACATTTGCTTTGCTGTCTGGATTGAACTGGTTATGTACACATCACTTCAGTCTCTCGTGCAGCTGTGAAAGGTGACCCCCTGGAAGAGTTACACAACACTTTAGTTCCTAGATAATTAGTTCCTAGATATTTACAGATAGCACAACAATATTTAACATGCACTCAATCAGGCAAACTCTTGGAATGAAAACTCTTCCTGTTGAGCTAGTCTTGGGAGCATCGATTCAATTGATCGCAGCCTGGATCTGGGGAAACCAGCAATCCACCGGGAAACAAATGTGATGCCAATGGTGACAAATTCACCAGTTCACCCGCAGGATGCATCAGCGTGGCCTGACAAACTGGATTGGAGCTCTCCGCCCTCCAGTGCTGAACAGTACTTCTGTTGGACATCCCAACTGGATTCATTCTCCGGTCCAAACTTCATGTCAAGCCTGTGTGATGAACAATGGGGAGGGGTGAACTTGTGTGGGACTTTCTACTGCTCACCCTCAATGCCTCCAAAGGATGGAAGGCTACCCATGCAAATGCTGGCGGAACGCAGATATTAGGCTGTGATACCGACACAGCTAAACAGAAGAATGGAGACTGGGGGGGGGAATCCCTGAGCAGTTCTTCTGCCATTTCTCGAGGGTTTCTGTGGTGAACCATTGTGTGCACCTGTATTAGGGGATGTAAGGTAGGACCTGCACTACAGGTTCACCAGTAGCCCCTGCCAGCTAGCTCCGCCCACAAGGAGCCGTATAAATATGCGTGTCCTCCTTCTGATCAGCCATTTCGCCAGCTGCAGCAGGAGGCATCTGACTGTAATAAAGCCACAGTTGTACCAATCTGAGTCTTTTGTGCAATTGATCGTGCATCAATTTATTAGTCAGATTTACTAAGAAATGGATATCAGAATCAAACCATATCGCCTGTAGCTGGATCCACACTCGCCCGACGCCAACCTCCAATTTTCCCCCACCCTATAGTACAAAGAATGTTCCGGAGAATCCCCTCAGAAAGTCACCGGGCGGGATTCTCTGTTGCCAGATGCCGAAATCGGGATTGGCAATCGGACGGAGAATAGCTCCCGACACCGAAATCGCAGCAGGCGCCGATTTGGCGCCCAATCGCGATGCTCTGCCCCCTCCAAATTGCCGTCATTGCGAGGAGCGCCGTGCGCAGTTGTGGCCGCGTTCGCATCTCATTATCGGGCCCACCCGCGATGCTCCGCCTCCGAAGGGCCGAGTTCCCGGCGGCGCTGGTCACATGTGGTCTCAACACTCCTGAACCTAGTGTGGTGGCTGTGGAGAGATAGAGAGGGTGTACGGGCAGTGTCAAACTGTATTGGAGCTCTCCGCCCTCCAGTGCTGAACTGTACTTCTGTTGGATGGGCGTGGCGCAGGCCGGCGGGGGAGGGGCTTCTGCCAGGGGTGCGGGGTGTAGTGGGGGGGTGACCGAGAGGTGGGCTGTGGGGTCAGAGTGGACGGGTATGTGGTCCAGCACAATCGGTGCACGTGTGGGGGTGTCGGCATACGCGCGGCTGCAGCTTGTCAGCCCTGCGCTTGTCCTGCACGCACCCAGCGATTATCCGCATGTCCCGCAGGTGTTTCACATGGTGCCAATGCCAGCCCCTCACCGGTAGCAGAATCAGTGCTGGCATGCGCCGATTTTTCCATCATGAAACTCCATGGATACTCTGTTGGCGTCAGCACTTGTCCGCAGCAACGGAGAATTCAACACGCAGTCTTTAGAGATTCAAGGCTCAACTGTGGTCAGTCACGCCGCAAGTCACCTTTCAGAGTGAGGTGTCTCTTCGCTACTGTTTTCCTCAGCTCGCTGCAGCTGTCTTCCAGATTCTTCAACACTTCTCCATCAGAAGCCTTTGTCATTCATCTACTCGAACCCTCAGCAAGTACAATCACTCCTGATTGCAAAAAGTGAACTCTGGCGATTTTTGATGAAGTGTAATTTTAAGCAATGATTCGCAAAGTGGGATACTTGTGTTTTTCGGCCCCCCCCCCTGGCACGAGGGCATTTTGTGCAAGATGAATGACAAATGCTCTAAATTAGTATCAGAAATGTGAAGAATCAGACTCGGTGGGGGGGTGTGGTGGGGGGGGGGGGGGGGGGGGGGGGGGGTGGGGGGGGCACTGACAAAGTACGGCAAATTTCCCTGTGCTCCATGAGGTACTGACTATATCCATCATGTTTTATGCACTATTTCATGGTTTATGTGTCTCTCAATTAACATCTCAATGACATTATATGCCGGTGCATACAATTTTGCTCGCAAAACGTTTTTTTTGTTTGAATTTAGAGTACCCAATTTTTTTTTCCAATTAGGGGGCAATTTAGCATGCCCAATTCACTTATCCTGCACATCTTTGGGTTGTGGGGGTGAAACCCACGCAGACACGGGGAGAACGTGCAAACTCCACACAGACAGTGACCCAGGGCCGGGATTCAAACCCGGGTCCTCAGTGCCGTAGGCAGCAATGCTAACCACTGTGCCACCGTGCCGCCCTTTTGCTCGCAAAACTGAGAAATACCCGGAACCCGATCTCACGCGGATGCTGCCAGAAAGCCTCGGCCTGTCCTGATGCCCTTCACGCTGGCAGAGAAACGAATCGCACGGACAAGGGGGCTTGTTTATGTGTAGAGTTGTCTACGGACGCATCGGAGTGGCTCAGAAGTGATGTATGTGGGAAAATCGATACAGTGGCAGCAAGCCTCCGCTCGGAGTCTCTGCGAAGGAAGAGTTGAAGGCCTCCATCGCAAAGCAGCCTCTGAATTTCAGGAAAACCGTTTCAAGGAACTTGAGCGCTCAGCGGTGTTGCGTGGAGACACCGCGCTGGATCTACAGACTGCAGTAATGTTTGGGGCGGCACGGTGGTTAGCACTGCTGCCTCACAGCGGCAGGGACCCAGGTTCGATTCCCACCACGGGTGACAGATCACTGGCTTTCTACTTTTTTCTCTCCTCTCTGAATCGCAAGACATGAATGCAACCTGGGGCTGGATTCTCCGCTGGTGGGAAGCTCCGTTTGTCCGGACGCCCAGGGGTTTCCCGACGGCGTGGGGCTGCCCCACGATGGGAAACCCCATTGACCAGCCGGCGTAACGGAGCATCCCGCCGACGGGGCGAAACAGAAATGTGGCGGGGCGGGGAATCCAGCCCCTGATGTTTACATTGATGTTTCTGTCTGGGAAATCTTAATAAACATAACGGGCCGGATTATCCGCTGGCTGACGCCGGAATTGGGAAATGGGATTGGGCGGAGAATCAGTTTTGACGCCAAAATTGTGGAGAGAGCCGGTTTCACGCTAACTCGCAATTCTCCGGTGCCTCGACAGCACCGTTAATGCGTTCCACTCCGCATGTGCAGTAATAGCTGCTGAGGGGGAGTGAGGGGGTATGGAAAGCTTCTATAAAGAAAAGTGTAGTGAAGACAAATGTAGGTCCGTTACTGTCCGAAACGGGAGAATATATAATAGAGAACAAGGAAATTGTTATGGGCCAGGGTTTAGAGAACGCCAAAGTGTATCATGGAGTTCACCTGACCCACAACGTTTACTAGATTGTGATATGGGGAGCACACGGCCCACTCTACAGGTGTGGTACAGCAGAAATGGAAAAGTATTTTTCAAAGCAAAACAATGTTTATTCTATGAACTCAAGTTAACCTTTTTAAAACAAACAGCGAACATCTTAGCAACCCTTAATTCAAATACAACCCCCAAAGACGACGACACTAAGTAAACCTTTAAGCTTCCCTTTTTAACATCCATACGACTTAAAAACAAAACCTTTATCAGAAGCACATCAGGTTAAAGTCACTACTGAAAACATTTATAATTCTGAATTCACCAAATGATCAAGAGATAGTCTTTTGATGGCAGAGAGATCAACAGTACACCTGCTTTGTCTGGCTTCAGCTCCAACACTGAAAATGAAACTAAAACACACCCTGCAGCAAACAACCTAAAACGAAAGTAAAAAGCTGACAGACAGCCCAGCTCCACCCACTCTCTGACATCACTGCAGCAGCAAACACCCATTTCTTAAAGGTACTCTCACTACAGATATTTATATACACACCCATTAATTAATTAATTTTATTTTTTAAAAATAAATTTAGATTAACCAATTATTTTTTCCAATTAAGGGGCAATTTAGCGTGGCCAATCCACCTACCCTGCACATTTTTTTGGGTTGTGGGGGTGAAACCCACGCAGACACGGGGAGAATGTGCAAACTCCACGCGGACAGTGACCCAGAGCCGGGATTCGAACCTGGGACCTTAGCGCCGCGAGGCAGCTGTGCTAACCACTAGGCCACCGTGCTGCCCTGCACACCCATTTATAAACACCCATTTCTTAAAGGTACTCTCACATGACAAAATGGAGGAGCAATTAAACAATTCCTCTGGTTCTGTCTTCACAGGGGAAGACACGAATAACCAGCTAGAAATGCAAGGGAACAAAGAGCCTAGTGAGAAGGAGGAATTGAAGGAAATTAGTATTACTTAAAAAAAAGTGCTGGAGAAGTTAATGATGATAAATCCCAAGGGCCTGATAATTTACAATCCGGGATGTTAACGGACGTGGCCATGGAAATCATGGGTGTTGGTTGTTATCGTCCAAAATTCTCTAGATTCTGGAACATTCCCTGCAGATTGGAGGGTGGTAAATGTTATTTATAAAAGGAGGGAGGGAGAAAACAGGAAATTACAGACCAATCAGACTAACATCAGTAGTAGGGAAAATGCTGGAGTCTATTATACAGGATGTGATAACAGGACACTTCGAAAATATCAACGGGATTAGACAACGTCAACATGGATTTATGAAAGCGAAATCATGTTTGGAAAATCTACTGGAGTTTCATGAATATTTAACTAATAGAATAGACCAGGCTCAACCAGTGGATGTGGTGTATTTGGATTTTGATGAAGTCCCACAGCAGAGGTTAATGTGCAAAATTAAAGCACATGGGATTGCGGGCAATATCATGGCATCTGAGAATTGGTTAGCAGACAGGAAACAGAGTAAGAATAAATGGATCTTTTTCAAAGCGGTGGGCGGTGACCAATCCTGCAGGGATCATTAACTGGGCCTTGGTTGTTCACGATGTACGTCAATGATTTGGGTGAAGTGTAATATTTTCAAGTTTGGAGTCTCAGTGGGAATGTGATTGGCGAGGAGGATGTGAAGATGCTTCAAAGTGATTTAGGCAATTTGAGTGAATGAGCCAATGTGTGGCAAATGCAGTATAATGTGGGTAAATGTGAAGTGATCCACTTCGGACAGCGAAAGAGAATGGCAGAGTATGACTGAAATGGTGATAGATTAGGAAATTTACAAAAGGACCTGGGTGCCCTTGTGTACCCATCACTGAAAGCAAGCATTCAGGTGCAGCACACAGTTAGGAAGGCAAGTGGTATGTTGACCTTCCTTACAAGAGAACTTGAATACAGGAACAAGGATGTCTTACTGTAGATGTACAGGGCCTTGGTGAGACCACACCCAGAGTGTTGGTCTCCTTATCTAAGAAAGGACATACTTGCCATCGAGGGAGTGAAGGTTAACCAGATTGATTCCTGGGATGGCAGGAATGTTGTAGGAGGAGAGATTAGGTCACCTAGGCCTGTATTCACTGGAGTTTAGAAGAATGAGAGGGGATCTCATTGAAACGTGTAAAATTCTGACAGGATTGGACAGACTGGATTCAGAGATGTTGTTTTCTCTGGCTGGGGAGGGGTCGAGAACAAGGAGACACAGTCTCAGGATGCGGGGTCGGCCATTTTGGACGGAGATGAGGAGCAACCTCTTCACTCAGAGGATGGTGAACCTGTGGAATTCTCCAACACACAAGACTGTGGAGGCCAAGTCACTGAATACATTAGAGAAGGAAATAAATAGATTTGTCCACACTAAAAGCATCAAGGGGCATGGGAAGAGAGCAGGAGTTTTTTTTTACTGTTTCCACATTTCTAACCCAGAAAGTGGGTGGAATATAGAACTCGTTAAAACATAAAGTAGTTGAGGCACATAGCACTGATGTATTTAAGGAGAAGCTGATAAATACATGGTGGAGAAAGGGGGACATGAGTGATCTGAGAATGTTACAAAAAGCTCTTGTGGTACATAAAGCAGGCATGGATCAAATGGACTGTTTTGTTGCTGCGAAACTGGCCAGGTAGTGCGTAAACATCTATTTCCTGAGCCGTAGTAACGGAGGTGAAAGTCTTGGAATCATGTGATGAGGGATACATTCCTGGATGAGCTTGTATGCCCTGAATGAACTGCTTTCTCTATGTGTATCTTGTAATCTGCATGACGTTGCTCACTGGGGAGACCATGAATTAACAAGTGGGGGAGGTACCTACCTTACTGGTACTTAACGTCTCAGGGGCAGTTAGGGATAGGCAATAAATGCTGGCCTAGCCAGCGACACCCACATTCTGTAAGTCAGCTTTAACGGAAGATGCCCATCTTTGGCACAAGAGAAACATGTATTTAGTCTGAAAGCTAAAACGTGTATGGCCAATACGATAGATTTGTTTCACTGCTGTTTATATTCCCCCCGCGTCTGATAAAAATTCTTATTGAAGACATCCATCAAAATCTATGGAAACACTCGCGCACAAATGTTATGACAGTATGATTGTGCATTTAGCACATTTCATGTGTTTGGCCTGACTAACCTGGAGCTCTGGGATGTTCAGTGACAACTCTGTGCCCTTGGAAAGACTGAGGCTCTTTATTTTTCACAGAATCAGTGAAATAAGTCCCAATAAGACAGCAAAGAGAACCCCTCAACAGTGAAAACTCTCAAATATCATCAATAACCCTCAATCGCAGAACAGGACATAATTTAATGATTTAATAAATAAATGATGCGCTTTGTTTTGAAGTTTTGGTTTGACATTTAAACTCAAACATGTTTAAAGAGTGGGAAGGACTCCGATGATTGACATTATGGAGGTGGTGGGGATAAGGTTGCCAACTGTGATTAAATGTATTCCTGAAGGTTTTGTCGCTTGACTTTCCATGTGTGTGCACGGTAGCACAGTGGATAGCACTGTGGCTTCGCTACGCCAGGGTCCCAGGTTCGATTCCCCGCTGGGTCGCTGTCTGTGTGGAGTCTACACGTTCTCCCCGTGTCTGTGCGGGTAAATAAAGATAAACAGAAATTTTGGGTGCCCCATTGGGGGGGTAAGGGGGGGGGGGGGGGTAACATTGGGCACCACAGCCGTGGCAGTGCGTCGATCACCTGTTTGCCGCTGCCCACTCCTTCGGGTATTTTACCAACAAAGGAATACATCTCAGGTGGTCCTTCTTGCCCGGGGACCAATTGAAAAAAAATGAAATGAAATGAAAATCGCTTATTGTCACGAGTCGGCTTCAATGAAGTTACTGTGAAAAGCCCCTAGTCGCCACATTCCGGCGCCTGTTCAGGGAGGCTGGTAATGGAGCCTCAGAGGCAAGAGCTCCTCCACGATGTGGGGGCAGAATGCCTCCCTCAAGCCAACTGAACCCCGTTGCCCACTAAATGGCTGTGGGGTGAGATTGCCAATTGCAGCTAGGCACGCCCCTGGGTTTCTATACCAGGGGTGGGGACGCAGCTTCCAACCACTGCTGATATCCACCCACCAATGAGGGGGTAGGAACTCTCCATGTCGGCAAAACAAATCCTGCTGGGATTGCTTGTAGACTTCCCGGGATGGTGGGGTGGGAGGCCTCATTCAAACGCACTCAGTGCCAGATCGAGGGACCCGGCATTGACAAGGTTGTGGGTTGTGCTGAGACCCACCCACCTGCCCTTGCTATTGGCATCCCCTACCTGCACCATGCCCCCACTCCCACCACCCCCATGGGAGCCCCACCCTACGGTCCCACTCCCACCATTACTCACCTGGGGCCTCGATCACTTGGTGATTCCCAACCTCTGATTGGCCGGCAGCCCTTGGCTCCTCGCAGTGTGTTTAGATTTCCAGGAGACATTTGTGAAGTTGCCACATCAGAGGTTATTGTGGAAAATAAAAGCTCATGCTACAGAGGGTAACATTGGCACGGAAAGATGGTTGGCTGGCTAACAGGAAGCAGAGAGTAGGTATAAGTGGGTCTTTTTTCAGGCTGGCAAAATGTAATGGGTGGAGTGCCACATGGATCGGTGCTGGGACCGTAACTGTTTGTATAAATGACTTGGATGAAAAGATGAAAGGCCAAATTTGCTGACGACACAAAGATAGGTCGGAACGTAAGTTGTGGAGAGGACGTAAGGAGGCGACAAAAAGGTAATGATAGGTTAAGTGGTGGGCCAAGTTCTGGCCAATGGAGTATCATGTGAGAAAATGTGAAATGGTCCATTTTGGCAGGAAGAATAAAAGGGAAGCATATGACATAAATAGCGAGAGATTGCAGACCTCTGAGATGCAGAGGGGTTTGGGTGTCCTGGTGCATAGAAGGCGAATATACGGGTAAAGCCAGTCATTGGGAAAGATAATAGAACGTTATCATTTATTGCGAGGGGAATTGAATACAAAAGTGGGGGAGGTTATGCTTCAGTTGCACAGAGGGCCAGTGAGACCGCTTATGGAGTATTGCGTACAGCACTTGGTCACCTTATTCCAGGAAGGGTGAAAATGCATTGGAAACAGTTCAGAGAAGGTCTGTCAGACTAACACCTGCAATGGCCGGGTTGTCTTATGAGGACAGGTTGGTGAGGTTTGGCTTGTACCGGCTGGAGTTTAGAAGAGTGAGAGGCGACTTGATTGAAACAGGCAAGATCCTGAGGGGCGTTGACAGAGTGGGGTGGGGAGGAGATGTTTCCTCTTGTGGGAGAATCCAGAACTGGGAGTCACCGTTTAAAAGTAAGGGGTAAAATTTGTTCACTCAGAGGGCCTTGAGCCTTTGGAACACCCTTCCTGAAAAGGCAGTGGAAGCAGAGCCTTTGAATATTTCTAAGGCAGATGTTGATAGATTATTGGTAAGCAAGGGAGTGATAGGTTATCGGGGTGGGCAGGATGCAGATTTGACGTTACTATCAGATCAGCCGTGATCTTATTGAATGGCGGAGCAGGTTCGAGGGGCCGAATGGCCTCCTCCTGCCACTTGCTCCCCTGTACTCGTGTCCTACAACCTCTGAGTGAATTTGGAGTTGTCGGGTCGATTTTCTGAGGTTGATTAGCCAGAAAAGATCTTGCCTGCAGTCTACACTTGGCCAGAGATCCATGGGTGCGCTGCCCATGACTATACTCCAGTTGATTGTACATATATATAACACAACTCTCATCAGGCTTAGGCCACAGTGTCAGCAAGTTATGAGTTCGATTCGCACACTACGACCTGAGCTCATTAATCTACGCTGCCACTGCAATGCCTATACCAGGGGAGGGCTGCATTGCTGGTGGCGCTGTCGCTTTTTTTGGTGGGATCTTAAGCTTGTTTCGGATGAGCGTTAACAGCAAGTGATCGCTCAATTTGAGTTCACTGTGAGTGCCAGGCCCTATTGGAAGCAATGATAGATATGCACTATTTCAAGTGGTATCAATAGATTCACTAACATGGCAGGGAGGGTGGCACCTCTGACAATGCAGCATTCCTTTTATCTCATTCTTGTATTGGGATGTGGACACCACTGGCATTTGTTGCCCACTCCTAACCTATTGCCGTTTGATCTGAGTGTCTTGTTTGACCGTTTCAGATCGCAGTTAAGAGCCAACCACGTTGCTGTGTGGGTCTGGAGTCACATGTAGGCCAGACCTGGTAAGGACGGCAGATTTCCTTCCCTCAAGGGCCATTAGTGAACCAGATGGGTTTTTACAAAAATCGGCCATAGGGCGGGATCCTTCCGCCCTGCCCGCCGCACGATCACCACGGGCGAGGCGCGGACAATGGAGTCCGTTGACCGGGTGGGAGCGATCGGAGAATCCCGCCCATAGTCTCATGGTCATCGTTACTGAGGCCAGCTTCACATTCCAGGATTGTGGACTTGAATTTAAAATCCGCCAGCTGCTGTGGCGGGATTTGAACGCGTGTCGCCCAGAGATTACTTGTCCAGTGACATTATCACAGTGCCGTCATCTCCCCTATTACTGCACATCGGTACATTGGAGTGTTAACCGAGGTTATAGGGGTTTTGAACCCACAGCCCTTTGACCTAACATTCAAAAAGGTCGACTTTTTTTGATGGAAATAAGGGCGTTCATGGGATGTGGGCGTTACTGGCTGGGCCAGCATTTAATGCCCATCCCTGAGGGCAATTAAGAGTCAATCACATTGCTGTGGAGTCTGGAGTCAAAGATAGGCCAGACCAGGAAAGGATGACAGATTTCCTTCCCTGAAGGACATTAATGAACCAGATGGGTTTTGGACAATCGACGTGGTCATCGTTAGGCTTTTAATTCCAGGTTTTGATCGAACCCGGATCCCGAGAGTGTTACTCTGGGCCTCTGGATTATTAGCCCAGTGGCAATACCACTGTGCCACCACCTCCCCTCGTGCCTTTATAGAGCACCTTTCACGACCTCAGGACGTCCCAAAGTGCTTATCCAGAAGACAACACCCCTAAACACGCAGCATTCCTTCACCACCGTGCTGGAGAGTCGGTCTGGATTTTACGCTCAACGCCTGCGGGATGTGATTTAAACCTACCACCTTCTGATTCACAGATGAGTGGCCTGCCCACTGACTCATGGCTGACCCCCAAACTGAGAAAGCTGCTCAGCAGCAGCTGCAAATAGCTGATCCAATTAAAATTAAACAACAACACTGAACGGCGTTGGCCTTTGAGCTCGTTAACATGCCTGATTTAATGAGCGAAGCAGATCCCGCAGGCACAGCACTTGACATCAGTGTTAACGTTGGGCTCCAGGGGTCACACAGGTAAGAATTTACTTTGCATCTTCGGTGCTGCCTGGAGCCGATTGTGCTGCCACGTGAGAATTGACTTTGGCGCCAGCTGTGTTGGCATGTCCCCCCCCCCCCCCCCCCCCCCCCCCCCCCACTCCGCCCCGGTTAAATGTCAATTCAAATGATGCTTGCCAACTTATCCTCCCTAATGGGAAAGCTGGGCACAGGTCGAGGGGCATTCACCTCACAGCTGCACAGAGCACTAGCCTATTCTCAAAATGTGTTGATCAGGCTCCATTTGTACAGAAGCATCTTTCCCGTAACAGCCTCCCCGAACAGGCGCCGGGATGTGGTGACTAGGGGCTTTTCACGGTAACTTCATTTGAAGCCTACTCGTGACAATAAGCGATTTTCATTCATCTTGCATTTTGTACAACCCGAGCTTTTTGCCAAAAATCTCCAAGTGAAAGAAGGGAAGGAGAGGAACTCGCGTTTCTACAAAGCCCCGGTGATGATATGTGCCTGCATTCATCATCACGTAGAAAGAGCTCAGCAGAACAAGGGTTAACGTGGGACTGGAGAGTGGCGCTGCCCACAGTGTGATGTATGTAGTCGCATGGTCAGACGTGGGTCTAGAACAGAGCTCTGTAAGCAGATAGCCTGCATGGTGGGAGCATCGGCATGCAAAATCATACTTGGAACTGTAAATAGTTAAAGCCTACCAAGAAAGGTGTTGATGCTTAAACACAGGCGCCCCCGGACCTTGCCAATGAGACACCACCTCGGCAAAATAAAGAACGCACATTTAGTACATAATGTGACAAATCCACATGTACTCCTCTAGCTCCCCTATGTATAGTAATGTTGGTTTAAAGAAATAAAAGGAGATCAGGGGTTCTGGGGAGATGGCAGGAGAATGAGGATGAGGAACATATCAGCCATGAACGAATAGCGGAGCAGACTCGATGGGCCGAATGGCCGAATTCTGCTCCTGCATCTTATGGTCTTATGGACTTGCATTTATAATATAATAATCACAATCTTTATTGGTATAACAAGTAGGCTTACATTAACACTGCAATGAAATTATTGTGAAAATCCCCTCGTCGCCACATTCCGGCGCCTGTTCGGGTACACTGAGGGAGAATTCAGAATGTCCAATTCACCTAACAGCACATCTTTCGGAACTTGTGGGAGGGAACCGGAGCGCCCGGAGGGAACCCAACGCAGACAACGGGGAGAACGTGCGGACTCTGCACAGACAGCGAGCCAAGCTGGGAGTCGCACCCGGGCGCTGTGAAGCAACAGTGCTAACCACTCTGCCACCGTGCCGGGGAACATTGCAATCGGGACGGTGCGGGAAGAAAGAACAAATTAGAACTGACTCCACTTCTGTCCATTTCACTTGTATCTTGGAAAACGCAAAGTGCAGAATTCAGGAACAAGTTTATTCGGAGGGTGTGGAACTGGCTAGCACAAAGAGCAGTTGAGGCTTAGCGCATCGGCGGACTTAAGGGTAGGACGGGCAAGAACATAACAGAAAGGCATAGTGTGCTGAATGTCGGTGCAGTCCGTCTATTTAATTTCCCAACCTAGAATAATGAATGATTTCCGAGACCACATTTTCAGTAGCTCGCAACCGCAACGATAATGGAAGAGGGGCTCGCTTAGAAAGATCATTATTATTAGCATTTTTCCCGATTGCATGTTGCCCTGCTGGTGGATCCCGACAACTGCATCACCAACCCTCCCCACAGCAGCCTAATCATTCCTGCCTGTCACTTACTAGCTGTCAGAGGGGCTGTCAAAAGCAGCGGACACTTGGGAATATCACAGGCACTCTTTCAGCTTGAAATCCCTTCTCCAGGATAGATTATCCTTCAATAAAAAGCACTTTGCAAATCAATGACAGGCCCCGTTGTACATGGCACTGATTGCTCGCTCACCAGAAGCTTTTAGGAATGATTTGTCATGTCGAGGATATTCAAACGACGCTGGTGAAAGTGAAAGGAGTGTGCCGCAGGATACATCGCTCAAAGCTTCAAAACGTCACGGGGAAGCCATGGGCAAGTCACATTGTGTAGGAGTTGAAGGCCGAGCATAGTTAAGGAAAGTGTTTACATTTCACAAACACAAGGTGCCCCAGAGCGCTTTACAACCAATTAAACGCTGCTGAAGACTAGTCACTGGGCCGCAGCCAATTAATACACAGCCTTCCCTCCAATATAGTCAGAAGTAGGGATGTTCGCAGATAGGGCAGCATGGTTGCACAGTGGTTAGCATTGCTGCCTACGGCGCTGAGGACCCGGGTTCGAATCCTGGGTCACTGTCCGTGTGGAGTTTGCACATTCTCCCCGTGTCTGCGTGGGTTTCACCCCCACAACCCAAAGATGTGCAGGCTGGGTAGATTGGCCACTCTAAATTGCCCCTTAATTGGAAAAAATTATTGGGTACTCTAAATTTTAAAAAAGGGATGTTCACAGGTGACTGCAGTACTCGCTTCCATTCATCCAATGCCAGATACTTCCCGCATGCAGCAGGAGCTGGACAATACCAGGGTTGTGTTGGTAAATGCCAACTACACGCCACGCAAGTGCCAGACAATGACAATCTCTAACAAGGGAGTATCTCATTTTAATAATGACACAGGGAATCCACACTGAGTAAAATAAGAAACACCGACTATATGTACACTACCCGGTAGATCCCTATTGGGTTTCTATTCCGGTCAGTGCCTTCCTGGCTGACTTGTGATACATTGGGTAATTGAGATACCCTGCTCCAAACAGAGAACTCGCCCTCCGCAAGGTGCACAGGGAAGGCAAGCATTCCTACCTCATAGGCTCTGTGTGGGATATTACATTAACCTACACACCTTGCCATTCAATGGCATTAACCTTGCTGGATCCCCCACTATCAACATCCTGGGGGTTACTATTGACCAGTAACTGAACTGGACCAGCCATATAAATACTGTGGCTACAATAGCGGGTCAGATGCTGGGAATTGTGTGGCAAGTTCCCCACTGCCTGATTCTCCAAGACCCGTCGGGTATCTGATGGAATAACCCTTACTTGCCTGGCTTAGTGCAGCTTCAATAATACTCTTGATGAATGACAGCATCCAGGGCAGGGCGACCCAGTTGATTGGCAGCCCATTTCACAAAACATTGAGCATTCACTCCCTCCACCACCGGTGCACAGTGACAACAATGTGCCACAATCAATGCTGCAGACTTCAGAGAGTGGTTTCGAGTGTGGAACTCACAACCAGATGGAGTAAATAGCATTTTGCGAAGCTGGGTAAACAGGGGAGACAGGCGTCTCGAAAGGTAAGTTGAAGGGGTTAGATGAAGTGAGGTGAGAGAGATCAAGTGGAGCATAGACACTGGAATGGAGAGGATGAACCGAACGGCCAGCTTCTGAGATACACCCGCCTTCTGAGTTTGCTGGTTTGACAAGATCCCGTAAATGGCTTTGGTGCCTCAGTGGGAGTTAGCTAATGCCGGCTGTTGATCAACTCGGCCCCGATGTGGGCCTCGGGTGGAGTTAAGGGCCAGGATTCTCCCCTACCCGGCGGGGTGGGGGGACCCGGCGTGATGGAGTGGCGTGAACCACTCCGGCGTCAGGCCGCCCCAAAGGTGCGGAGGTCTCCGCACCTTTAGGGGCCTGGCCTTCATCTTGAGGGGCTAGGCCCGCGCCAGAGTGGTTCCCGCTCCGCCGGCTGGCGTGAACGGCCTTTGGCGCCATGCCAGCTGGGGCCGAAAGGACTTCGCCGGCTGGCGTAAGTCCGCGCATGCGCCGGAGCTTCAGCGGCTGCTGACGTCATCCCGGTGCATGCGCAGGGGAGGGGGTCTCTTCCGCCTCCGCCATGGTGAAGACCATGGCGAAGGCGGAAGAAAAAGAGTGTCCCCACGGCACAGGCCTGCCCGCCAATCGGTGGGCCCCGATCATGGGCCAGGCCACCGTGGGGGAACCCCCCGGGGTCAGATCGGCCCGCGCCCACCCCCCCGGACCCCGGTGCCCGCCCGCGCCGCCAATCCCGCCGGTACGGTAGGTGGTTTAATCCACGCCGGCGGGAGAGGCTTGTCAGCGGCGGGACTTCGGCCCATCACGGGCCGGAGAATCGCCGCGGGGGGCATTCCCGCCCCCTCCGAATATCGGGTGCCGGAGAATTCGGGACACAGCGGGGGCGGGATTGACGCCGGCCCCGGGCGATTCTCCTGAAGGACATCGGAAAGTACAATTCCTTCAGGAGGGAAGAAGCTGTAGGTTCCTGCAGCTGATTATGTCATTCGCTCTTGTGACTCACAATGACACAAAGTACTTGGAAAATCTAGGCCAGAATGACCACAAAGCAAACACCACCAGTTCAATCGTGACTCGGAGTGAGAATCTATTTAGGGAAGTGCCAAACATTGCAATTGCTCTCTGACTGACCTGAGTTCCTGTTTGTTCCTCAGATCTTTTGATTCACCTTTCTTTGTTTTTTTTTTAAAAGGAACCTGCTTAACTTGAGCATCGGCCCCAATCCTACCACCGATCTATACAAAGCAACCTCTTTTATTTTCGGTTGCTATGCTTCGGAGCAGCACTATACCTGCATGAACTAAATCAGATTGATTGGTAAAGAGGAATCAATAAGGCTTGTTCACTGTGGGAGCAGATTTCATTAAGACGACTTTATCACGGTGACAGTACACTTCTTTCACCTCGCAGAGATTCACCGGGATGCCTTTAGTTCTGAAGGTTCTCCTGTGCCTGATGAAATACCCACAATATCGAGCCCGTGTCCTTGGTGTCGTGAGGCAGCAATGCTAACCACTGGGCCAGCCCTATCTATTTCCTTCTTAAAGATATTCATTGCTTTGGCCTCCACAGACTCCTGTAGTAGAGGATTCCACAGGTTCCACCTTCACCTCGATCCTAAATGGCCGACCCCGTATCCTGAGACTGTGACCCTTTGTTCTAGACCGCCCCCGCTCCCCCCCCCCCCCCCCCCCCCCCCCCCCCCCCCCCTCCCAGCCAGAGGAAACAACAACCCTAAATCCAGCCTGTCCGGCCCTGTCACAACTTTGTACATTTCAATGAGGTCCCCTCTCATTCTTCGAAATCCCAATGACTAGAGACCCAGTCAGCCCAATCTCTCCTCCGTATGATAATCCTGCCGCCCCAACAAATCAGCCTGGTGAACCTTCGCTGCACTCGCTCGATGACAAGCATATCCTTTCTTTGAGAAACCAAAACGGTGAGCTATGCTTGAAGTGAAGGAAGTGAAGAATAGGGGCTGTTTAGCACACTGGGCTAAATCACTGGCTTTGAAAGCAGACTAAGATAGGCCAGCAGCACGGTTCGATTCCCGTACCAGCCTCCCCGAACAGGCGCCGGAATGTGGCGACATGGGGCTTTTCACAGTAACTTCATTGAAGCCTACTCGTGACAATAAGCGATTTTCATTTCATTTCATTTTCAAGTAGGGTCTCACCAAGGCCCTGTACATCTGTCACCAGGAGGCTGCCTTCAGGCAGCTGAATTGGCCTCCACCACCTGCAGAAACCTGCTGGCTTTAGAACATAGAACATTATAGCGCAGTACAGGCCCTTCAGCCCTCGATGTTGCCCCGACCTGCGAAACCACTCTAAAGCCCATCTACACTATTCCCTTATCGTCCATATGCCTATCCAATGACCATTTAAATGCCCTTAATGTTGGCGAGTCCACTACTGTTGCAGGCAGGGCATTCCACGCCCTTACTACTCTCTGAGTAAAGAACCTACCACTGACATCTGTCCTATATCTATCTCCCCTCAATTTAAAGCTATGTCCCCTTGTGCTAGACATCACCATCCGAGGAAAAAGGCTCTCACTGTCCACCCTATCTAATCCTCTGATCATCTTGTATGCCTCAATTAAGTCACCTCTTAACCTTCTTCTCTCTAACGAAAACAGCCTCAAGTCCCTCAGCCTTCCCTCATAAGATCTTCCCTCCATACAAGGCAACATCCTGGTAAATCTCCTCTGCACCCTTTCCAATGCTTCCACGTCCTTCCTATAATGCGGCGACCAGAATTGCACACAATACTCCAAATGCGGCCACATCAGAGTTTTGTACAGCTGCAACATGACCTCATGGCTCCGAAACTCAATCCCTCTACCAATGAAAGCTAACACACCGTACGCCTTCTTAATAACCCTCTCAGCCTGGGTGGCAACTTTCAGGAATCTATGTACATGGACACCGAGATCACTCTGCTCATCCACACTACCAAGAATCTTACCATTAGCCCAGTACTCTGTCTTCCTGTTATTCCTTCCAAAATGAATCACCTCACACTTTTCTGCATTGAACTCCATTTGCCACCTCTCAGCCCAGCTCTGCAGCTTATCTATGTCCCTCTGTAACTTGTAACACCCTCCGCACTGTCCACAACTCCACCGACTTTAGTGTCATCTGCAAATTTACTCACCCATCCTTCTACGCCCTCCTCCAGGTCATTTCTAAAAATGACAAACAGCAGTGGCCCCAAAACAGATCCTTGTGGTCCACCACTAGTAACTGGACTCCAGTCTGAACATTTCCCATCAACCACCACCCTTTGTCTTCTTCCAGCTAGCCAATTTCTGATCCAAACTGCTAAATCACCCTGAATCCCATGCCTCCGTATTTTCTGCCATAGCCTACCGTGGGGAACCTTATCAAACACTTTACTGAAATCCATATACACCACATCAACTGCTTTACCCTCATCCACCTGTTTGGTCACCTTCTCAAAGAGCTCAATAAGGTTTGTGAGGCACGACCTACCCTTCACAAAACCATGTTTACTATCTCTAATCAAATTATTCCTTTCCAGATTATTATACATCCGATCTCTTATAAACCTTTCCAAGACTTTGCCCACAACAGAAGTAAGGCGCACTGGTCTATAGTTACCAGGGTTGTCTCTACTCCCCTTCTTGAACAAGGGGACAACATTTGCTATCCTCCCATCTTCTGGCACTATTCATGTGGACAAAGGTGACTTAAAGATCAAAGCCAAAGGCTCTGCAATCTCCTCCCTAGCTTCCCAAAGAATCCTAGGATAAATCCCATCCGGCCCAGGGGACTTATCTATTTTCACACTTTCCAGAATTGCTAACACCTCCTCCTTATGAACCTCAAGCCCTTCTAGTCTGGTAGAAACCTGCTGGCTTTTGTTTATTCTTTCACGGGCTGTGGGCATCATTGCCCATCGCTAACTGCCCTTGAACTGAGTGTTCCACTCGGCCATTTCAGAGGGGCAGCTGAGAGTCAAGCACATTGCTGTAAATCTGGAGTCACATGTAGGCCAGACCGGGTAAGGGGGAACGGTTTCCTTCCCGAATAAAGGGGCATCAGTCAAACAGACGGGGTTTAACAACAATCAATAGATGCCATGGTTACCATTAGTGAGACTATTTTTATATTCCAGATTACATTCAAATTAGATTTTACCCGTAGGGCAGCACGGTGGCACAGTGGTTAGCACTGCTGCCTCACGGCGCCGAGGACGCGGGTTCGATCCCGGCTCTGGGTCACTGTCCGTGTGGAGTTTGCACATTCTCCCCGTGTTTGCATAGGTCTCACCCCCACAACCCAAAGATGTGCAGAGTAGGTGGATTGGCCACGCTAAATTGCCCCTTAATTGGAAAAAAAGCATTGGGTACTCTAAATGTATTTACAAAAATTAAATTTCATCCGGTGCTACGTTGGGATTTGAACCCACGATCCCAGATTTTGGTTCTCAGATTGTGAATCCACTGACATTGCCAGTTTGCCACCAGTTATATGGAGCGAATGAGCTCGCATGCTGGCTACTTTTCACACTCACCCTGCTTCTGATCCCCGCCAAGCCTCAGCATTTAGCCGCCTCGTTAACCTGTGGAGGCTTGACCTGGAATCATAGAATCCATACAGCGTAGACGGAAGGCATTCAGAGTGGGAGCAGGAGCTTGGTGGTGAGATGGAGGATGGCTTATGGGCGGACGCCTTGAGCAGAATCAACGCGACCGCGACGTGCGCCAGGCTCAGCTTGATCCAATTCAAGGCGGTCCATTGGGCCCACATGACAGTGGCCCGGATGAGCAGATTCTTTGGGGTGGAGGACAGGTGTGTAAAATGTGCGGGAGGACCAGCGAACCATGTCCCACATGTTCTGGGCGTGTCCAAAACTTTGGGGATATTGGCAGGGGTTTGCGGACGTCATGTCCAGAGTATTGAAAACAAGGGTGGCAATGAGTCCAGGGGTGGCGATTTTTGAGGTGTCGGAAGACCCGGGAGTCCAGGCGGAGAAAGAGGCAGATCTTCCGGCCTTTGCTTGCCTGATAGCCTGGAGACGGATACTGCTGGCTTGGAGGGACTCAAAGCTCCCGAAGTCGGAGACCTGGCTAACTGACATGGTGAGCTTTCTCGGACTAGAGAAGATTAAGTTCACCTTGAGAGGGTCACTGTATCAGCCTCCCCCAACAGGTGCCGGAATGTGGCGACTAGGGGCGTTTCACAGTAACTTCATTTGAAGCCTACTTGTGACAATAAGCGATTTTCATTTCATTTCACTGCTAGGGTTCGCCTGGAAGTGGCAACCATTCATCGACTTCTTCGCATAGAATTAATTGTCACTGGGGGAGGGGGTGGGAGTAGGAGGGAGGGTGGGGGTAGCTTTGAATAGGGGGTTAATTTGGCGGGTCTTGGCGGGTTGGGAGTCGGTGATTGCACTATGTTTATTATTCTTTGTACATTGTTTTTTGTATACTGTTTTTGTAGTGCCAGAAATACCTAATTAAAATTGTTCGTTAAAAAAAAGAGGAGGCCATTCAGCCCATCGAGTCTGCAGTGACCCTTCGAAAGACTATCCCACTCAAGCCCAATCCCCCACCCTATTCCTGCCACCCCACGAAGATGCAATTCAGCACGGCCAATCCACCTAATCCGGCACATCTTTGGACTGTAGGAGGAAACCGGAGCACCCGGAGGAAACCCACGCAGACACAGGGAGAACATTAGAAAATTAGTCCCATGGGCAGTACGCTCTCTTGAATGGTTTTCTTCGTGCTCCTGGCTGCTATTGTGCAAAGTATTGTGCGGCGTTTCTGAGTGACATGCAAAAGATGCTGGATAAATGCCTGGCTTTATTTTTCTGTAAAATAACTGCTGTAAGTTGGAATAGTTTATGAATCACTCCGAGGTATTTAAATGGAACAATGACAGCTGTGGAAAATGTGTGCCAAAATTGCGATAATTTTACACAACAGGACTTCTGGGCTTTTCAAAGCTTAAAACACTCGGAATCTATACAAAGTGCACTCAAAGCGTAATCCCCTAGGGAGAAAAAAAAAGGCCAGTTTGCATTCCTATTATAAAGTTATAATATCAAGGGCAATTATGGACATAAGTGGAAGTCATAAATAATTGAGGTATTTTAGCTGGAATGGGTGTAGGTGAATGTAAGTACAACATCATTATAAATTCCTTGGCAGCAATTAGCTTTCTTCACGTAGAAGTACGGAACAGAGTGGAAAATGCTGAGCATTTTCTTCACGCAGCAACAAAACACTAAAGCTTGCACCTGACTCGGATAGCTTCCAGCTTTATTGAAAAGGCTGCTTTTCTGTTGTGCTATTCTGACCCCTCTGGCTTTCCTGCAATGGAATATTAATTGTATTGTTACAGTTAAGGATGTAGAGGTGGAGGCCGTTCATTGATTCAGCATCTTGAGCACATATAAAGAGAGACTGTCGTCTGACCTGACTGCCTTCCCATCTCTACCGCAGCTACATTGCATGGCCAGACGGCCCCTGGCGAGGGGGCAATCAGTGTCCCCTGCCACACTTCAGGCCTTCTGTGACCCCGTGTGATCTGTGGGGGGCCTGGGGTGAATCATCATCCCTGATAATGACATTTTTGTTTAGTTCGTCAATTTCCCTTTGAGGTTTTGTTTTAGTTACAGAGCCCCCTCTCGTTTAATTTATTGATTATTGTTTTTCTTAAAAGTGTATGAAGAGAGACTCAATGGTCTCCCCTCTGCCACAACTATGGCTGCAGCCGGGTGACCAGGGAGGTAGAGCACACAGCGACCACCCGTATGCTTCAGGCCTTCCGCTTCCGGTGGGCACCGCAGGGGCAAGAGTGCGTCATCACTCCTGGAAACAATATTTTACTTTGGTAAGTTAACTTTCCTTTTGGTTCAATTAGTTAAGTTTCCTTGGACTTTTTCCAAAGATATGCAGGTTAGGTGGATTGGCCATGCTAAATTGCCCTTAGTGTCCAAAATGGTTAAGTGGGGTTACGGGGTTACGGGGATAGGGCGAAGGTGTGCATTTAAGCTAGGGTGCTCTTTCCAAGGGCCGGGGCAGACTCGATGGGCCCAATGGCCTCCTTCTGTACTGTAAATTCTATGATTCTTTTTGATTTTTGTTACAGTCGCCCCCTTCTCGTTTTTGTTTAATTTGTTGATCGTTTATTTTCTGAAAAGGGAAAGCAAATAGGGGGTACCTCATTCAGGGGCTGTCACCCCCAAAAATAACCAATTTGGTTCATTTTGTTTCAGTAAAAATTTGCTTCACTGTGGTTTATAAAGGAGCCCATTGGGACACTGGAGGTTGGTGAGGGAGGAGATAGACATGTTTAAGTGTTGCACTGTCTGAGTGAATCGAGCATTAAGGGTTTGGTTTCCTCCTTCACTGCCTGGTTTCAAAATTAGTTAACACCTGCTGATGCTGTGTGATAATAATAATAATCTTTAGTGACACAAGTAGGCTTACATTAACACTGCAATGAAGTTACTGTGAAAAGCCCCTAGTCGCCACATTCCGGCGCCTGTTCGGGTACACGGAGGGAGAATTCAGAATGTCCAATTCACCCAACAAGCACATCTTTCGGGACTTGTGGGAGGAAACTGGAGCACCCGGTGGAAATCCACACAGTCATGGGGAGAATGTGCAGACTCCGCACAGACAGTGACCCAAGCCGGGAATCGAACCTGGGTCCCTGGCGCTGTGAAGCAACAGTGCGAACCACTGTGCTACCGTAAAGTCAATTCTTATTGCGGCATTCTCTAATCTGATGGTGTACTCCCGTTTGTTATCAGGGAGCCAATTCTTCACATCCACTCGAAATGTCCAGTACGATTGGTGTTGCCGATCCTTCTAGAACACTCCAGTGACCAATTTTCAGCTTTCTGCTGTGAGCGGACTGGGAGAAAAATCATATGGTTGGTTTTTTTCTTCATTTGTTCACGGGATGTATGCGTCCTTCCCAGATTTCTTTCCCTGGAGGACATTAGTGAACCAGATGGATTTTTACAACAATCGACAATGGTTTCATGGTCATCATTCGGCTTCTAATTCCAGTTTTTAATTGAATTCAAATTCCACCATCTGCTCTGGCAGGATTCGAACCCATGTCACCTGAGCATTGCTCTGGGTCTCTGGATTACCAGTCTAGTCACAATACCACTGCACCACTGCCTCCCCATCCTGACAGTGCAGCAGGAGGCCATTCAGCCCATCGAGTCTGCACCAACCCTCCACCCAAGCTCATTCCCCTGCCCTATCCCAATAACCCCTTCACCTAACCTATACATCTTTTTTGGACACTAAGGGGCGATTTAGCATGGCCAGTCCACCTAACCTGCACACCTTTGGACTGTGGGAGGAAACCGGAGCACCCGGAGGAAACCCACGGGGGGAAAGTGCAAACTCCACACAGACAGTGACCCAAGGTGGGAATTGAAGCCGGATCCCTGGCGCTGTGAGACAGCAATGCTAACCACTGTGTCACCGTGCCCACAAATGTCACAATTATTTAGCATAAGTGCTCTCTACAACATAGAGCATAGAACATTACAGCGCAGTACAGGCCCTTCGGTCCTCGATGTTGCGCCGACCTGTGAAACCACTCTAAAGCCCATCTACACTATTCCCTTATCAGGAATATAATATAATATAAGGCCTCCAGTCTTCTAACCTCCATTACTGGAGCTCATCTAAACCTCTACTACCTCCATCCTGACTTGCATCCAATCCTATTCACAAATGGGGCCTAGGTTGACTGACGTATATTGGCTCTGATGCTGCCAATGCCTCACCTTCATACTCAAATTGTCCAGGTTCTCAGCCCTCTATCTCTACAACCTCCTGCAGCACTCAAACCCTTCACGATCTTACCGCTTGTCCAACCTGTGGCCCAATTTTCAACTCCGCAACATTGGCCACCGTGCCTTCAGCTGCCTGGTCACTGGGATACCACCGCACACCTCCTTAATAAGCAAACACTGAATACTTCTTCGACTCTCCAACTCTCTTTCCTCCTTTCAAATTAATCAAGCTTTTGCTCCACAGTGCTCAAGTCCCCCTCGTAAGAAAAATGTCGCGGATGCTGAAATGTGAAGCAAGAATGCAGGATGATGGGAAAACTCCGCAGTTCTGGCAGCATCTGTAAGGAGAGGAAACAGAGGTATTGTATCGAGTCCTTTTGACTCTTCATCAGAACTGAAGAGGGGAGAAAACGTGTTACAGATGTGAGACATTGGAACAAAAAGTAGCAATTTTCAGAACTAGGCACAGATGGCCCAGTGTGGGAGGGGGAGGGGATGTTTGAATGGAGGCAGTACACATGAAGGGTGTTTTGAATAAAGGGGATATTTTCTCACTTTAAGGTCACAATATAAATGTGCAACGTTGTCATACAGGCATCAAGCTTGGTGGCTCCCTAATCACTACATCCTGAATTATCACATCTCCCCGCCCCTCCTCCTGGTTGGGAACGACAAACAGTTGCTTTGTCTGTACGTTTGCAGTCTATATCAAAAATAAATCCTCCGGTCCAGATATGTTTAGCATATAGATTGGCCCTGCTTAATTCCCCTCAGACTAATCGCGTGCCTACAGCATAGAAAATTCAGCTTCACTTTGTTACAAATGGGATGCAGAGCTGTTCAACGGAAGTGGTGCAGATCAACACAAAACTTGCTTATCGTCAGGCTGAGGATAGGAAAATTAAAATTAATGTCAGCCCTGACTGAGCACGTTATTCACAATGTATTTGCTGATCCGTTGAAATGCGCATTACTGTGTAAACGGCTGAATTCTTTTCCAAGGGTTAGACAGGTGGCACGTTGAGAGGTTTCGTTTTAAATTGTCAGCAGAATTGAAAGGAGGCCCGAGCCAAGGACTCTTGGGATTGCCGCCAGATGGGACAGCACCGGAGAGAGCAGTGGCCGAATGGGCTGGCCCTTGAAGATGGTGCCCCGTGGAATGTTGGGAAAAGGGCTCCTCAACTTCAACCTTTGCAAGTCATTGGGGAAGGTGTAGATTGGAATGGACGGCGGCCTTAGGGAATGAGGTGGTGATTGTAATATCCCACACGGGATCTACGGGTGGGAATGATTGTCTTCCCAGTGATCCTCACAGAGTATCCGCTCCCCCACTAGGGGACGGGGGAACTCTAACTAACCAATGGAAATAAGGTCAGCCAGTAAGGCGCTGACCAGAGAGCCAGTAGGGATCTACCGGGAATTGTATGTATCGTATTGTAAATAAATCTAGTTCGGTAGTTTAATTGGTGCGGACTCCCTGTGTCCTTATTAAAGTGGTGCTACACAGTTCACTTAGGGAGTCCAGGTTGCTGCGGCAACATGTACCTTTACAAGCATATTGTTGTCTAGAGCTCAGCATAGAGATGGTAAAGGCTCCAATGTTCTGTCCATCACATGGCTCACCAGGAATCTCCCCCTCCTGCCCTTGTCACCTCCATGTGTCAGGAGGATTTGCATGTCGGCCATCAGGGTGGGTTTCGAACCCAGGACGTCTTGCTCAGAGGCAGAGACACCACCCAGGGCGCCACCCAGCAGGAAGGGAGAAATGCCAAGGGGAGTGGAAACAGACCTAGAATGTACAGCGAAGGGAGAGGTGGAAAGGAAAGAGGAGAAATTGCTGAGGAGGCCTCACTTCAACATTGAAACGAGGCTCCTTCACCCACTTCCACATCCCTTTGTGAAATTTCTTAGAAGTAGTGGGAGTTTGTGTTGCCGGCAGCTCATCGCAGGTACGATGATTGTGCGATACCCGAGGGTCAATCTAGGAGGGTGCCCTGGGCCCCTACAATCTGACACAACCAGCCTCCCAGTTTTGGGTGCAAATGGTTTGAACATAAGAACTAGGAGCAGGAGTAGGCCGTCTGGCCCCTCGAGCCTGCTCCATTCAATAAGATCAGGGACAATCTTTTTTGTGGACTCAGCTCCACTTACCCACCCGCTCACCATAACCCTTAATTCCTTTACTGTTCAAAAATCTATCAACAGACTTCTTACTGTGCTCACCCCAGTCCAACGCCGGCATCTCCACATCAAAAACCTATCGGCCCTCGCCTTAAAAATATTCAACAAGGTCGCCTGCTTCACTAGACAGGGAACTCCATGGATTCACAACCCTCCTCCTCAACTCAGTCCTAAATCTGCTCCCCCTTATTTGGAGGCAATGCCCTCGAGGGCTGCACGGTAGCACAGTGGTTAGCACTGTTGCTTCACAGCGTCAGGGCTCCAGGTTTGATTCCCGGCTTGGGTCACTGTCTGTGCGGAGTCTGCACGTTCTCCCCGTTGTCTGCGTGGGTTTCCTCCGGGCGCTCCGGTTTCCTCCCACAAGCCCCGAAAGACGTGCTTGTTAGGTGAATTGGACATTCTGAATTCTCCCTCTGTGTACCCGAACAGGCGCCGGAATGTGGCATCTGGGGGCTTGTCACAGTAACATCATTGCAGTGTTAATGTAAGCCTACTTGTGACAATAATAAAGATTATTATTAATCCCTTCCGCCAGCAGACTTCGCTAAACCAGTCAATTAAATCCCCATGAACCACTTGATCAGACAGCAATGACCCTCCGCCCCATCCCCTCGCCCTTCTCGCCCCCCCCCCCCCCACTTAATATCCCAGCACAAGTCCGATTATGAGGGGGAGGGGGGAAGCAAATATGTTATCAGAATGCTCAGAGTGAAGCAACTGAAAAACAGCAGCATATGGGCCGAGTTCTACTTCACTGAAACTGGGCTTTCAACTCGATCTCTCTGATTACCATCTGAAACAGATGATGTGAATTAATTGGCCGAAAACAGTTCTCATGTTGAGAGGCAGCTCTGCGAAAAATCTGTTCTTTTTTTTTTCCAACAGCAGCTGCATAAAAACACTCGGCAAGTTTCAGCTCTCCAAAGTCCATCTTAGCTTTACACTTCGTACGCCTGTTGGCATTCTAAAGTGTGGCCCTGTCACGCTATGTAACGTCTGTTTAAGAAGTGGAATAGGGTTGACTGGAATGTTGATTTGGTGGAATGGACTGTACTATTTTTTTTAAAAACTGAAACAAGAAGAGAAAATGCCAGAAAAAGCTGGTTTAGCACAGTGGGCTAAACAGCTGACTTGCAATGCAGAACAAGGCCAGCAGCGCGGGATCAATTCCCGTACCGGCCTCCCCGAACAGGCGCCGGAATGTGGCGACTAGGGGCTTTTCACAGTAACTTAATTGAAGCCTACTCGTGACAATAAGCGATTATTATTATTATAAGTCAGCAGATCAGGCAGCACCTACAGGGGGGAGAAAACAGAGTTAACGTTGCACGTCCGTATGACTCTTCATCTAGACTATAGAAAAATCTTTATTGTCACAAGTAGGCTTACATTAACACTGCATTGAAGTAACTGTGAAAAGCCCCTCATCGCTACAATCCGGCCCCTGTTCGGGTACACAGAGGGAGAATTCAGAATGTCCAAAATTACCTTCCAGTACGTCTTTCAGGACTTGTGGGAGGAAAAGGGAGCACCCGGAGGAAACCCACGCTGACACGGGGAGAACGTGCAGACTCCGCACAGACAGTGACCCAAGCCGGGAATCGAACCTGGGACCCTGGAGCTGTGAAGCAACAGTGCTGACCACTGTGCTACCGTGCTGCCTAAAGTGAGGGAAAATGTGTTGGACACTAAACTGTAGCTGGGAGAGATTGCAACAAGGTGTAGCAAACGTACGAACGAGAGACGTATGGCCCGGTGTGGGAGGTGGGGGGCGGGGGAGGGGGGGGGGGGGTAGAAGGTTATTTCACCTTGAGGCAAAAAAGGTGTCTGGGATATAAAAAAAAGGGGGGTTCAGGTGGATGAGAAACATCTCAGTCTAAAGTTGTTGAGATCAACGTTGAGTCCTGAGGGCTGTATAGCGACCACTCAGAAGACAAGGTGCTGCTTCGTGCTTCACGGGAGTGATGCAGCAGGCCAAGGGCGGAGGACGCGGGCACGAGAGCAAGATGCTGAGTTCACGTGGTGCGGAACAGGATGGTTGAGGCCTTGCTTATGGGCTGAGCGAAGGTGTTCCACAAAGCTTTTATTCATTCCCCCCGCTTCTCCCATCCTTTGTTGAAATTGTTAATTTGCTCTTACTGGTACCCGTTCCAATGTTACTGCCTCACACATTCAATCAAACTGCCTTTCATTACGACGCATAAAATGAAGAGACCGTGAAATTAAACGAAAGTGGGTTTGCGAAGGGAATAGAGCCTCCTGGGTTCTTTCGCATGTGCTTGCTCACCTGGAGAGAAAGGGGGACGAAGAAACTTGGGCTGGGAAAGAATTCAATACTCGAATGGCAGATCGACATAAAGAGCTTGCAATTGCTGCGTCCCTTGTGGCAATCATCTTCTGTATGAATGATTCCGACTTCACACTCCCGATGGGCCCCTGGACCCACCCCTTAAGGGGATCAGGCACCTGTCACTGAATTGAAGACCACACAAGACTCAAGTCTGCATCTCTTTGAGGCCTGTGCTTGGACTGCTGGTCTTATTGGGTCTATATATATATATATTTATGGGCAGCACGGTAGCGCAAGTCATTAGCACTGTGGCTTCACAGCGCCATGGTCCCAGGTTCGATTCCCTGCTGGGTCACTGTCTGTGCGGAGTCTGCGTGGGTTTCCTCCGGGTGCTCCGGTTTCCTCCCACAACTCCCGAAGGACGTGCTTGGTAAGTGAATTGGACATTCTGGATTCTTCCTCTGAGTACCCAAACAGGTGCTGGATCGTGGCAACTAGGGGATTTTCACAGTAACTTTATTGCAGTGTTAATGTAAGCCGGCCTGTGACAATAAAGGTTCTTATTGTTATTCCAGATTTATTAATTGAACTGAAACATTTCACCAGCTGCCAGGGTGGGATTTGAACCCATGGCCCCAGAGCATTAGCCTGAATTAACCTTGATCACCTGAACAGTGACATTGCCACGACACTATTATCTCCCGAGATGACTACAGGATGTCCCAGAATGCTTTGTGGTGTCAGCCCTGTTTCAGCTGGCAGCACTCCCTTCTCTGCATCAGAAGATTGTGGTCAATGCCCCACATCAGAGACTCGGGCACCAAATCAAGGCTGAAACTCCACTGCCGCACTGAGGGAGTGCTGCACTGTTGGAGGTGCCAGCCATTGGATTAGACGTGAAGCAATGAACATGCCTGCCCTCTAGGTAGAAACAAGTTCCCAAGGCACTATTTCATTCAAGAGCAGCCCATTTTTCCTTCCTATTATTAAATGAATCAAATAACCAACTAAAGTAAATCAAATAAACTGAAAGACGAATTAAAGGGCCAAGGGATACTGCCCAAAGCAAAAAGTAAATCACAAAGGAAACTTAAACATGAAACCAAAAGGTGATTAAGCGGGTATTATACCGTCAATTCACTGTGAGACCGTGAGAACGAGTGAACATTAGGCTTTATTATCCATGAACTCGCCTGCCAGTGTCGACTGTACAAATGAGTGCCACACACAGGTGGCCGGACTATATATGGCCCCGGTGAGGGCAGAGCCAAAGGCGGAACCCACCGGGGTTCCAGTACAGTACCTGGAAGTAGACCGTATCATTATTTCCAGGTCATAGGTCACAGCGCTATACTTAGTTCATACTTAGGTGAATACATTCACCACAGTGGGTTGATGAGGCACGCCAGTCCCTGCGGTGCCCACCAGGCATAGAAGGTCTTGACAGTGCCAGTGGGCATCACGTGCTCCCTCTATAGGGACACCTAGTTGCGAATGTGCCCGCAGTCGAGGGTAGAGCGTCTGGCTGGATGGCCCCCTCAGTCGTCCACTACCTGAACCTGGTGATGGCAATATTGGCTAGGTTCAGGAGCAGGCTCGCACAGTTTTTCCTGGTGTCCTGGTCAATATTTACCTTCAATTAATCCCATTAAGACAGATTATCTCGTCGTCATCAGCTTGCTGTTCGTGGAAGCTTGCTGCGCACAAATTGGCTGCCACGTTTGCTACGTTACGGCAGTGGCTGTACTTCAGAAAGTACTTAATAGAGGCGGCGCGGTGGCGCAGTGGTTAGCACTGCTGCCTCACGGCGCCGAGGTCCCAGATTCGATCCCGGCTGTGGGTCGCTGTCGGTGTAGAGTTTGCACATTCTCCCCGCGTTTACATGGGTTTCATCCCCGCAACCCAAACATGTGCAGGATAGGTGGATTGGCCACACTAAATTGCCCCTTTATCGGAAAAAAATGAATTGGGCACTCAAAATTTTTTTTTTTAAGTATTTAATTGATTGTGAAGCACTTTGGGACATCTGGGGGCTTGAAAGGCACTTTAAAAATGAAAGTCTTGCCCTTCCTCGTTCTTTCTCCTTCCTTTCCTCATTGGTTCAGAGCTGAACAAAGCATTGTCCCCGTGATGCAAAGAAAAACAAGTGACAGGTGTAATCTCCCGCTGCGAGTAGTCGACGCCAGCAACAACGACAGAAAAGCGAGAACATGGCTTCTCGCTAGATTGACTGGCGACTGACATATGTCGCGCAGGAGTCTGTGGGTTCCGGTGAGATTGCACCTCACTGTGTGGAGCATGACATTGCTGCTCAGAAATCACAGCGAGGTTGAGGATCGATGTCTTTTAATTTCTCTTCCCAAACCTTGCTGACAAATTCAGCAACCTTGGTTTGCTGCTGCTCAACAGCGATCCAAGAAGCAGTCCTCACAGACCGACAGAAACCTACCGTTTTGAGAAAGAAAGACTGACATTTTAATAGCACCTTTCACAACCTCAGAAAGTCCCAAATCTTTTGACAGCCAGGTGTCCTTTTGAATTGGAGCCACTGTTGTGCTGTCGGAAAGCGGACAGTTGATTTGCCCACTGCAAGCTCTCACAAACAGCAACGCGATGCTGACTCCATCATCTGTTTCAGCGGTGATGATGGTTGAAGGATAAATGTGGGCTCTGGGGAGAACACCCCTCTTCTTGAGGGGAGCAGACAGAGCGTCAACTTAGCATCCCATCCAAAAGATGGCACATCCGACAGGTTGGCGTGACACGCGAGTGTGTTAGCTTAGGTTTTGTGGCATATCTGGAATGGGACGCCAACCCACTTCTGAGACAGAGGCCAACAGACAGCTATGTGCCTGATTCCCTGGAGCAACTCATTTCCCCTTCTAATATTTCAGAAATACATAATAGGGGGCGGCACGGTGGCACAGTCGTTAGCACAACTGCCTCATGGCGCCGAGGAACCGGGTTCGATCACGGCCCCAGGTCACTATCCGTGTGGCGTTTGCGCATTCTCCCCGTGCCTGTGTGAGTCTCAACCCCACACCCCAAAGATGGGCAGAGTAGGTGGATTGGCCACGTTAATTGCCCCTTAATTGGAGGGGAAACAAATAATTGGGTACTTTCAATTTAAAAAAATAGAAAAATATGATTGAAATATATGATAGACAGGATAGATAGACAGATTGACAGGATAGACAGATAGACTAGATAGACTAGATAGATTGATAGATAGATAGATAGATAGGTAGATAGATAGATAGATAGATAGGTAGATAGATAGATAGATAGATAGATAGATAGATAGATAGATAGATAGATAGATAGATAGATAGATAGATAGATAGATAGATAGATAGATAGATAGATAGATAGATAGATAGATAGATAGATAGGTAGGTAGGTAGGTAGGTAGGTAGGTAGGTAGGTAGGTAGGTAGGTAGGTAGATAGATAGATAGATAGATAGATAGATAGATAGATAGATAGATAGATAGATAGATAGACAGATAGATAGATGTCAAAACAATAATATAATGATAATCTTTATTCGTGTCACAAATAGGCTTACATTAACACTGCAATGAAGTTACTGTGAAAATCCCCTAGCCGCCACATTCCGGCGCCTGTTCAGGTACACCGACGGAGAATTCAGAATGCCCAATTCACCTAACAAGCACGTCTTTCGGGACTTGTGGGAGGAAACCGGAGCACCCGGAGGAAACCCACGCAGACACGGGGAGAACGTGCAGACCCCGCGCAGACAGTGACCCAAGCCGGGAATCGAACCCGAGACCCTGGCGCTGTGAAGCAACCACTGTGCTACCGTGTCGCCCTCACTGTGCTACCAGAGAGGGGTAAATATAAAGATGTTGAACCACTTTGGTTTTCAAGATTTTCAACAGGCTGATTTAGTGACGTTCGTCTATTAGCCAAGAGTATAATAAGTGTGAGGGATCTTCTGGTCTTTTAACTTGCGACATTACATAAATGTGTAACAAGTCAGTGTTTGACATTAAACAGAGTGTGAGCAGGAGATTGAGGGACAAGACACTTAGGGAAGCACTGACTCACGGGAGGCACTTTTTGCCCGCTTATTTTGCCCGCTACAAAATTAGCTTCAAACCTCTGAATCGCAACCACTCCCCTCCCAAACCAGTCCAGCTAACAACAGATATTGGTCTGGTGCCACTGTCATTGGTTAACTGTTCCCCCTCTGTAATTGAACGGGGCTTGCTTGGTGACCGAGGTCTGAGGATTGAATAAACACTGACCCGGGGTTTGTGTGATGCCCACCCACGATTGTTTAACAACCGTTAACAGGAGCCTTGCATGAAAATTGTAGTGGGTTTATTGATGGGAATTCATTGACACCAGAGACCAGCGAGTAATTGGAAACATATTTATGAACAGACAGCAGGGGCAGAGGCCACTGTTTATGACTGCACGCAGTGTTTGCTCATATTGATTCATTAGCTGCTTTCGATGTGTAATATAACCTACTCACTGTACACACCAGCCCCCCCTTAGGAAGACCACATTTTGCCAAGTAAGGCAAAAAAGTGCTATTTTTCTCAGAAACGCAAACGCTGCGAAAGATAGAATGAAGTCGCATTTATACAGCGTCCTCCACGCAGTCAGCACTCAGTGTCCCAAAGCATTTTACAATCAATTATGTACTCTTTGAAGTGTAGTCACTGTTGTCATTTCTGGAAATGGGACTGCAAAATGCGAGGCCTGGATCATTTGCCATGGCCAGCTGAGTAATGGCGGCCCAGATCTCCTGGTTTCTGGATAGCCGGACACCAGGGCCGGAATTTTCCGTCCATTCACACCAACGGGATCTCCTGGCCCTGCCAACTGCCCGCCGGTATCCCGGTGGCGAGGGGTGCAATGAACGGGATACCCTGTTGACAATGGCGGGGCCTACGCGACCACAAAACACCTGTCTGGCTGCGTGGAAAATCCCACCCCTAGCAGGGGGTATCCTGAAAGATATCGGTGGGACCCATTGGAATTCCCGATGTAAGCACATCCCCCGTACTTACACTGGACGTTTCCATCTCCAAATGGCGGGATTACGCTGCCGTTATTGACCAGAACCACACAGATTTGGGCTGTTTACCCTATACTTACACGGACACAATTACATCTCTTCATAGCAGATATAAAACGAGCAAACCTCCAAGGGTGGGATTTTCCTTCCATCCATCCCCCTCCCCCCACTGTATGGATTCTATGGATTTCCATCTACCCCCCAATAATCTTTGTCTCCTTGCCTAACCAGACTCTCTCTACCTCCGCCTCAATAATATTCAGCGACCCCGCCTCCATCGTTCTGCGAGGCAGAGAATTCCAAACACATACAATCCACTGAGGGAAAAACATTTCTCTTTATCTTTGTCCCAAAAGGGCGACCCCTCATTTTATAAACACTGCGCCCCATTTCTGGATTCATCCCCAAGAGGAAGCACTCTTTCCACCTCCACCTTGTCAAGACCAGCGCTGTATAACCACAAGCCTTACTTTTCTTTCATTACGCTCAGCGCCACTGTGTTGCACTTCACGACGTGTTAACTCGTTCAGACAAGCGAGGGCCGGTGGAGGGGTGGGGAAGTTTCAATTTCTTCTTTAAAAATTCCACTAAAATTATCTTCAGGAAGAAATGATGTGGAGATGCCGGCGTTGGACTGGGGTGAGCAGAGTAAGAAGTCTTACAATACCAGGTTAAAGCCCAACAGGTTTGTTTCAAACACTAGCTTTCGGAGCACTGCTCCTTCCTCAGGTGAATGAGGAGCCATTCGCATGTGGAAGGAGCAGTGCTCCGAAAGCTAGTGTTTGAAATGAACATGTTGGACTTTAATCTGGTGTTGTAAGACTTCTTACTGTGTTCAGGAAGAAAGAGAGTGCAGTGTTCAGCGATGCATTGGCCTACGCCTTCGGGCTCCAATTCATCAGTCACGTGGCGCACGGTTCTGGGACCTCAGCTGTGCGCTGCCAAGATGAATGAAGCTATTGCCAGGTGACAATTCCTTCCCGAAGCCAACACAGTGACAGCATGGAAAGATCAACTGCAATCAGCTGTCTCCGACCAGGACTCCGAAGCCCCATGAAGAGGAATTTCACAGCTGTTTAAGTGGAATTGGCTGCATCTCTTTCTTAAAACAAAATAAATTCAGGTAGGATTTGATAGTTCCCAGCTGGATGTCGCTGGATAACCCAATGGACCCATTGTGATTTTGCATCATTGCCCTTCCGAAGAAATCATGGCTCTTTTTTGTATCGGATTTGGGCATCACCAGCCAAGCCAGCATTTGTTTCCCATCCCTAATTGCCCCGTGAGAAGGTGGCGATGAACCATCCTCTTGAACTGCTGCAGGCCCTGTGGTGTAAGTACACCCATAGTGCTGTTAGGGAGGGCGTACCCGGCTTTTGACCCAGTGACGGCGAAGGAACAGCAATATATTTCCTAGTCGGGGTGGCGTGCAGTTTGGAGCCGATGGTTTTCCCATTCATCCGCTTCCCTTGAACCTTCTAGGTGGCAGAGGTCATGGGTCGGGAAGATATTGCTGAAATCGATCGACATAGATTGAGTTTTGTTTGACGCAATTGCCCTCTGTGTACTCTCTCCTCCATTCCTGAATCTAGCTCCAATGCAACCCTCCAGAGCCTTACCCAAGTGTCCATTCGTAGTATGTTTCAGCTGACACACGGTGTGCCATCTACGATTTGGCTGACAGTGGAGGAAAAGAACTTGCAGAAATTCCAGGGTACATCAACATAACAGCGAGAGATCAGAGACAGGAACTCCTCCGTTCCTGATTTTTGTAGCGTATTGAAAGTTACATTGCGCATTTTATCTACTCGAGGCCACCATGCCTACATTTACCAGCAGAAGGAGTCGGCTCAGAATGAATAATATAGGATCCATGTTTAACAGCTCATGCAGTTATAATTCTAAATGTCTCTGGCTGCTTCTGTCCCAAGAACATCACATTTTTCTTTGCTCCATTCCACTCACAAGTGAGAGGAGACAGGCTGAAAAGTGGAGTTGGGGCCACAATCAGATCAGTCATGATCTTATCGAATGGCGGTGCAGGTGCAGCACGGTAGCATTGTGGATAGCACAATCGCTTCACAGCTCCAGGGTCCCAGGTTCGATTCCGGCTTGGGTCACTGTCTGTGCGGAGTCTGCACATTCTCCCCGTGTCTGCGTGGGTTTCCTCCGGGTGCTCCGGTTTCCTCCCACAGTCCAAAGATGTGCAGGTTAGGTAGATTGGCCATGATAAATTGCCCTCAGTGTTGGGTGGGGTTACTGGGTTATGGGGATAGGGTGGAGGTGTTGACCTTGGGTAGGGTGCTCTTTCCAAGAGCTGATGCAGACTCGATGGGCTGAATGGCCTCCTTCTGCACTGCAAATTCTATGATTCTGTGAAATCATCATCGCTTTCTCGCGGCAGATGAGCATCGATGAACCAAATAATCTCCCTCTAAATTTCGTGCATGCTCTAATTGTGGAAAGGTTTGATCGCCCTTAGGCCCCTTGCAGGTAAAGGTGAGGAGGTAGGGACGGCATGGTGGCACAGTGCTGCCTCAAAGCGCCAGGGACCCGGGTTCAATTCTGGCCTTGGGTCACTGTCTGTGTGGAGTTTGCACGTTCTCCCCGTGTCCACGTGGGTTTATTCCGGGTGCTCCGGTTTCCTCCCACAGTCCAAAGGTGTGCGTGTTAGGTGGGTAGACGGGGATAGGGCGGGGAAGTGGACCCAAGTAGGGTGCTCCTTCAGAGGGTTGGTTCAGACTCGGTGGGCCGAATGGCCTCCTTATGCACTACAGTCATTCTAAATGAGAGGAAAGCAGAAGATGGGTCATATCCGTCCTAAAACCTCAAGGTGTCGTAAGTGTCGGTTGTGATTTTTTTACTGGGTGAGCCCTTTATTAATTCATAAGTTGATGGAGAAAGCAAATGGAATGGCCACTCAAGCATTCAGTCAAACCAAATTGCAAATCCAGCTGCGGGAAATGCCTGACCTCCTATAGGCTCGGAGGGAAATCCGAGGAGACCACATTAATTAACATCCCTGCCCTGCCAAGCTTGGTGAGTTCCTTCAGACAGGGATTTGCTAAGTGTTCGCTAAACCACGTGAGTGAATGATGCACATGCTGACGAACAGCAGTGTTTTAACAGATTCTGCACTATACCGTCATTGGTTAAGGGTTACAGCGTATGAAACGTCGGAGGTTCTTTCTCAAATGTAATCACACTGGCTTCCCGTCATGTATCAGATGTCACAATTCCACATATTCTCTGTCCCGCTGTGAGCAACGGGGAAGGTCTGTTTTTTTGGGGGGGAATATTAAATATTAATTTCCACTAAACTAACGATAATTTTACGGGAAAGGACATTTTGTGCGGTCAGACGACGTCCTCAGTTTGGGTTTGGTGTCACCGACAGAAGGAGGAATGTCGGACGGACAGCGCCTGAGGCAGCAGTGCTAACTACTGCAACACCATGCCGCCCTTGGCATGAGTCCTAACGGAGAATGTGGCACATGTGAGCTACCAAACTGTCTTTCACTCATCTCCATGTTTGAGCTCCATTTTCTATGGGCTCGTGGTCATATAAACGTATTTGTAGATTTTGAGACTCCTCGGGAGAATCTGGGATTCCCTGGGCCCCCGTTGGCTCTTGTTCCTCAGGCCAATGGTCTTCCCGGAGCTGGGCCAATCACTGATAGGCCTTTCCTGTCCTGATTCTAATCATAGCTATCAACTCGGCAATGCTGCCTGTAGCCTGCATTCTCCACCCGTCCCTGCATCTGTGAACGAATAGAATTGAGACATCATTGCGAATTACCCTTGAGTGGCCTCCTTCCATCTCCAAGCCAAGGATCCAGTTTCAAGGCCTTCGTTTGCCCTCAGTTGAGACATGGCAACCCCAGGCCACCCCTTGCAGGCTCATAATCCTGGAGGGCGGGCAGCACGGTGGCACAGTGGTTATCATTGCTGCCTCACTGCGCCGAGGTCCCAGGTTCGATCCCGGCTCTGCGTCACTGTCCATGTGGAGTTTGCACATTGTCCCCATGTTTGCGTGGGTTTCGCCCCCACAACCCAAAGATGTGCAAGGTGGGTGGATTGGCCACGCTAAAATTGCCCTGTAATTGTAAAAAATAAATTGGGTACTCTAAATATGTTTGTAAAAAATGATCCTGGAGGTTGTTGTGTTATGTACTCTGGGATAACACAGGCTGCAACTGGATGCAGCTTTAAGCAAAAGATACTCCAGACCTTGAAGTTAGTTCAATCTGATTTATTGAACCAGTAGCACAGTTAGCACAGTTCTCTATGAGTTCGACTCCCTGCTAACCTAAGTGTGGTTACTCTGTCTGACTGAACCAGACTAGCTCTCAGCCACGTGCTGGAGGTGTGATACTGTACATACACCCTGACTCACTCTGTAGATGTTCATCAGTGGAAAGAGGCGGAGTGTGAGTGCCTCTTGCCTTTTACAGTGAGATACCACCCCTGAGTGTCCTGCCTGCTCATTGGTCATGTCCATTAGCTCATTGTAATTCTGCTCATTGGTCATGTCTGTGTTCATTAGCTGCCTGTCTGTATATCATTATCTGCATGTCTGCATGTCATGACAGAGGTCAGCAGGTAGCTGAGCAGTTCCCTCAGACATGACTACCTATCACAATGGGGGTGAATGTACACTTGTGCTAGAACCCTCAGTCAGTCTGTGGTCAGCTCACCTCCAATAACTATCGATAAGGCGGCCTTGCAGTTTTGCATGATTGTAAGCCATGGCCAATACTGGACTACAGAGTCCATTTAGCTTCTGTGCGATAACTGGGACCCTTGATTTATTGACCCTACTTTCCAATTCTCATGCCTCTGAGAGGATCAGATGTCCATTAATACCAACGACGTAGCAGAACCAAGACTTTTAAAAAAAATTTAGAGTACCCAATTATGTTTTTCCAATTAAGGGGCAATTTAGCGTGGCCAATCCCCCTACCCTGCACATCTTTGGGTTGTGGGGGCGAAACCCACGCAGACACGGGGAGAATGTGCAAACTCCTCACAGACAGTGACCCAGGGCCGGGATTCGAACCCGGGTCCTCAGCGTCGCAGGCAGCAATGCTAACCACTGTGCCACCGTGCTGCCCTCAGAACCAAGACTTAATGGATTTCCCGCCTAAATGCACACCATTAGTGAAGAAGAAAAGTTTGTTCATTGCGTACAGGTCATCTGTTGCAGACTGAAAAAAAAAACCAGTGCTAACCACTGTGCCTCAAAAACATTGTGGACCAGCCATCAGTGGGGTGATATAAATGATAACTTCCAAAGGCAAGGAATTTGAGCGAAGTAGACAGCAGAATCCACAGAAAGGAATATCAAAGGGACTGATCGATATAACTGCTAGCACACTCATTGGGGAAGGCAGCTAGTTCTCCATCCAACAGGCCGGTTCCATCAGTGATCAGAGCCATGGAGGGGGCCTGTTCCATCAAACATTTGGAATGATGGCAGATGGCAGATATTATCCTGTGAAAGACGCAGGTTCAGGGTATATTTGGGAACAAGAGGTAACCTCAAATAACACAGTGTTTAGTTATTCACACACTTAAGTATCATTGTGTGTATTAGTCGTTTCTTGTGTGTTTTTTCTTTTCTTTTACTTTAATAAATATTCTTTATTCATAGCTTCCAAAGCGACTAGATTGGTTACTGACTGAATTCCTCACATCATTCTGAACAGATAGACACCGCTAAGAACCAGTGTTCTTCTTCGGGGTTTGGAAAAGCCCTCGCAGGTAACATCTGCAGGGTTCTTAACACAAAGAGCTGGCACAGTAACGATGGACAAATGGTCCCTTCCCGTGCTGTAAGAGTCTACGCTTTGCATTAGATGGACAGCGCATGTTGGATCTGTAAACGTCAAGTGGGGTGCGCACCTTGGCAGTGTGGAGGTCACGGAAAACCCAAAGATATAGCACGATGCATATTATTAAATTCAGTTAAAATTCTTTCTCAGTACTTTTGACAAGAGCCACGACTTACGCCTAAATGTGTCGGCAGCTTCTTCGACCCATTCTCTTCATGAGGCGAAGCTCTCCCTCTGCAGGGCTGTGGTGGTATAGCAATTCATCCCCTTTCCACCTGAAAATTTCACATGTCATATTCCAGAGCATTGAAAGAAAAGCTTTCATTTATAACAGCTTGCGTTTATACAGTGCCTTAATGGATTGTAACACCCATTTCACAGGAGCGTGATTAAACAACATTTGACCACCAAGTTACAAGATAGCTTGTACGGGCGGCACAGTAGCACAGTGGTTAGCATTGTTGCTTCACAGTGCCAAGGAACATAGAACATACAGTGCAGAAAGAGGTCATTCGGCCCATCGAGTCTGCACCGGCGCACTTAAGCCCTCACTTCCACCCTACACCCGTAACCCAATAACACCTCCTAACCTTATTGGACACTAAGGGCAATTTAGCATGGCCAGTCCACCTAACCTGCACGTCTTTGGACTGTGGGAGGAAACCGGAGCACCCGGAGGAAACCCACGCAGACACGGGGAGAACGTGCAGACTCCGCACAGACAGTGAACAGCAAGGAATCGAACCTGGGACTCTGGTGCTGTGAAGCCACAGTGCTAACCACTGTGCTACCGTGCTGCCCTAGGGACCTGGGTTTGACTCCCTGCTTGGGTCACTGTCTGTGCGGAGTCTGCACTTTCTCCCCCTGTCCGCCAGGGGTTTCCTCCAGGTGCTCCGGTTTCCTCCCACAAGTCCCGAAAGACGTGCTTGTGAGGTGAATTGGACATTCTGAATTCTCCCTCTGTATACCCAAACAGGCGCTGGAATGTGGCGACGAGGGGATTTTCACAGTAACTTCATTGAGGTATTAAGCCTACTTGTGACAATAAAGATGATTATATTCCGGTATTTGGCCAGAAACCCAGTCAAAATGGCAGGCAGCAAGATTTAGGAAGGGGGTTTCAGAGCTTCTGTACTCCCAAAGGTACAGTCAGAAGTCTTACAACACCAGGTTAAAGTCCAACATGTTTGTTTCAAACACTAGCTTTCGGAGCACTGCTCCTTCCTCAGGTGAATGATTCACCTGAGGAAGGAGCAGTGCTCCAAAAGCTAGTGATTTGAAACAAACATGTTGAACATTAACCTGGTGTTGTAAGACTTCTTACTGTGCTCACCCCAGTCCAACGTCGGCATCTCCACATCATGCCCAAAGGTACAGGGGGAGGGATCTGAGGCCGTGGGGGGGTTTGTGGGCTGGGTGTATTATATTACGTGATTGTAATACATCATCTTTTGCTTACTTCCAGAATGGTCTGATGGTTGTAGTTCAGTAAAACTATCAGTCTTCAAATTAAGCAAAAAACATTTATTGAATAACGAATATAAATATTGATGAGTTTGTTCACTCTGCTACAACTATAACAGATGATTAAGTAAATAAGAAGTAGAAATAATATTTAACTACACGTGCTAACTAAGCTATATCTCTAATACTCTGCTCTCTAGTCACTCCTGATACGTAGAGGAGGGAAACTCCGTTGAGTACAGTTTTTATACATGGAGCTGGTGCTGCCATCTAGTGGTTGTCTTGCACTATCGTACAGATGTTAACCCTTTACATGCCAGCAGATGTACAGATCACTACAGGGTGAAGATCAGAGGATCAGCAATGTGGGAGTCATGGGATAGGGAGTGTGGAAGGTCAAGTGGTGAGAAGTGTTGGAGGTCGTTGAGTCAGGTGTGGAAGGTTGTGGGGTCAGGAGTGTGGGCGATTGTGGGCTCGGGAGTGGGAGAGTTCATGGGGTCGGGAGTGGAGAGTTCATGAGGTCGGGAGTGGGAGAGTTCATGGGGTCGGGAGTGTGAAAGGTCATGGGTTCAGGAGTGGGAGGGCTCATGGGGTGAGTGGTGTGGGAGTTCGTGGGATCAGGAATTTGGCAGGTCAGAGAGTCGGGGAGGGAGGTTATGGACTGGAGGGTGGGACATTGTTTCCTGCCTTATTGGGGCATTAACCAGAGAATTGCCCAAAGCTCGGCTGGGATTGGGATGAAATTCGAAACCACTTTCTCCTGGCTGGCAAGGAGTGCATCAACCTCCTGGTGACGCAAACAGGGGTGACGGAGATGATAGATTCTGGTTATTAACTCTAGCTACAAGATTAGCTGGCTCTCTCCCTCCTTGTTTACCAAACCGTATAGAAAACCATACACCCACACCTCCCCTCGATGGGGCACTGGAAGCGGCGATAAAACTCTCTTCACCGACAACCTCAATGAGGAATGAACCATAAGGTAAGAGACCAATGATGTGTTGGGCAGGCTGGGTCGATGTGGACTGCGCTTGATGCAGTGTAGCGAGAGAAAGACTTCCAACACTTGATGAGATGCAACACAATTTTATTTAACATCTAAACTATTTTACATGTTCAACTGTGGGATGGCACTATGCTGACTTGACTGGAGACCTGAGGCTAGCCTGACCAGACTAACTGACTACCACATGGTGTTTGCACTGGCTGCTGCTCACGAGCTCTGACTGTCTCAGAGGCTGGATCCCGAGATAGAGCGGGGAAAATGGTGCCCTCTGGCTTTATAGTGGTCGTGTCCTGTCTGGTGATTGGCTGCTGTGTTCTATGTGCTCACTGGTCATCCCGTGTGTCAATCACTGCCTGTCTGCACTCCATTATATACATAGATGTATATTATGACAACCAGCAGCATCATCGAGCAAGATTTAATCAACATCGGGGTCAAATGGGGCCCCCGACCCTACATTGTGTCACGAACAGTCGTGTGATACGGACCTTGCCTACATTAACCAAATAAAATGCCTTCCAGCAGCCACAGGTGGTCGAATGGAGGGGAGGCCTCAAAGTCTTTTGTCAACAAAGGGGTCATCTGGACTCGAAACATTAGCTCCTTTCTCTCCCCACAGATGCTGCCAAGCCTGCTGAGATTTTCCAGCATTTTTTCTTTCCTTGAGTTCTGTCCTTGGAATTGGAGCTGGGCCAATCAGGGATGATGTCGAGAGACATTTCTTCGTGGGGAGAGCTCTTAAGAACCTGGCTGAGGTTATGTGCGAGGGTATCCCAAATCCCGGAAAAGGAAACCTGGAACGCCGGTTCTTAACTGTTTAATTTGCCATTTGCTGCGTTGTGAGGAAAGAGATGAAAACCAGTGAGGAAACTTACAGTCTTGTAATCATTCAAATAAAAACATGTTAATTAAACTGTGAAACACACAAGGAATGCAACACTTAACTACAATAATGGCCACACACACACACACACGGTATACTTAAATTAACCCTATTCCAAATCGATCTACTTTGCAAAACTCCGAGAATATACTCTCCCCAAAACAACATCCCATAGATTTCAACACTATCAGCCAAATCCAGCAATAATGACTACACTCGACCCGTATCTTTCCTTTGGGAAATTCTCTATTTACAGTAGCGCACCTTGGGTTTAAAACAGCAATTTACAGGCAAAAGCTATTACAATTGCATGTTGACAACAGCAGAATAAACTTTTTGTTTTATCCATTTATGGGATGGGGCGTCGCTGGCCACAATTGCTCCTTGAGAAGGTGGTGGTGAGCCGCCTCCTTGAACCATTGCAGTCCATATGGTGTAGGTACACACACAGTGCTCTTAGGGAGGGAGTTCCAGGATTTCGCCCCAGCGACAGTGAAGGGACGGTCGATGTATTTCCCAGTCAGGATGGTGAGTGACTTGGAGGGGAACCTCCAGGTGGTGGGGTTTCCAGGTAGCTGCTGCCCTTGTCCTTCTCGATGGCAGTGGTTGTCGGCTGGAAGGTGCTGTCTAAGGAGACTTGGTGAGTTACTGCAGTGCATCTTGTAGATGGTACACACGGCTGACACTGTGCGCCGGTGGTGGAAGGAGTAATTTGTAGCGTGCCATCATTTACATAGCCTGAATTAAATCAGAATTCATTCTTCCTTTTGAAAACTCATCTTTAATTCAAATTGTGGAAAAACAACATGGGGAAAAGCTCCTTTAAAATAATTGTTGAGGGTGCCCACTCCTGAGGAGTTTCAGCGTCGAGGAAACAGTTCTATTTCAGCAGAAACCATTGCAGAACCCTCAAACAAGCTAAGTTCAGCATTGAAGATTACATTGTGTTTGTTTACCCTCATTAATCATGGTGCTGCACTGTGTGGTCGCGTGTGCGGCTCAGCCAACGTTATTTCTGTCCTTCGTAATGCGTCATCTGTTCTTCCTGCGAAGTCCCTCCCGATTGTTCAGCTCCTGTGGGATGGGACAGCTTCTCCCGGTGCCACTCATCGAGGTGTTGCACGTTCCTGCTCATTCAGTGGGAAAAACCATGGGCCGGGTTCTCCGTTCCTGCGTCTAAGTGCTGACGCCAACGCAGGATCCATGGTGTTCCACAGAGGGGAAAATTGGCGCCACACCCTCGCCAATTCCGCTACCGGTGAGGGGCTAGCACCGGCGCTGCGTGAAACACCCGCGGAACGCACAAAAAATGGTGGGGGAATCGCCGGGTCCATGCTGGACATGCGCGGGGCTGACAAGCTGCAGCCGCGCGTACGCCTACTCCCCCCCCCCCAACACACGCACCGATCGCGCCCAAAAAGATGGCGCGTACCCGTTCACCCCGACCCCACAGCCCACCTTCTGGCCAACTCCCACTACTCCCCCGGCTAGGAAAGCACGGTGGCGCAGTGGGTTAGCCCTGCTGCCTCATGGCGCCGAGGTCCCAGGTTCGTTCCCGGCTCTGGGTCACTGTCCGTGTGGAGTTTGCACATTCTCCCCGTGTCTGCGTGGGTTTCACCCCCACAACCCAAAAGATGTGCAGGGCAGGTGGATTGGCCGCGCTAAATTGCCCCTTAATTGGAAAAAATTAATTGGGTACTCTAAATTTATCAGAAAAAAGAAGCCCCCGACTAACCACTGTTGCTACCGTGCTGCCCAAAATGGCAAACTGGTACCGATGATGCCAACGTTTCCCCCTCAAAGCCTGACCAAGGAGCATCCTCCCTCTTTGTCTTATTGCTACAGTTTCTTAATCTGCTGCCGCCTGGTATTGGGTCAGGATGGCTGATGGGTGATGATCACTTTGTGGTGATTCGCTGGCGATCTTTCCAAATTGTTGCCCCCTCCAATGTGATGCTCCCCCTCACCCCTTTAAATTTCACCCCCACACCCCCGCCGCGAGTGGGGGCACTCGAGCATCATTGACAAGACCGGCTCTTGGTGCCCATCCCTACCTGAACCGGCGATGGTAAGATACTGACAATTATCGGGCCATTTGGAGGGCACAAAACGTAAACCGCATTGCCGTTGGTCTGTGGACGCACCTAGAACCATAGAATCCCTACAGTGCAGAAGGAGGCCGTTCGGCCCATCGAGTCCGCACCGACCCTCTGATAGAGCACCCTACCTAGGCCCAACACCCATCCAATCCCCATAACCCCACCTAATCTGCACATCCCTGGACACTAAGGGGCAATTTATCACGGCCAATCGACCTAACATGCGCATCTTTGGACTACGGGAGGAAACCCGAGCACCCGGAGGAAACCCACGCACACACACGGGGGAGAACGCACAAACGCCGCACAGACAATCGCCCCAGGCCGGAATTGAACCCGGGCCCCTGGCGCTGTGAGGCAGCAGTGCTAACCGCTGTGCCACCGATGCCACCCAAAGCTAGGCCAGATGGGGTAAAGATTGCCTTGAATGGCATTGGTGAGGCATCTGGATTTCTATAACAGCCCAGTGATTCAGTCTGAGCCTTTTAAATCACAGGTTTATTAATTGAATTCCACCAATTGCCCATGGTGGGATTTGAACTCATGCCTGGAGAGTCCCGTACCATTACCTCTGTACTGCCCACCTGGCAGTATCTTGAAAGAATAGGTGCCTGACTGGCAAGTGAGGTGAGGTTCACCCGCGGACGTGATGCCTCACACTCCCCAACGCCCCACGTGTGGCTGGGGTCGCGCCGATGAAAATGAGCACACTGCTGAGTTCACATGGACCCGCACCTCGTCAGGAGCGAGAGGGGGAGAAAACTGGAAGAACATTCAAAAGAAGAACAGAAATCCAAAAGTCAAAGTCTTGGCTCAAAGGGGTCCAAAGGGTTGAGGGGGGAGGGGGTTCGGGGGGGAGAAGAACCATCTTGACTTCACCTCCACCAACCCCCTCCGCCCCCCACCCCACCCCTTAGAATGCCACCTAGTGGCCTCTGCTGGAAAATGCAGCATGTGCCTGGTGGATGAGACAGATTTAGCCGCGATGCCTCTCAGTTGTGAATAGCTCAAGCCAGGTTGGCCAGTTGGGTGTGTGGTCGGGGCGGGGGGCGGGAACGAGGGGGGGGGGGGGTCAGCGCCCATAAAGTGCAGCAATCATAGGGGTACACAGGGCACAGAAACATACACCTCCAGCAGTAGGTAGGCAGTAGGTGAAAGAGGGCGCGGGTGAGAAGAGATCAGAGGAGAGAAGAGGGGTGGAAATTAGCGGTGGGGTGGGGGGGGAGCGGTGAAGGCTGGGGGGGGCGGAGGGGGGGTAGAAAATTGACCCAAGCCAAGTACATAAGAACAAGCTGGTACCTGTCACAATGACAAATGACAATTTCTATGCTCAGCAACTTCAGCTTGGCAAAGATAATTCAAAGGGATTAAAATTCAGTGAGAAACCAAGTTAGAATATCATTGGATTGTGATAAATGACCAATGCATTGCCAGGCCCTCTGCTGCATTATCCTGAATGACATTCAGGGCGGGCCTGTGATGATTGTGTATGCGGAAGAGTGTTTCTTCCAGGGTTCTTTAAACTACTGCATTGGCAAATTAGTTGTTGCAAATGCAGCTCTGAGAAATCGACGCAGCAGGCTTTGAGCGACTTCTGGTTAATAGAGGTGCGTGTTGCTCGTCCAGACATGGGATAGGCTAGATCTTCCTCGCGCTGGATTTGCAGCAGTTAAAGAATGAGTTTGCAAAATAATCCTTTCTCTCTCTCTCACACACAGATGCTGCAGGCCTCATAGCGGCAAAGGTTTATGAGTTACAGTTTATTACCTCTTCCAATTAAGGACTGCCTCATGCCAGAACAAAACAAAAGCACGCAATCTATCACTCGTCAATTTCTGTCAAGGAAATTCACCGCCAGGGAATATCAGCACTTTAAAAAAAAAGTTTCTTTGGATTCGCTTTTTTTTCTTTCGGAACTTTGCTCCAAGTTTCTGAGGAAAGGTTTAAGGCTCCCTCCATTGGCTGGTTCCTATAGCGCAAGCTGGTGCTCCCAGTGCAGTACTGAAAATGGTGCTGCACTGTTGGAAGTGTCTTCACATGCCTGGATATGACTACTTGGAGACGACCGCAAGCTTGACCACGTTGCAGTTGCAAAACTTCAGGTGACTTCTGGCAGCCATCTTTAAGACTTCCGGTGTCCATATAAAATGGATATTCGCTTATTTACAAATATCGACGGCACATTTGTGATGCTGGCAAGGGCAGTGGCAGCCGACAAGTAAGGCGGGATAGGCGCGCTCGGGCCAGCAGCCCGCAGGGGGCTGGACACCGGCGGGGCCAGGGGTGCGGGGAATGGGGAGGGGGGCACATGCGGGAGCAAGGTCCACAGTGCCAACCGGGCCACCATGTAGCCCGATAGACCTGGTTCGGAACGGGGATACACACCAGGCTAACATGTCAGCCATGTTGATAATGGATATTGGAATAGAACCAGCAATGGTGGCCTTCCTGACAGTCGCCACAGCCCTGGGGGATGGACTGCGGCTGTAGGAGCTGGAGCTGTTCGAGGAGGAGGAGGACCCTAAAGTAGTTGGGGAGGGGGGAGGTGGGTGTTGGGGTGGCGGCGGTGGTGGTGGTGGGTGTGTGGATGATGGAGGGGGTGACACACGAGCCACGGGGAACTGCAACTCAACAGGGTCTCACTTGGGCAGCACGGTGGCACAGTGGTTAGCATTGCTGCCTACGGCGGTGAGGACCCGGGTTCGAATCCCGGCCCTGGGTCACTGTCCGTGTGGAGTTTGCACATTCTCCCCGTGCCTGCGTGGGTTTCACCTCCACAAAGATGTGCAGGTTAGGTGGATTGGCCACACTAAATTGCCCCTTAATTGGAAAAAATAATTGGGTACGCTAAATTTTTAAAAAAAACAGGGTCTCACTTTCCTGCCCGATGCCAACCTCCGCCCTGGCGAGTGCCCTTTCTTTGGACCCGCCAACCACGCCCAGGTCCTTCTAGATGGCGGTGGCCGTGGGTTTGGAAGGTGCTGCCTGAGGAGCCTTGGCGAGTTACTGCGGTGCATCTTGTAGATGGTACACACGGCCGCCACTGTGTGTTCGGCAGTGGAGGGAGTGCATATTTGAGGATGGGGTGCCTGGACACACCCCCTCACACAAAGGATGGTGTAAATTTAGTGCCCTTGTCTCCCAGGAGTTGGTGAGGCCGGGCTTGTTGGATGATTATCATAGAATTTACAGTGCAGAAGGAAGCCATTCGGCCCATCGAGTCTGCACCGGCTCTTGGAAAGAGCACCCTATCCAAGCGCATACCTCCACCCTATCCCTATAACCCAGTAACCCCACCCAACACTAAGGGCAATTTTGGACACTAAGGGGCAATTTAGCACGGCCAATCCACCTAACCTGCACATCTTTGTGACTGTGGGAGGAAACCGGAGCACCCGGAGGAAACCCCAACGCACACACGGGGAGGATGTGCAGACTCCTCACAGACAGTGACCCAAGCCGGGAAGCGAACCTGGGACCCTGGAGCTGTGAAGCAATTGTGCTAACCGCTGTGCTACCGTGCTGCCCTTAGGGTGGGAGGAAGTGGGCGTGGTCATTCAAAAATCCCCGAACAGAGATGAAAAATGTTTTGTTGGGTATGAGTTACGGAACTAAGATGGAGTGAGTTAAGATACCAATCAACCATGATTTCATTAAATGGCAGAAGAAGCTTGAAGGGCTGACTGGTCCCATGTGTCCTTTTAAAGAAAATACCAGCTATTACCTCCAAACATCACCACCGCAATCAGTGCCAAAGTTTTTTTTATTCATGAATTGCAATCTTAATTCTGAGCTAGATGCGAATGTGATGTAAAAGCTACTCCCTTGTTCAGCAATCATTGGCCAGCATTAATTGCTCTACCCGCTGAGAGGGGGAGGGGGGGGGGTGGGAGGCCCGTTCTATCAATCGGGGGCATCTCTGTCTGATGAACAAAGAAGCTCAAACGGTAAGGAGTTCACATCCCGCGGGAGAATGGCCTGGATTCTTCACCGTCGGGATTGTCTGTTGCCGCCGGCAGTGCACTCCCACTCCATTAGAGCAGCAGTGTGGCGCAGTGGTTAGCACTGCTGCCTGACAGTGCCAAGGGCCCGGGTTCGATCGGCACCCCTGGGTCACTGTCCGTGTGGAGTTTGCACATTCTCCCCGTGTCTGTTTGTGTCTCACCCCCACAACCCAAAAATATGTGCAGGATAGATGGATTGGCCAGACTAAATTTCCTCTGAATTTGGAAAAATAATAATTGACTACACTAAATTTATATTTTTATAAAAAGAAGCTGTCAATTACAGCCTACTAAAAGTTATCTCTCTTTGAGGTGAATAGCAGCCTTGCAGATCAAAGGATCTGGGGGGTATTAAACCATTTTGATGTGGTTTTTGCTTTCTATGCGGTTACAGCTGCCGCTTTCTAGGCATCTGTCTGAGGCAGCAGCTATCAGGGTCAGGTGAGTGAAAAAGCAGCATTTTGTTCACTGTTTCTGCCTGGACAGCTCTTTAGCTTCCAGGCAGGGGTAACTGATGGGGTTGGGGGGGGGGGGGGGGGGGGGGGGGGGGGGGGCTAGGTCTCTGTTACGGGGGGGATTCTCTGTTATGGGGGGGTTCCTCTGGTTTAGGGGGGTTCTCTGATTGCGGCGCCTCTGGTGGAGTGTCGGAGATATGGGGGGGTTTCTGTCATGGGGGTTTTCTGACATGAGGTGGGGATCTCTGACGGAGGTCTCTGGTGGGGGAGTTCAGGTAGGGGGGGTTCTGGTGGGGATGCTCTGGTGGCGGGTCGGTGATATAGGGGGTCCCCATTGTGGGGGTTCTCTGATATGGGGGCCCTCTGCTATGAGTGCCCGTGGTGGGGGATATCTGACAGAAGTCTCTGATGGAGATCTCTGGGGAGGGGGCACTGGTGGGGGGGGGGGGGGTGAGGTGGGCAGGATTTGCATTGTGGAGGAGAGGGGGGCCCTCCGATCGACTTTGGGGGCACCTATAGAACATAGAACATAGTTTCCATAGAATTTACAGTGCAAAAGGAGGCCACTCGGCCCATCGAGTCTGCACCGGCTCTTGGAAAGAGCACCCTACCCAAGGTTAGCACCTCCACCCTATCCCCATAACCCAGTAACCCCACCCAACACGAAGGGTAATTTTGGACACTAAGGGCAATTTATCATGGCCAATCCACCTAACCTGCACATCTTTGGACTGTGGGAGGAAACCGGAGCACCCGGAGGAAACCCACGCACACACGGGGAGGATGTGCAGACTCCGCACAGACAGTGACCCAAGCCGGGAATCGAACCTGGGACCCTGGAGCTGTGAAGCAATTGTGCTATCCACAATGCTACCGTGCTGCCCATATAGAACATAAAACAGTACAGCACAGAACAGGCCCTTCGGCCCTCGATGTTGTGCCAAGCAATGATCACCCTACTCAACCCACGTATCCACCCTATACCCGTAACCCAACAACCCCCCCCCCCCTTTAACCTTACTTTTATTAGGACACTACGGGCAATTTAGCATGGCCAATCCACCTAACCCGCACATCTTTGGACTGTGGGAGGAAACCGGAGCACCCGGGGGAAACCCACGCACACACGGGGAGGACGTGCAGACTCCGCACAGACAGTGACCCAGCCGGGAATCGAACCTGGGACCCTGGAGCTGTGAAGCATTTATGCTAACCACCATGCTACCGTGCTGCCCCCTATCTTAAGTATTTAACCCCTTAGCCCACCGTGTCAGGGCCTTGCTGGCCAATTCATGCCCTTGTGAACCACGAGGGTCGGAGAATCATGAAGGCGTGGTGGATTTGGCGTCCAGCCCATTAATACGATGCAAATGGGTCACGGGGTGGAACTCGAACCCAGAGCCTCTGGCTGAGAAGGAGCGGCCCTACCTGTGGTGATATGCATCACTGTAGATACACAAGGGGTTAATGTAAGTACATGTAGACCAGCTAGACACTAGAGGGAGCACCAGAGACATGACACACAAACACTCAACCAATAGGTCAGTTAGATAGGACACGACCAATGGGATTCACGATACACACAGAGGTGACACCACCAGAGGGGGGCATTACACCAACCCATATATAAAGGACACAGCACACATGATCTTCCTCTTTCCAGTGGACACACTCAGTGAGTACAGACACAGGGTTGATTCAACATCACACCCATCACGTGGATTGTAGCAGACTGGTTCGTCAGTCTGAGTAGCAATAGAAGGATTAACAGTAGTGGCGAAGCCGAGTAGGAGAATTGTAAATAGTTTAATAAACGTGTTGAAGTTATCTCCACGTCTGAACCTTCCTTTGTCAAGTGCACCACAAGGAAGCTGCTTATGTTACGCCAAGAGCATAACAAGACCCATTGGATCAGCTTGATACTCAGTTATAACCACTGAATAACATATGATTCCTACTATTTTAACTCAGGTGTGGCCTATTTAAAAGTAACCAGTCAAAACATTGAAAGAATAATAATAATAATCTTTATTGTCACAAGTAGGCTTACATTAACACTGCAATGAAGTCACTGTGAAAATCCCCTAGTCACCACAGTCCGGCGCCTGTTCGGGTACACTGAGGGAGAATTCAGAATATCCAATTCACCTAACAGCACGCCTTTCGGGGCGTGTGGGAGGAAACCGGAGCACCCGGAGGAAACCCACGCAGACACAGGGAGAAAGAGCGGACAATAGATCCACACGCATTTCATGGTTGACGCACCAGTGTTCCTTTCGCATGTGCTGTAGTTACAAGAATCAAACACAAGATGGGGCAAGAGAAGGACAATTAGCTTTCCAAGCTCGAGTTGAGATTTTACTCTTCTGGATTTACAATTATGCTTCTTCTGGCCTGGTAGGCCGGGGAGGCGCTGCCACAACGAGGAAGGCGGTGGCGCAGTGGAATTGTCACTGGACTAGCAAACCAGAGAGCCAGAATGATTCTCTGGGGACGCAGGTTCAAATCCCGCTGCTGCAGATGGTGAAAATTGAATTCAATAAAAATCTAGAATTAGAAGTCGAATGATGACCATAAAACCATTGTCGTAAAAATCCATCTGCGTGACTAATGCCCTTTAGGGATGGAAATCTGCTGTCCTTACCCAGTCATGTGACTCCAGACCCCTGCCGGGCTACGCACCGGATGCTGCGAGGTGGGATTAGGAAGGGCAGTTTTATTTCCAGCCGGCTGACACTGTGGGCTGAATGGCCTCTTTCTCTGGTTCTGTGGTGTGGTCCAATTGTTCACTGCTCGCCCACCTGTATCGATCTATAAGGGGCTGGTTTAGCACAGGGCTAAATCGCTGGCTTTTAAAGCAGACCAAGCAGGCCAGCAGCACGGTTCAATTCCCGTACCAGCCTCCCCGAACAGGTGCCGGAATGTGGCGACTAGGGGCTTTTCACAGTAACTTCACTGAAGCCTACTTGTGACAATAAGCGATTATTATTTCACTTTAACTGCAGCGTTACGATTAATCTAAACTGCAACAGATTCTAAAAAAAACAGGTTAAAATCAGACCTCGGCCGAGACATAATGGTATTGAAACTGTAACAGAAAGAAAGAAATCTGTATTAGTCCAATCTGAACAAATTGTTGATGAGGTGTCCTTTATTGCACCTAGTCTCGGACAGAATTTAACATAGACATAGAACAGTACAGCACAGAACAGGCCCTTCGGCCCTCAATGTTGTGCCGAGCCATGATCACCCTACTCAAACCCACGTATCCACCCTATACCCGTAACCCAACAACCCCCCTTAACCTTACTTTTATTAGGACACTAAGGGCAATTTAGCATGGCCAATCCACCTAACCCGCACATCTTTGGACTGTGGGCGGAAACCGGAGCACCCGGAGGAAACCCACGCACACACGGGGAGGACGTGCAGACTCCACACAGACAGTGACCCAGCCGGGAATCGAACCTGGGACCCTGGAGCTGTGAAGCATTTATGCTAACCACCATGCTACCCTGCTGCCCTATTTGTTTCTGAAGAGTTGCTGATTCCTGTGAAATCACGACTTGGTTTTCACAGCAGTGCACTAGATGGAGGCGGTTCAGTGATTCCACTTGCCCCGTCCCTTTTTGCAAAAAAGCCGACACCAATTGCAGACATCGCTGGGCCCCCTGTCCTGGGAGGACAATCTGGGTGAATTAAATCCCCCTTTCCCCCACTCACCCCACTGTCCGCCTCCTCCCACTTGTGAGTGTGAGAGCGAGCTGGATTTGGTGGGGTAGGATGGACGTCAGGTGTGACGAGCGCAAGGCAACAGACCCCCCCCCCCCCACCCCCGGAGCGTGAGATATTTTTGGGGTGTGGAGTGGGGGATTCAGGATCGTGCTGGGAGCAAACAGTTTTGGTCCCCTTTATCTAAGCAAATATATACTGGCATTGGAGGCATTCCAGAGGGGATTCACTCGGTCAATCACGGGTGTGGAGGGATTTTCTTATGAGGACAGGTTGAGTAGGTTGGGCCTGTACTCAATGGTGTTTAGAAGAATGAGGCGACCTGATTGAGACATCAGGATTCTCAGGGGGTTTGACAGGGTTGATGCTGAGAGGTTGTTTCCCCTTGTGGGAGAGTCTGGGACCAGAGGGCATCATCTCAGAGCAAGGGGTGGCCCATTTAAGACAGAGATGGGGAGGCATTTCTTCGCTCAGAGGGTAGTGAATCTGTGGAACTCTTTACCGCAGAGAGCTGTAGAGGTCGGGTCATTAAGTATGTTCACGGCTGGGATGGACAGATTTTTAATCAGTGAGGGAATCGAAGGTTATGGGGATAAGGTGGGAACGTGGAGTTGATTATCACATTAGATCAGTCATTCTATGGCGGAGCAGACTTGATGGGCCGAATGGCCTACTTCTGCCTGCTGCTATGTTATCGGGCTGGCGAATCAGGCTGCAGAAAGCAAGAGCAGGGGCAGTCGCTCGAGACTGCTCCTCCAATCGGCACGGACATGGCCAACCTCAGGCATCAGAGCCCACCCCCCTCGCCCTCGATTCTCCGAGAGATAAAAATCCGCCTGAAATATATTCGGCGATCCACAGCCCCGTGGGGTGGAGAATTCCCCCAAAATCCGTAACCCTCCCAGTGCCCTCAACTGAATCCTAAACGATCACCTCCTTACCCTGGGACTGCGCCCCTCACCTTGGGCGGCACGGAAGCACAGTGGCTAGCACTGTTGCTTCACAGTGCCAGGGACCCGGGTTCGATTCCCGGCTTGGGTCACTGGCTGTGCGGAGGCTGCACGTTCTCCCCGGTGTCTGCGTGGGTTTCCTCCGGGTGCTCCGGTTTCCTCCCACAAGTCCCGAAAGACGTGCTGTTGGGTGAATTGGACATTGTGAATTCTCCCTCCGTGTACCCGAACAGGCGCCGGAGTGTGGCGACTGGGGGCTTTTAATGATAGCTTATTGTCAGAAGTAGGCTTCAATGAAGTTACCGTGAAAAGCCCCTTGTCGCCACATTCCGGCGCCTGTTTGGGGAGGCCGGTACGGGAATTGAACCCGCGCTGCTGGCTGTGTTCTGCATTACAAGCCAGCTGTTTTCACAGTAACTTCATTGCAGTGTTAATTTAAGCCTACTTGTGACAATAATAAAGATCATTATTATTTTATAGATTCCCCAGTCAGGGGGAGGGGAAAACAACCTGTGTGTGTGTGTGTGTGTCCGTGTGTGTATGTCTGTGCGAGTGTGTGCTCTGTCAAACCCCTTCAGATTCTTGTATGTTTCAATTAGATTCTTCTAAATGGCGAGCTGCTGGTCTAACTACTGGTCTTGCGCCCTCTCTGACATTAAAGGAGGCGCTCTGAGCCACGCTGGCCTTCATCAGTGCTCAGCGCTGCCTCTTAATCTTGTTGCAGACGGAGATGAAAAGAGGGGAGGAGGCGAAGGAGCGCTGGGTATCTGGAGATGGTGAGCGGTGGAAGCAGAGCCGGCCAGCCATTGGCTGAAAGACAGGTGGGCTGGTTTCGAAGGTAAACCACGGGCATAGGGTTTGCCCAGGTTCGGTCCTAAGCCCCCCCCCCCCCCACAACAAAAAGCATTCCTCCAGCAAAAAACAACCAACTGTACAGGAGAAACCACCAGAAACGCAGATTGTTGCAGTTCTTTGGGATCTGATGATTTACGCGATGCACTATCACACACACGGTGCACTCTTCCGTTATCTTCACCAGTCACAGCGTAAACTGAGCTGGGGTCTCGGATTCGATTAATTGAGCAAGTGATTTGTTTCAGAAAGTTGTCCATTAAAGTGGCAAGTCTGACCTGGGTGGGAGAGGGGAAGGTATCGGATATCTATCAGGAAATGAAATGAAATGAAATGAAAATCACTTATTGCCACAAGTAGACTTCGGATGAAGTTACCGTGAAAAGGCCCTAGTCGCCGCATTCCGGCGCCTGTTCGGGGAGGCTGTTACAAAGTTGTTGGAGGTGGAGGAGACCCCAGTAGAGGAACTGAAGGGCAAGTGGGAGGAGGAGCTATGTGGGGAGTTAGAGGCGGGTATGTGGGCGGACGCCCCAAGCAGGGTTAATTCCTCCTCATCATGTGCCAGGCACAGTCTAATGCAGTTTAAGGTGGTACATCGGGCACACGTGACGGCGGCCCGGATGAGCAAGTTTTTCGGGGTGGAGGATAGGTGTGCGAGGTGCGCGGGAAGCCCAGCAAACCATGTCCACATGTTTTGGGCATGCCCGAAGCTTGGAGGGTTCTGGCAGGGGTTTGCCAAGGTAATGTCCAAGGTGCTAGGTACGCAGGTGGTGCCGAATCCGGAGGTAGCGATCTTTGGAGTGTCGGAAGAGCCGGGAGTTCAGGGGGCGAAAGAGGCCGACGTCCTGGCCTTTGCCTCCCCGGTAGCCCGGAGACGGATCCTGTTAATGTGGAGGGACTTGAAGCCCCCGAGTGTGGAGACGCGGGTCAGTGACATGGCTGGCTTTCTCAGTCTCGAGAAAATAAAGTTTGCCTTGAGTGGGGTCAATGCTGGGGTCCTCCCGGAGGTGGCAGCCGCTCGTCCACTTTCTGGGGGAAAATTAAAATATCAGCAGAAGCAGGACTCT